>NW_024962263.1:90383148-90393808 GCF_019238085.1 Lagopus leucura | reverse complement strand
CACCACCCCAATGGACCCACCACCCCAATGACTCCACCACCCCAATGACTCCACCACCCCAATGGACCCACCACCCCAATAGACCCACCACCCCAGTAGACTCACCTCCACAATGGACCCGCCATCCCAGTAGACTCACCTCCACAATGGACCCACCATCCCAATGGACCCACCACCCCAGTGGACCCACAACTCCAAGGGCACCACCCAAATCTGGGTTATGGGGTGAGCAGGGGGAACTCACTTGCGGTTGCGGACCTCAGTGAGCTCCATCAGCCGCTCTTGGGCTGCTCGCAGTTCATCGAGGCGCTGCTGGTAGCGTGAGTCGCAGTTGTTGGTGCGCTCATAGCTGGAGACCTGGCTGGAGAGCTCGCTGGCACGGTCCCGCAGCTGCTGGATGGATGAGTAGAGGTTCTCCTCGTCTTCCTCCTGCTCCAACACAAAGGGATGAGGCTCATGGAGTGGATGGGGATTGATCCACTGGGGAAATGAGGAATGGGTGTTTCCAACTTGTCCGTGATGCTTACCTTGGCATTGATGATCTCAATGTGGATGAGGAGTGCGGCCAGCTCCAGGTCCTCTGTGTAGCTGTTCTTCAGTGGCACCGACCGGTAGCCTGGACACAACACTGGGACATGAGCTCAGCCCCACAGCAGAGTCCCAGTCCCTCACCATGGTCATAGTTGAGTCCCCAAATGGCTGATGATGATGATGGTGTTAAAGAAACATGTACATGTGGTAGTTAGGGGCACGTTTTAGTGGATGTTCTATGTTGGTGGTAGTGAACTCATGATTCTATGAGTGGGCACAGTAAGGATGGGTTGATGGTTGGACTTGGTGATCTTGGAGATCTTTTCCAACCTTTATGAGTCTATGATTCTATGATAATGATGAGGGTGTGGATGGAGGAAGCATACCTGTTTTGAGACCCTTAATGGGGAAGGTGGCTTGGGCCAAGAAATTGGGGTCACTGAACATGTCCTCCTCGTACACCACAAAGCGGAGGAAGGCGAACTCAGGGTTATTGATATCGAAGACAAACTGCTTGAAGAGCCACACAGGGTTGAAACCATTGTCAGCTGTGGGGTGAGGTCAGAGCAGGGTTAGACACATAGATAGCACCAACACAGCACCACTGCTCCCCTGTTAATGGGGGATGCCTTTCCCCTTTACTCCTCCTTGAAACCAGTCCCCATCACCCACATTTGAGCAGTCACAGACATGGGTTGGACTAGATGATCTTAGTGGTATTTTCAACCTTATTCTACAATTCTATTTCCAGTAGACTTCCAGTAGAACCCCAGAAGGTGTCTCAGTGACACCACCTGTCCTCTTGGCATAGGAACTAGGTGGGAGGACCCTTACCTACAACATCAGTCTTGTTCTTGCTGTTGTCATACTCGGAGCCACACACCTCTACCTCCACAAAGGGGCACACAATGCTTCTTCCATTTTTGGGAAGGTGCCGAGCACCAAGAATCTGTGGAAGGTAGAGGAGAAAGAGGAGAGTGAGGTCCAGCCATGCTGGACCAACAAAGGACTTCTTTGGACAGACCTATGGCTTGGTTGGTTTGAGTCTGCCAAAATCTTCATGACCACAATTAGCCACATCAGACCTTATTTGTGACCTTGGACTCATTTTAGCTGTTTCTGCAGAATGATTTGAAAAACTTTTGCTATGTCCATGCCATACTGAAGAGCTGGTTGCCTACATACTGACTCATCCCGGCTGTAACACCAAAATGACCCAAACTTTGGGTCAACTTTATGCAATTGTGGGATTTTCCCCTCAACGTTTTGGAGTTCTTCCACAATCTGGAAAAATTATGCAAGAAAGCAACAGACTCAGCAGATCATGGAGCAATGAACTTCATGGAGCAAATATGGGTCTTAAACATGTAGAAATTGACCCCAAACTTTGTTTGGAAGAACTGAACCGTCATCTCGACACTGGCCAGCTTGGAATGGACTTGCCAACCTTGCCCACTTGCCTGCAGCTGCACTGTGATGGGCTCCACAATCTTCAGGCTGTTCTTGTCGAAGGGGTCAAACGTCTCATCCCTCATGATGTCAGGTTGTAGGACATAGCCACTGCGACCACCGAGCATGAAGAGTGCCTGGTTCAGCTGCATCGGCTTGTCTATGGCCAGGGGAAAAGCAGGGTTCAGGGACCCTCCAGTTGCCCTGAGCAGAAGGTTCTGCCCTCACAAACCCCCTACTAAATCTCCCAACCCTGGGTAGAAGTGCATGAAACAACCCCAACGTTGCATGAGAATATCCCCATCGAGATGGGGACAATGGTTGGACAGCTCATCTAAACCACGTCCAGCCACGGGATCAGTGACAAAGCCACCCTGGGCATGGGATTTACCAGGCGTCTGGAAGTTGAGGGCCACCAGCTGGCTGCCGCAGATCCACATAGGCAGTGGGTCGTAGTTGGAGGAGTCCAGGCGCTGCCCTTTGGGGTAGATGCGGCTGAGCTGGCGCCGGTTGTACTGCAGGAACTTCTTGCCCTTGCTGCGGTTGGCGTACTTCTCCGCTTTGGTCTCCGGGAAGGAGGACATATCCCGGTAGCATGCTTTGTCTGTGCCGATCTCTGAAAGCACAAAGGTGAGCATCAGTGGAAGACGCGGGGTTCCGTGGGAGCAATCCCTCAGACCCCTTTCTTCCCCTCCTCATCCCATCTCTACCCTTTTCCAGCTCTTACTGTCTTCATCAAACGGCACGGGGCGGCAATACACAACCAGCTCGGAGAGCTCCAGAGCGATCTTCTTCCTCCGCTCCATAATCTTCCCCTCTTGCATCTGCACAAGGAAAAATGGAATCTGAGACTCTTCCATCGATGGGGATGCTCTGTAAACTACAGTCCAATCGCTGTGGGATCCACCAACATCCACTGAAATGGACCGACTGTCCATTAGTGTCCATCCACCATGGGATGAGACATCCACCAAAATCCATTGATGGGGATGATCCCTCAACCACAGTTCATCTACCATGGGATGAAGCATTCATCACCATCCACTGCTGGGGACGATCTGTCCACTGCTGATCATGAAATGGGACATTAATCACCACCCACTCCATTCCATCTCCTGGAGATGAGGATGTCCACCACCACCTGCTGTACCCCAGTGCCCCTCACCCTGGCATCGGCGTTCTGCGTGGCCTCCCTGATCTTGGCCACCCACTCGCTCAGCTCCTCCTGTGTGTCAGCGGCCACGTCCAGTGACTGGGCTGCGTGGGACATCTGCTGGGAATGGATGGTGAAGACAAATGGTTTGGAGCTCCTCCCGTCTTTGGAGATAACTATAAGGACATCAGAGGGGGCTTTACTTGAAGACATTCCCAATGGATGGCTCTGTGGAGCAAACGAAACCTCATCGGTCCTGCTCCTGGGTCCCCACCTGCCCTCCCCAGCACCCCCCAAGTTCCTCCTCCTTCGAGAGTAGTCCCAGATAGTCAAGCACAGTGTGAGAAAGTTGAACCCAAATGCCTGTTAAACTGTTGTCAATTCCCCAAAAAACACTGGAAGTGAAAGCAGCAACCATGATTCACCACAATTAACAGTTTCACCTTCACAGACCACTGAACCCCTCTAAATCCTTTCAACATCAGCCAAGTGCCCCCAGGTTCTGTTGCACTGAGTGACATGGTCACAGGGATGGGTTGATGGTTGGACTGGATGATCTTATCTGTCTTTCCAACCTTAATGATTCTTTGAGTCTATGAATTCAGCCCCAGAATGCCCCCAGCATATCATGCCAAGTACGACGCCCTTCCTTCTCCCCATCTGGACATTTTTGCAATGCAAGAATTGCCATCACCTATCAATTAGTGGTTCACCCCATATTTATGGTGAGTTTGGAGAGCTTCAGCTCATGGTGCTGAGCTCTTGCTTGGGGCATGAACTGCCCCTGTTAGGGACATGTTGGTGACACTCACCTACGTGGCATGATGGCACGTCGATGAAGCCCTTCAGGAAGTTCCCCAGGGGGCTGTTTTCCGATGACTGCAAGAGAGGAAAAAGGAGGAATTGGTGAAGGACAGCCCAACTTCCATCCAACCCTCCATCCAGCCCTCCAAATCAGCCAATTCCAAGCAAAACCCAAGAAAAAAAAAATGCTTTAGGCAAACTCCATTCCACGGAGCATCCCATAGCCCCAGATAAGGGTTTGGGTTGGATTGGTACTGGGAGCATTTCAGGTGGTCTCAGTGAATGGGAAAAAGAAGATGACAGAAACAGCACACTCACAGCCTCGTCCTGCTCCTGTGCCTGAGTGCTGACGATTTCCTCCACATAGTTGGCTGGGAACCACAGCTGTTTCTTGCCCCCATAGTCCCCTCGCCACCTGCAAGGGGTGAGAGGATCAAGGCAAGAGGACCAATTGGAGGGGTATACGGGATGTTAATGCTGCATGCAATGTCAAGGAGCAATTGGAGAAGGAAGGGGAAGACAGAAAAGGAGGTCGTTAAAACAGACCACAGGAAGATCCCTGCCCATGGCAATACTGCCCAGGGCACCAGACCACTCTTACCAGCCACCATCCTGCTTGTCAACGTTGTGGATGATAGCTTGCTTGCAGAATGACAGCTCGTCCTCCCGCTGCGCTTTGTAGTCATAAAGAGCCTTCACTGTGCACTGAACCACCAAGGAGAGGGACACGTGTTACCACCAAGCTGGGATGCCCAGCTGATGTCCTGGATGCCTCACCCCCCAAAGTATGTCCTCTAAAAGTCTACACAGTAAGTGAGACGCGATAGAGGGGACACAAAGGCTGTAGGTGCCTGTGGTCCCACACAACCAGCATATTCCTCTTCTGAGTTCCCTGTTGTGGAAGAAAGCTCCCAACCGCTTTATGTGACTGGATGTGTTCATTAAATGTTGAGATGTGGCACTTAGGAACGTGTTTTAATGGAGTAGTGAGCACAGTGGTGATGAGTTGGGCTTGGGCTTGATGATCTCAGAGATGAGATCTAACCAGCTCAGCCTCTTACCCTGGCCATTGGCATCTTGTTGGCCTCCACATAGAAATGGGGTGTCCGCACCTCATACAGAGCTCCATAGTCCAGCTCCTGCAAGGACAGACATCAAAAGAGGTCATCTGGCCATGGACATGGATTATGAAGAATCACGAGGGAAAATGGGCTATCGCATGTGGGCCAGAGGAGTATGATATCTGGAAAAGGGACCCAATATCCCTTTTACAGCTAATTGGAGGGGACTTGTGGATAGTGAAAATGTTATAACCATAGCCAGTGGTGGTGGTTTGAGTTGGAATTTGGGCAAATCTCCTTTGCTGTGCAGAGACCTGGAGAAGATCTTCCAACCACAACAAAGATTGGGATGGAATTGGTTGCCCATGGCACAGAACTACTTCATCCCCACTGTCTCCAACTGTTCCCACCACTGGAAGCACTCACAGTAGTGCCCATCTTCTCCAAGGTCTCCTCATTGATGGGGTAGCGCAGCTTCATCTTACGGTACAGCGGATGCTTCTCATAGTAGCTGACGAGGTCCACCAGGCTCTCAAACTCAGCTGAACTACCCAGCATGAAGAGTCGTCCCTCCTGCTGGATGCGGCAGTGCTTGATCTTCCCCTCCGCCCTGAGGCCAAGAGAGCAGCCAATGATGTCCCCAGCTCTTGGAATGGAGCCACAGGGCCACACCTGGCCAGCCTGGAAGTGTTGGGGTGGCCACACTCACCGGAATGAAATGGCATAGGAATTGGGTTCGCTCCGTTTTCGCACCAGGAAGGCTCCATCCCGAGGGACTCGCATCAGCATATGCTCAGCCTGCAGGCGTGTCAGGCTGGCATGATACCACCTGGATAGGCACAACAAGGAGGCAATAGGCTGGCAAACCCCAAATCTGACATAAGCTGCAATGGAGTCAATGTGGGAAGGGATGAGGATGGTCAGCGCAAGGGTGGGATGAGTGGTGGAAGAGGATGGTGGACACAAGGATGGGACAAACAATGAAAGAAGATGGTGAACCTAATGGTGAGACAAGTGATGGAAGAAGATGGAGGACCCAAAAGTGAGATGAGAAATGGAAGAGGGTGATGGACACAAGAGTGGAACAAGTGAAGGAAGAGGGTGGGGGACGCAAGGTAGCAATGGGCTGGGTTTCACCCTCACTCTTTGCTCTCGTGGGCATTGGGCTGGGGCACGGGGTCGGTGAGGCGCATCTCAAACTCATTGCAGCGGAGTGGCACCTCACGGTAGTGGCAGATGAGACTGTAGAGGCTGTCAAAGACCAGGTTGTCTGTCAGGTAGAACTTGGTGGAACCAGCCTCCTGTCGCGAGTGGATCCTGCAGTGCTGCACACGGTTTGATCGCCTGCCATGAAGGAACAAGGTGGGAGTGAGTCAGTTCAGATCCATGACCGTGACATGCCATGCTTAAGGATGGTCTGGGTTAAGGCACCACAATGCTCAGAAAAATGGTGTTTTCCCTCAGAACACTATTTCTGCCTCCAAACTGGGGATCTACTGGAGGCAGCCACCACATGCTTGGTGTGCTGCTCAGACCAGCTTGGAAAAGATGCGATCCTGCCATCCACCCCAATGGAGGTTGAACTGGGGGTCCTACCAGAAGGACAGGGTGTAGTCACCCACGAAGGTCTCGCTTTCTCGCACCAGGAAGGTGCCATCCTTGCCTCCCGTCTCAGTGCAGTATTCATGCAGCAGCTTCTCAGCGATCTGCCGCCCATCACGGCCACCTCCCAGCTTCCCATGGAACCATTTCTCCGTGAAGTGCAGCTCGTTGTTGTTAAACTCCTATGAGCTCACACAGACACCAGACACACCTCAGCGTTAGCATTCCCATGAGCAGTTGTCGTTAATCTTCTCCCTCTTCTCATGCTGACTCCCAATACCCCCAAATTCTCCCACCCCATGGCTGCATCCTGTCCCACACATACCTCCTTCTGCTCCACCTCCTCTTCATCTTCATTGAACTGGTAGCGTGATGTCTCCTCTGAGTAGTAGATCTTGTTGCTTGTCAGTACAAAATAATGCGGGCTCCAGGTCTGAGAGGGAGGAATAGCATCACCAGGGCAGGGAGGATGGGGGCATGGTGGGATGGGGCTTTGAGACTCCTGTTTCTCCCCTGCATCCCCCATGGCATTGTAACGGTGCATTGTGCCCACCCCAAACTCCTGGTCTCTCCCCTCCCAGGGCAGCCCCATCTGACACATCCTGCTCTGGCCCCAGCCATCACTGCGTGGAGATCCTTACATGGTCAATAGGGTCTTCGAGGTAGAGGATGCCATTCTTTATGGAGTTGCTGATGTCATTCTCTGAATAACTGGCAGTGGAGACCTCCTCGTATAGGTTCCCTTCAACCAGCTTCTTGTGCTGAGGACAGCCCAGAAATAGGAACTCAGCAGCCCATCATGCTGAGCTCCCAGCCCTAATTCACAGACCCACCATTACCACCACCACCCATTCCCAATAGACCTCTCCTTGCACAGAACCTTGACATCCTACTGCTTGTGCATGGAGAGAGAATTGCTTCTAAATCCCAAGATTTGCGGGAATCATCTTCTCTCCCTGCCCAATGCAGTTCTTGCCCCTTCTGCAAAGAGCTTTGGGTTAGAGCCTGGCCCCACACCTTGATAAGGATCTTCTTCTTCAGTTGGGTGGGTGAGGGCAGCTCATCAGCATTGATGTCAACCGGCTTGGTGAGCAGCATGTCCCCAAAGACCTTCTTGAAGTGGGAAGCCATGTTCCTCTGCTGGACGATGCTGCAGTGGTCTTCAATGGAGAGGATGATGGGGAACCTGGAGGAAGCAGGTGGGGGAAGTGGCTTGAGATGAAGATGAAGAAAAGGGGAGTTTGAGCAGCACATGCCTGCCCAGCCCAGAATTGAGGTGCTTTGGTGGGGCAGGGCTTACTCAGATGTGACAAATGCGTGCTCCTTGATGGTATGCAGCACGTCCAGGAATTTGATCTTGGAGGTGAGTGTGTGACCATGGTAGATGATGGGAAGATCATCTGGGCCATCCCAGCAGTCCACTAAATTAGGAAACAACTTGGTTAACACATGTTGCTCGCCAACTATGCACCAGAACGATGTTGGATATTAGGAAAGACTTATTTTCTAAAAGAGTGGTCAAACGTTGGAACAGTCTGCCCAGGGAGGTGATGGAGTCACCATTCCTGGAGGTGTTCAAGAAGTGTGGAGATGTGGCACTGAGGGACATGGTTTAGCAGGCATGATGGGGATGGGTTGGGGTTAGACTGGAAGATCTTAGAGGTCTTTTCCAACCTTTATGATTCTATGAGTGGGCACGGTATAATGGATCGATGGTTGGACTTGACGACCTTGGAGATCTTTTCCAACCCTAAGGATTCCATGGTTCTAACCCCCTCTTCCATTTGCCATGGAATGGGTGCAGGGGATAGTCCATCTAGGGCAATGTGAAGTGCTGGGGAAGCTCAGCATCACTGCAGTGTGCCATGGAGTATGGGGTGGACTCACACTCAATGCAGCGGCAGCCCATGCGCAGGCAGCGGGCATACGCCTCCAGGGAGGACTCACTGGAGAACTGGTCTCCTGTCAGGTACCTGCAGAGGCATAAGAGGGGATGCTTGAGGAGGGATTCTATCGAGGATCACTGAGGTGAGCCCACCCTGTCCTTACGTGTTGTGGGAGGAGGAGATCCAGTACTGGGACAAAGGGTGGTTCATCTCCTCAGACACCACACGCTCATACTTGGCGTCCATCACCATGTTCTCCTTGGAGAAGAGGTACGTGAGGAACTGGGGGAGGGAGGAAGCACAGAGGTCAGATTTCAATGGAATGGGGAGATCAATGGGAGGGGTCAATGCTGAACGGGTTCACTCACCTCATCCAGCTGGAAGGAGGGTTCTGCTGCATCAACGGAGCCATCCTTGAGGTAGGAACACATGTAGTCCCGCACCATGCCCACATCACTGGCCCACGGCTCCTGGGGTGCAAATACAGCTCCTTTTATGAGGTGCAGCAGTGGGAAGGGGTGTCCCAGGGGATTCACCAGGTCTGGGACTGAGAGGGGTCTCAAAGGACAACCAACCTTTTGGTCATGCAGAAGGAACTTCTGGAAGTCGTAGAGGGACACCTGGCACAGCTCAGGGCGGTCCACATTCCTGGGCCATATCAGCAGGAGGTGTTGTCCAAGGATATGAGGAAGAAGGCACTGCACTACATCACTGCATCCCTGGTTCCCATTCCTGCCCACATCCCCACCCACAACCCCACTCACATTCCTGCTTGCATCGCCACTCATATCCACAATCATATCCTGCTGTTGCACCCCTGGCACACATCTTCACTCACATCCTTGCCCGTATCCCCACTTGCATTCCTGCTCTCATTTCGACTCCCATCCTAATTTGCATCTCCACTTGCATTCCTGCTCACATTGGTTTCCAACCTCATTTGTAACCCCACTTGTTTTGTTGCTCACATTTCCACTCACATTCCCACTACCATCCCTGCTTTTATCCCAGTTTGCATCCCTACTTGCATCTCTGCTCTCATTTATTCTCATCTCTATTTGCATGACCACTTGCATCCCTGCTCTCATTTCTGTTCTCATCCCCATTTATAACCCAACTCACATTCCTGCTCATATCCCCATTTGCATCCCTACTCACAACCCCGCTCAAATTTCCACTCACTCCCATCCCTGCTCCCATTCTAATTTGCATTCCTATTGCATCCCTGCTCTCATTTGTTCACACTCCTGTTTGCATGACCACTTGCATCCCTGTTCTCATTTCTGCTTCCATCCCAATTTGCATCCCCACTCACATTCCTGCTCACATTTCCACTTCCATCTCCATTTGTATCCCTGCTCCCATCTCAAATTGCAACCCCACTCCACCCCTGCTTAGACCTCTGCTGCAGTCTGTGAGGCTCGTGGAACTCACCGTAGAGGGAAAGAGAGCTCCAGCTGCTCAATGACCTGCAAGGCAAAGGGGGGATGGGCTGAGCTGGCTGGAGACATGCTGTGATGAGCTGGAGTGGATGGGTCGTGGCTCTTACCGACTTCTGTGCATCAAACATCAGGTTTTTGTAGAACTGGATGAAGTGGGAGAAGGTCATCTCATTCCTGGCTTCCACCTCCTGTGGGATGGGTGGTGTGAGAGTGGGACTGGTGCAGAGACATTGGGTAGGGGCTTGAAGCCCCATTCCCCACGAAGTCAGGGACTTACCACGAGCTTGTCCCGCAGGAACCTCATGTTGGGCACTCGGTAGTTCACCTGGGGCAGCATGGCCTTCAGGTCCTTCACTGTAATGCTGCAAAACATAGTGTCAGAGAAGCAACCAGACCCTACATGTCCCGGATCCCCTGGACAAACTGCTAAGTTGGGCCCTACCCGAATCCCAGTATCAGCCCAGATTCCTGTTTGAAGCTGCAGATTCCCACAGTGGCATAGCACTGTCCAATTTGCTCGAGGCATTTTTGCTCTTTATGATTTATAGGGCTCTGGTGTGATTATAGGAGTGCTGAGTAGGGGGTCAGGGAAAAAGGGTGTAGCTGGGCATCTGTCCCACCCAGAGACTATAATAATCCCCATCCTCATCCCATGCCCATCCTCATTCTCATCCTCATCCTCATCCTCATCCTCATCCTCATCCTCATCCTCATCCTCATCCTCATCCTCAT
>NW_024962263.1:90382898-90383138 GCF_019238085.1 Lagopus leucura | reverse complement strand
CTCATCCTCATCCTCATCCTCATCCTCATCCTCATCCTCATCCTCATTCTCATTCTCATCCTCATCCTCATCCTCATTCTCATCCTCATACCATCCCCATCCCAGTCTTCATCCCAACCCCACCCTCTTCCCCATCCCCATCCCCACCCCCACCTCCATCTTCATTTCCATCCCCATCCCCATCCTCATCTCTATCCCCATCCCCATCCCCATCCCCATCCCCATCCCCATCCCCATCCC
>NW_024962263.1:90378767-90382888 GCF_019238085.1 Lagopus leucura | reverse complement strand
ATCCCCATCCCCATCCCCATCCCCATCCCCATCCCCATCCCCATCCCACCCCCATCCCCATCCCCATCCCCATCCCCATCCCCATCCCCATCCCCATCCTCTTCTCACCCCCATCCCACCCTCATGCCAATCACATTTAAGTCCAAATTCCTTTGTTTGGATTTTATTTTTTATAATATCGAGGAGATGCCAATGGGTTGCACTAATGGCTCATCCTCTCCCAGTGCTGCAGTGGGCATGGGGATATTCAAGTTCCCACAGTCCTACAGTGACTGTGATCCAGTCTCTGGTTTTAGGTACCTCTGAAGACCCCAAATAAACCATTACTGCTTGTCCCACACCCTTGCTCTCAGCCTCCAGATCTATGGTGGGTATGACCCAGTTCACGGCCACCAAAGTCGGTTGATTTGCAGAGTTGGGCAAAGGATTTCAGCTATTTCCCCTCTGGAAAACACCTTGGGAGAGGGGTGGGTTTTGGCTGTTGCATGCTCAAACCACTGGCCCCTTTTCCCTGTAGAGCCATTCTGGTTCTCACCTGCCTTCCCGCGACCTGTCCATCCCATCAAACTGTTTCCGCAGCCACCTGGGAGGGAGGGATGGACAAACAGACAGCGCTCAGTCTTGGGGACCAAACTCACGGTTCATCCTTTCAGACCACAAATGAGGACCATGAAATGGGATTGACCATCCCTCCTCACCTCTCAATCTGTAGCGGGGTCTGGGCTTTCTGGGTGTCTGCCACCAACCAGTTGAGACCCGTGATCCACAGGTTGATGTCTTCCTCACAGAAAGCTATAGGAGGAAAAGGAGGTTGGTGAAGAATAAGGGAGATGAGAAGCTAAGGATGGATGGAAGGGGTGAGGTGGGAGCCCACGCACCAGCCACGCTGAGTGTCCGCAGCCTGAAGTCCATCCCATAGAGGATGATGAAGCACATGGTGCAGTCGAGCTTGCGAGCATCCTCGGGGTAACGCTCAAAGTCCCGTGAGTTCTTCCCCAGGCGGATCTCCTTGATCTCCCGAATGTCAACTGCAGAGACAGAGGGGCACAGGATTGTCCTGTGTCACCCTGACACCACAGAGCCAGGGAGAGAGTGCAGGAGGTGGGAATGTGTGGAGAGTATGGAGCCTTGTCCCCAAGATGGGACATTCCATTGGGCTGTGATGGTTATTACGGCCACGTGTCCCTTGAAGGTGACACGTCACTGCTGGTGGGATGGGCATGTCCTTCACAGATCTCTGTCCCCAGCATGAGGTATCGTTGTGTACCAACCATCATTGGTACATGATGGCATTATGAGTGCCATGTGTCCTCCAAGGACTGTGTCCCAAAGATAAGATGTCCCTGCAGGTGTCTGAGAGCACCATGGGTGCCACATGTCCACAGGATGAGGCATCCTGGGGGACTGGGATGGGTACTATGACCACGTTACTCCCAAGGGAAACATATCCCCACAGCCCTGCCATGACACATTGGCTAGTGTGATGGCACCATGTGTATTGCATGTCCTTCAGAGAATCAACTGCCCAAAATGGGTCATCCCAGTGGCACTGCCCATTGGTACATGATGACATTATGAGTTCCATGTGTCCTCCAGGGATTGTGTCCCCAGGATGGTGCTGCCCAACAATTTCCCATCTCTCTCAGTGCCATGTGTCCTTGGGACTCAGCCCTGCAATCCCTACAACCACCTCCTCTCTGAGAAAAAAACTTGGGACAGGCTGAGCTCATCTTTTAATAGAATACAACTGTCCAAAGGTGGCAATTTGCAGCCCAGACCACAGGGCGTTTCTTTCCTGCTGTGCTGCTCTCTCATTATCTCACTATATAAAGCCCAACCGGCGGCGGGAGGGTTGGGTTTCCGGACCGCAGTCTTCCTCACTGCTACATCACCAGTGGAGATTTCCATCCACTGGTTTTGTAGAGAGGACAGCAGGAGTAGAGTAATAATATCACGTTATTAATGGCTGTGCTACAAAACGGAGCCTTCAGTACAGGAAAAGGGTTTTGTATGGCCAAGGGTGGCCGGACACTGCACAGGGTCATTGTCCTGCAGGAAATGGGTCATTTCCCGGAGAATTTCCAGCCCGGCCCCTGCAGCGTTTCCTACATGGCAGTGGGGATGGGTGCAGGATACTGGAGCAGAGAAAAAATGGAATGCATGGATAAGGGGATAAGGGATGAGGGAAACGGGGCTGATTCAGTGAAAAAGAGGTGGGGAATGTTTTTTCTTGACGGAAAGGCCCTGGAAAACACTGGTGGCTTTATGCAGCTTTCCTTTGGGTGGATGAGAGCCAGCTTGGGCGGATCGGGGCGGGATGCGGGAACTCGGCTGCAAAGAGGTGCTCAATTGGTGTCTGCACCCATATGTGTGATTTTGGGGAAGGGAAGCTGGCTGCTGTCCATGTTTTGTAGACCCTGAGTGCAAATGGGTGGATATTTGGGGCTGTTTTGTAGGAAGAAGAACAGGAGGTACTTCCCCAACCCTACTCATTGCAGTGCACTGCAGAAAGGAGAGATGCTGGTGGCTATTGTGGCTCCGTTGATGGTTGCCAACGCAGCCAGGATCCAGGCTTGGACCCAGGAGAGAGAGTGTGCAGCACAATGCAACGTGCTGGCGGCTTCCTGGAAACCACATCTGCAGCGGATTTGCAGAGATCATGGCAGAAGTATGTCTCCAAACTCCTCCCTGCATTGTCTCCGGGGTCCTGGTGATTAAAACATGCTGGGAGCCAGATTCAACTGCGAAAATCCCTTTTCTCTTCCCATGCAAAGCAAGCAGCACTGATATAAAGGATTTAAATGTAGGGGCAGTGTGGTTGGGAGTGGATGGAGGGTCTGCCTGGAAGCTTTTAAAGGCTGGGAGTTTCCTGAGTGCAATAAGAGGAAAGCAAAGAAAGGCTCCAGGAGGGAATTGGAGAGCTGGGAAATGCTGCTGGCCCAGGTGGCCAAGTGGTGTCCCCTTGGTCCTTCCTTTGGGTGGGGCATGGGGCAGTCCAGACCTCCTGCATGGAATTACCCCATGCTATTGTGAAGCTGACCTCCAGGCTGAAATAAAAGATTTTGCCTGGGCCAGCAGTGTTAATCCCATCCTATTTCTAATTGTCGGGATGGAGGCGTGATTGTTAATTAGCCATCGTCATAGCAAACCATACAGCCAACCACTTCTCCAAAATGTTTTTGGAGTGGCAGGGGCTGGAAACCACCTGGTTACCTGGAGGTAAATTTTGAAGGCAACGCAGGATGATATCGTAGCTACTAATCTTAACATTGTAGTGTTCTGGGGGACCCTATCTGCATGGACACATGTCCAAGTAGCAGTTTAATGAAGCGTGTAATTAGCCTGAAGGGCATGGGGCATCTCCAGCAGAGCTGGGATCCCTGTACTGCCCTCTAATAGAGACATCAGCACTGTCGGGTATCTCGCTAATCCCTTCTCAAGCTGAGAAGAGGATTTGGAATGGTCCAGGCAGGCGTGAGGTTGGGCATATGCTGGGAGCAAGGTCCTGGAGCTTCCCTAAAATTCCAGCAAGCAGGAGGACATGTGAGGACAGAATTGGGATGGGGCAGGTTGGTAAAGATGCTCCAGGATTGGGGAAACTGAGGCAGGAGATCAGGGTAGATGGAAAAGTAGGGCTGAGATCCTGATGTGGCCCTATGCAATCTCCCAAATAAAAAACAAGGGGCAGGAAATGCGTTATTTCCTCAAGCAGAGAACAAGCTTTTCCCTGCAAAGGCCATAGGGGAACCAAACCACTGGGGACAATGGCTAGTCCTCTATCCCTTATTGCTCCCTGTGCGTGGAAGCATCCCACTATTGCCAGGCATCCCACTGCAGGAGATACCCCAGTGTAACAAAAGATCCCAATGTGGCAGGACATCTCACAGTGGTAGAACATCCCACTACTGTTAGCTATACCAGTGTGCAGAACATCTCATCATGGCCAGACATCCCACCGTAGCTGAGCATCCCAGTGTGGTAGGACATCCCACCTTGGTAGAACATCCCACCATTGCCAGATATCCCATCACAGCCAGACATCCCACCATAGCTGAGCATCCCAGTGCAGCAGGGCATCCCACCTTGGTAGAACATCCCACCATTGCCAGGCATCCCACCAT
>NW_024962263.1:90172671-90378757 GCF_019238085.1 Lagopus leucura | reverse complement strand
GGACATCCCACCTTGGTAGAACATCCCACCATTGCCAGGCATCCCACTTCAGGAGATCACCCCAGTGTGGTAGGTCATCCCACCATTGTCAAGCATCCCAATGTGGTATAGAATATCCCACCATAGCCAGGAATCTCACTGCATGAGATCACCCCAACGTGGTGGGACATCCCACCATAGTAGAACATCCTGCCATTTCCACACATCCCAATGTGGTAGGACATCCCACCATTGTAGAACAGTCCACCATTGCCAGACAACCAGCCAGTGGCCCCAGCCCCCTGTCTCCAGTACTCACTGTCTCCCTCCACCTTCTCAGGTGTCCGACTCCAGATAATCTGTCGGGTCTCCAGCTTCACCTGGAATGTCCTTCGCTCTGGCCTCTGTGACTTCTTCTGGTAGAACAAAGTGAGGACGGTGCCCATCTCCAGGCAGCGGAGGATCCTTCCAATGTCCCCTGCCTCCATCCTGCCGTCCTCCAAAAAGCCATTGACACTGTTGAGCCTGGACATGGACATCTTCACTGCGCGGCCATCGCCAGCCGGAGCCGCAGAGCCGGGGTTGTCTCATGCATGAAGGAACGAACCCAAGGGGGAGCAAAAAAGCCAAATCCTCTGCGGGGATTTTCTCTGAGCAATGAGAGAATCCGACTCTGGGGTTCGCATCCAGAGGGGTCGGGGGGAGATGGGTGATGGCTTCAGAGCTGGAGGGATAAAAACCATCCGGTCACCAGGAGCCCTTAAGGTTGGGGATACCTTGGGTGAAAAAAAAAAAGAAAAAAAAAAAAAGAAGAAAAAAAAACCGAAACACCAAAAAAGCAAAGTCACCTCCCCCCAAAAAGCAAAGTCACCCCAAAAGCAGCCAAGCGGAGCAAATCAATCCCCGGCCTCCCCGAAAAGCCGAATGGGGCTGCGGGGTGCGGGGTGCCCAACCTGGGGTGTGGGGCTGGTGCGGAGGGATGAGGGTGGTGGGGGGGGGTTGGGGTTTTTAAGGAGGCGGCCGCCTGCTGCCCCCTCTCTCCGCTCCTTAATTTCGGGCTGATGAAATGGACGCCCAGAGGAAACTGCAATCACACATGGCCGGAAAGAGATCAGAAAGGAATTTAAAAAAAAAAAAAAAAGCTGGATCTTGGAGAAAGGAAAATCGCAGCGACGGAAGAGGCGGCGGAGGGTGACATCTAGAGGAAGCCAAAAGATGGATGGGCGCTGGGGGTATCGCCAGCACCTACCAATGGATGGAGGAGGGGATTCCAGGGATGGGGCAGCAGCAGATTGGGTGGAAAAGCGGTGGGGGGGGGGGAAAAAAAAAAAAAAAAAAAAAAAAAAAAAAAAGGAATAAAGAAATAGAAAATGGCTGTTTTGTATTTATTCTGCGCTGCTGAGCCTGGGCAGAACCCAGCTGGCAGCAGGGCAAGCTGTGGGGCTAAGGAGCTATGGGGCTGAGGAGGGAGCAGAGGATTTGGGGATGCAGGGGTTCAGGGTGAGTTTTTTTCTCATCCCCATGCTTTGGATCTGTGGGGCTGCCATGGGATTTGCACCAGAGTGGCACAGTGCAGCACTGGGGCTCTATGCTGGAGCACCCAGAGGGGCTGGTGTTGGGCTCAGGCACCTCAGGGTCCTGTTGATGGGTGCTCAGGCTCCAGAAAGTCCCAGTGATGGAGGCTTCAGGCATTTCAGGGTCATGGTGACAGATGCTCAGGTACCCAAGGATCCCAATAATAGAGACTTGGGCATCTCAAGGTCCTGGTAACTGAGGCTTAGGATCCTAGTGATAGAGGCTCAGACACCTCAAGGCCATGGTGATGGAGGCTCAGGCACCAGGAAAGTCTTAGTGACGGAGGTTCAGAAACTTCAGGGTCCCAGTGACCAAAGCTCAGGCACCTGGGGATCCTGTGGTTGAGGATTCAAGGATATGCTGATGGAAGCTCAGGTATCTCTGGATCCTGGTGATAAAGGCTTGGGAACCTCAGGGCCATGATTGTGGAGGCTCAGGCTCTGAAAGATCCCAGTGATGAAGGCTTGGGCTTTTCAGGTTCATAGTGATGGATGCTCAAGTACTCAAGGGTCCCTGTGATGAGGACTCAGGAGCCCAGGGATCCTGTGGTTGAGGCTCAGGAGTCTCAAGGTCCCGGTGATGGAGGCTCAGCTACCCAAGGATGCCAAAGGTGGAGGCTTAGGAACCTGAGTCCTGATGATAGAGGCTCAGCACAGAATCATCAGCCACCAGCCCTGCTGGGAGATGAGACACAGGAGCTGCTGTGAACAAGGAACCTGCGGAGGCTATTTCAGTCCTCATGAAAGCCATCAAACACAGAACCCACTTGGAGCGACTCGTGCCTCTGTCTGAATGCCATGAAATCCTCATTCCTATCCCAGTGGTTGCCACGATCCTCATGGTTTGCAGCTCCACTCATGGCTTATGGGAGCCATTAATATCTTCTCAGCTTTTAAGGGTGCAAGTAGAGATCTCTACGTTTGTGCTTGGCAGTCTACATTCTTCCATGAAGAATTAGGGAATTAGGGTAAAGATGAGATCCTGATGTTGTTGTGTGTGTTTTGTTGTGTGGTTTTGTTTTTTTTTTTAAATTTATTTTTTCTTTCTTTATCCATGAATCAACTTCTGTTTTCAGCCCTTCTGTGGAGCAGAATGAGCTTTTGTTTAAAGCAGTGAGCTGCAGAGATGTTGGCTTTCTTGTGTTTATGTTTTCCATATCCAGGCAAATCCCATCTCAGAGCCCCTTGAGCGCAGGTCTGGGAACTGAACATCCCAACCACAGCGAACAGAGGATCAGAATAGAAGATTGCTTTTACACAGGGGATTTTGCAGCATGAGTTTGGCTTCTGATGTCCATCCAAAGCACGCAGGCAGAGAAGGAATGCTCTGTTTTCAGTCTGCAATGGAGTCACTGTTTTAATTTTAGCTCCTCCGGAGCAAAGATGTAACCAAGCTGTTACCAAAGCAAAGCACCTTATGGGGGGTGGAAGAGGCAGAAGGACTGAACCTCCCCATCCAGCAGTGTGTGGGTAGCAGGACTTGGGGCACCCCAAAACCTGGTGAAGCTGAACACCCAAAATCTGTGCTTCCTTCTTAAAAAAAAACAAACCCAAAAGATTCATCCTTGCTCATGGACGTCCTTTCCCGGAGGCAGATCTGCCCACAGAGTTCCCAAGCTCCCAAGTAGGGAGGGCAGCCAGCGCAGAACAAACCCCAAACCATTTAAAAATGTCACCAAAATCTTTCTGAGCATCTCTTCCTCTCTGGAAAAAAAATAAAATAAAATAAAAAGCTGATGCTACTTTCCCTTTGTAGGACTGGCACTTCTCAGTCAATAAGTCACAGATTTCTGTTTATTGGGTGTGGTTTGCTGCTCCTCTCTTTGGCCATGTTGTGAAATTCCAGAGCCTCGTTGCACTGAAAGGTTTTGCAAATGTTTTTTAGCCACGAGCCTTTGAGCTGCAGGTCGTGCAATGGAAATGTTGCAATTGATCTTTGCAGGTGGTGTTGCAATGGCGTTGGCCTGGGACCGAGAAATGTGGAACAGACAGTAAAAGTGGGACGATCCAAAGTGTCTGCAAAGGGGACGGTGGGGACAAGAGGACATTCATATAGCCTTGCATGGCCATAGCCAGAAGGTGGAAGGGGGCTGTTCAGTCCCTGCCCAAACCATTCCTATTTCAGCAGGTAAAAGTAGAGGATAGAAAGAAATCTGTTGGCAAAGAGCTGGGAATGGCAGCACCGATTATTGCTCTCATTTCTCCCCTTCCCCAGATTCATGTATTTAAGTCTGTGTGCCTGTGCCAGCAGCGAGACTGCAGGCAAGAAAAAGGGCAGAAAAATAGACATCATAGCAGAAAACTGTTGCCCACTTGATAAATGAAGGTGGTTTTTCCTTTAGGATTGTGCAGCAGTTTCTTTTCCTGTTGCTGATATTTTCCTCTCTGGTTTCCATCTAACCCAGGAGACATCTCCTTCCCCAGAGCTCCTAGTCGTGCTATTATCAGCAAAAATAGGATTCGAGAGTTTGCTTGCCCTTGGGGAGGAGATTTCTTTTTTGCAAAAGTTAAAATAGCGAAAACTTTTTTGGAGAAGAAGCAACTTCCTTCAGTGATAAATAGCTGCTGAGCTCCTACAGAGCAGGGCGAGGGGCTGGAGGATGCAGGAGATGACCCCTGGGATCCTGAGCTGAGCCCTTGGGGCTTTTAGGAGGATTAGCAGCACCTCTTTGTTTTCGAGCTTGGATTTAATAACCCGACACTATCTTGCTTGAATTGCTCTTCCTTTTCCCCTGATGCTTTCCTTCTTCCTTGGACTCAAGTTAGTTCTCACTGCTGTCTTGTACAAAGGTGTTATTGCAATTGTCTCTAAAGAGAACTGTGCTTATTTCTTCTGCTGCTATTTGGCCCATGGCACTCCTCCTCCTGAAGCACTGCATCAGCTCCTGATCTCCTTCCATTGCAAATTAAGAAAGAGTGGTAAAATCCGTTGGAACAGGCTGCCCAGGGAAGTAATGGAATCACTGTCCTCAGAAGCGTTCAAGAAACGTGGAGATGTGGCACTGAGGAACATGGTTCAGTGGGCAATATTGGTGGAAGGTGGATGGTTGGACTAGATGATCTTAGAGGTCTTTTCCAACCTTAGTGTTTCTGTGATGCTATGAGATGCTCCGTCTTCCTCTCAAGTACCTGCACATTTCTCACCTGCCATCTGAGCAACTCATCTTGGAGAAACAGCTCTCTGGGACTAGACTGGTTAAAAAGGGAGGCAGAGATTTCTTGGCAGCTAGAGTGTGGACTGAAGTCTTCTTTGCAATTCAGAGGCTTGCAGCTTGTGATGGGCCACCTCAAGATGTTCTCATGGTTTTGTGCTTAGGTCCAAGCAAGACAGGTTCATGCTAGTGCCTCAGAAGAGATCCCCATGCTGTTCTTCTCCCATGGACCTTCATTCCATTGCTTATAGTTTTGTGGGTATGTGGCGAATCTTACTGAAGGCCAGATCAAGCAGAAAACTAAACCAGAATGAAAAAGAGGAGGAGAAAGAAGAAACAGAGGTGGAGAGAGAGGAGAAGGAGAATGGAAGAAAGAGGAAGGGAAATAGAATGGAAAAAGGGGAAGAGAAAGGAGAAGGTGAAGGGGAAGAGGACATCACGCACATCTGATTAGATATTATTTTTAATATTATTTCTCTTCTCCTTTTTCATTCCCCTTCTCTTTCTCCTCCTCCTACTTCTCATTCACCTTCTCCTTTCTCATTCTTTTTTTTTCCCTCTCCTTTTTCTTCTTCTCTTCCTCCTCCTCCTTCTTCATTGTCTTCTTTTTTAATATTGCCACACATAAATATTTCCAATTTTCAATGGCTCACGTTTTCTAAGCCTTTACAATATAGATTTCCCACTTCTTTCTGGATTCCCACAATTTTAAAGTTTTTATTAATATGTTTCCTTCAAGACTTTTTGCAGTGCTTCATCTGAGACCCACAGGTGCCCCACAGAGAAGAATTACACCTGCTTTCCTAGGCAGGATGCTCCTGTTAATGGATTCCAGGCCATGCTGGAGGATCCAGGGTTCCCTGGAGATCCCTATGCCTTTGGAAATTGGGAGCAGGTGGCAGAAATGCCGATGCCTCCCACTCACCCTTGTCGTCAGGTCCCAGCAATCTGCTGGTGCAGCGCTTAATGAAGTTTCGTGTTTTTGCTTGTCTCAGCACGTTTAGCCACTGAGAGACTCCAGACTAAACCACGATGAGACCATGATTTCAAATGTGTGAGCCGCTTAATTGGGTCCTATTGCACACTTGTCGCTGGATCCGCAGTTCTAGTGATGTTTAGGGCCATTAGAGGGATTAGCACCATGTTTATTCTGGGTGGAATGAGACAATTTAATTTCTTTTAAGTGTGCCAGCCTGCCTGGGGCATTTTCACACAGATACCCTGCCAGCCCAGCACCAAAAACCCACACTTGCATTTTACTGCTATTTTAATTAAATTAGACTTACAAACAAGTGTCATACAAGCGTAGTGTTATGAACAAAGAACAAGTGCTGTGAATTCCTGCAGCTTTCAGATGTGCTGTTTGTAACAGGTGTCAATGAACTCCTTACAGAATGCTGGAAAGGAACAAGAATTTTAGTGATGCAGCATCCTACATGGGAGTATTCCATGCCTCAAGGCATGATGCTCTTGTCTCTTCCCTATAGAAGATCCAGTTCAAGATAAAAGTGCTGTCCTTGCTCCTCTACACCCCTTGTCCACCGAACTTTCCTATATAGAACACCCAAGGATACTCCAAAGAGCATCCAAAAAGCACCAAAGGGAGCCTAACATCCTCCAGTGCTACCTTGCCCCGTACTTACCTTTTTGTAGTGATGTATTTTGGTATAGGTTGGCAAAATGCTGCTTTCAGCTCATTTGTTCCCAAGGCTGGGTGTTGTGGGAGTGGTATTTTGGCACAGATTGGCAAAACGCTGCTTTCGGCTCATTTGTTCCCAACATGGGGTGTTGTGGGAGGGGTGGATACATGGCTTCCCTCTGTTAAAAATTAGCTTTCCTTGTGCATGTGCTGAATTAATTTTAATTCAGAGCAGCTCATTCTTGCTCATTTATGCAAGCCACTCGAATCTCTGTGCCAGCACCAGGGAGGGAGCAAGCAGCTGGGAGCGGAGGAGGCTGCTTTTGGCACAAGTGCCAGTTTCTACCAGTGTGAAGTGGTTACAAAATTCTGGGTGAGGCTTGGGGATCAATTGATGCTGATCAGAGGTTTTCATCTCAGATCTGCCCTCTGGTGCCCCTTCCCTACCCCACAGGATTGCAGAAGAGGATGCATATTAGTCTTCCAAAGGGTTTCGGGGGAAGCAAAGAGGCTCTCTGACTGCATTGTGTTGTGACCTTGTTTAACGTGATGGGTTTTATTCCCTTAGGGAAGAATGTAATTATGAAGAAAACAAACTCCTGGAGGAAAATGTCTATATAGATGATGTTATTCTCTGTTTGCGCTCTCAATTTTATGGATGTACTTTGTAGCTACTCCTGATTTATGCAGGCCATGTGACTTTCAAGATGGGGCATGTAGGACAGTCCAGGTCATAAAAAAGTCCTTTTAGGGTGAGAAAGTAGAAGCAGATCTCAGGAAGCTACCTGGTGCTACTGGATTTGCCACAATTTCTGGCAGGTAATCAGTAATGGGGTGGTATATTGGTGTTTGGTAGATGGTTGGTCTAGATGATCCTAGAGGTCTTTTCCAACCTTAATAATTCGATAAATCTATGACTCTATAATATAGAAGCCCTGAAAGCTGCCAAAGAAATGTGTCACAAAACTCTTTGAAAGGGTAGACAACTGCAGGATAAGGGGAAACGGTTTTAAGTTGAGGGAGGGAAGATTTAGGTTGGTTGTCAGGGGAAGTTCTGTACAGAGAGAGTGGTGAGGTGCTGGAACAGGCTGCCCAGAGAGGTTGTGGATGCCCTGTGCCTAGAGGTGCTCCAGGCCAGATAGGATGGGGCCCTGGGCAGCCTGGTCTAGTATTAAATGGGGAGGTTAGTGGCTCTGCATGTGGCAGGGGGGTTGGAGATTCATGATCCTTGAAGTCCCTTCCAGCCCTGGCCATTCTGTGTGATTGTGTGTGTATTTGTGAGCAGGGGACCCTGATGGGGCTGGGGCATAGGGAAAGGTAGATCATAGAATCACAGAATGGATGAAGTTGGAAGCACCTCTGAATCCATGTGGTCCAACTTCTGCTTGAGAAGGGCAGTTCCATGTCTGGGTGGGATTGGAGATCCACAAAACCAGTCCCCCAGGCTCCTCTCTGGTCCCTGTGCTAAGTAATGAGCTGAGAGAACTCCTGAGACACAGTTAGTCCCTGCGCTGGCCTGCCATTGGACACTCCTGGCTATAAATCCCTGCTGGGACAGATTTATAACCATGAATGGAATCCTCCTGAGGATCCCCTACCCCATGCTCAGCAGCCCCAGCGCTTTCAGCCTTTCCTCCCAGCAGAGCTGCTCCAGGCCCATGGTCATTTTGGTGACTGTTCACTGGACTCTCCAATGGACTCCGACCTAGATGGGACTAGTGGAGCTGGGATCAGAGAAGGGTGAGGTAAAGGGGATGGGGACAGAGGATGATCACAAGGGGTAGCTACATGAGGCTGATGGTTGGAAACAGCTGAGCCACGCTGGGATGGGGACAGGGAGCAGAGAGAGCCAGACTGGGCCGGACTGGGATGGAAGAGAGAGAAGAACAAGGCCCAGGCCTACTTCAGGCTTCAGAATGCACGCTAGGCCGCAGCCTCCTTCGTTGCCAAGCAACGCTCTCAGCGACCCGTGGGCGTCACGTGACGGTGCGAGGTCACGTGAGCGAGCAATACCGGCTGTCGCGGGATGATGACGTAACGCGTGTGGGGCGTTGCGGGAACGTTGCAGGGATGGAGGAAAGGGAGAGACTGCGGAGAGAGATCCGGCTGCTGCAGGGTACGGTAGGGCTGGGCCTGGGGGAGGCTTGGAGACCGTGAGGGGCGTTTAGGAGGTGCGTGGAGGGCGTGGGAGTAGGAGGAAGGCCTATGGGGTCCGTGGGGGCAGCCAAGAGGCCTTTGGCGTGTGTGGGGGGTAGCCAGAAGGCTCGTGGGGGTGCGTGGGGCCTGTGGGAGAAGTCGTGAGGTTCCTCGGACGCGTGGTATTGTGGGGGGGTAGCCGGGATGTCCGTCAAGCTCGCGAGAATAGCTCGGAGGCACCTGAGGTGCATGGGTTTCGTGGGGCTCCTGGGGTGTTTGCGGCTTGTGGTGGCCACCAAGAAGCCATAGGGGGATGTGAGGCTCCTGGGGTGTGTAGGGGTCTGTGGGGGTGTTGCCAGGAGGCTCCTGGGATACATGGGGGATGTATGGATGGCCAGCAGGCCTGTGAGGTGTGTGGGGGCAGGCAGATGTCTTTAGGAGTAGAGAAGGAGTAGGCTGGGGGTAGAGAAGAAGGATGGAAGGATGTGGAGAAGGCCTAGGAGTGCAAAGAAAATGGCGGCCCTGGGTTTTCTGGATGGAGATGGGGAGAGGAGAGAGCTCAGGAGTGTTGGGTCTGGGGAGAGAATGTAGGAGACCTGAGTGGGAGAGGGTAAGGGGTAGGTGGAGACCTCTGGGCATCCGCACACTGCAGTGCATGTCACCCTCCTGGGAGGGACATGTCCCAAGAGTTCCTTGTCATGTTCAGGAGCAACATTTGGGATCCCCAGGTGGCACAGAATGGGGCTGTGTCCCTCGTTCTCATTCCTTGGATTCCTCATCAGCTTTGTGGGGGAGGAGTGGGTGTATTTGTATGCCCTTTCCTTGCTTGGGAGAGCATCAGTGCTCGTTCTTAGAAATAACTGGCTCTATTTGTAGCCCCACAAGGTAATTTTTCCATATTAGAAATGCTTTGCAGCTATCTACTTCATCCAAGAACCCTCTTGTTGGGCAGTAAGAAAAAAAATTTCATGCTGGAGCATGCTAACACCTACATATAAGGCTCTAAAATCCTTTGGCAATCCCTTCTGTTGAAAATGTTTTCTAAACACTAGGCAGACCCTCTGTAATCCATGCGTGTTGATTAGCTCAGCTGCTAATTAGGAGCCCAAAGCACCAGGGGGTATGGTGACGTCGTAAAGGGATGAAGGTGCAGTGACTCAGTACAAAGCTGGGGCTGCTTTGGAGCTTCCTCATTGTTACTTTATGTTTTGGGCTTGCATTGTGCTACATGTGTAAGCAGCTCAGTGTAAGTGGAACCCTCCTGCCAACATTGTAGCAGGGCTCAGAGGTTGCTCTGAAATAATTCATTTCGTGAGGCTCCAAAAACAAGAATACTGATGGTCTGTTTTGGTGCTGGCACACCCCAAAAAAAAAGGAGTATAAAGGATCAGAAGGTGGCCAACAGCAGTAATGAAGTGTGTGTTAAAGGTCTGTTTGCACATCAGACCTGCTGTCATGCTGTATCACTTTTGTTACCAGTTTTCATGAAGATTGAAGAAAATAATTGTTTCCAAGTTTTTGTGTGTGTGTGTGCCTGGTGTTTTTTTTGTTTTTCATTTTCTAGCACCACTTACCTAAAATCTGGCCAAAGTGAGTGATCGTCCTCATTGCAGTGTGAGGAAAACTAGAGCTGTGATGTTGGAAACCTCCCCCTTGGGATTGAGGGACATGGTTTAGTAGGAGCTATTGGGAATAGGTGAACGGTTGGACTGGGTGATCTTTTAGGTCTTTTCCAACCTTAGTGATTCTATGATTCTATGATTGACAATTAACAGATGCTGTCTTCTGTTCTTCAGGTCTCATAGACAACCACAGGAACACCCATGGGGATGTGCCACGACCGCTGTCTTCTGCTCCACGGATGTGGAGCAACACCACACAGGCCCCATTCAGCAGGAGGGGAGCGTTCTCAGCCCGGTATCCCCAGCTGCAGCCTCCCAGGGACTTCCAGCCACGCCGAGCTCACTCTTGGAGGAAGAAATACTCCCTTGTGAACCAGCCCTCAGGACCAGGGTGTGATGTTGGGAATGCCACCACATCCAGGGCTTTTGGGAGCAACGAAGACAGCCAGGCAGCCGTGCCATCAGCAGCGTCCCCAGAGAGACAAGTGGACTTAACAACAGATGGGAACATCGTTGTGGGCATCCAGGTGACACAGAAGACTGGTCTTGTAGGTACTGAAGGATTTAGTGATGCGAGTGTTTATTGTGATGTTTCTGGGCTTAAAACAGAGCTTGTTGCTCCGGATGATGGTAATGTGCAGGATTCTTCCATTCCTCTGTACACAAACCAAGAAGAAGAGCCAAAGCCTTCTCTCTCTGTTTCATTTAGTTCGTCGCACCGTGTTGTCAGCTCATCGTACCCGTTTGACAATCCCAGAAAGGTGCACCTGGCTGAAAGCTCCAGAAGTGCCAGCGAAAGCGCTGTCACACTGAAAACAGAGCCACAGCCACTGTCAGCTCTGCCGAGCTGTGAGCAGGCTCAGCAGTCGATGTGGTGGAAGCCAGAGCCACCCGCTCTGGGGCAGTGCAGCTGGGAGCAAGTTGAGGACGTTCACAGAGAGCCAAAGCTCTTTGGAAATGCAGAGATGCACTCTAAACCGACTCAGGCACTGACTTCGGCAGTTGTGATGTCTCCAGTGAAGAACAAGTTTTCTGTAATCCCCAAAGTTTCCAGTCTCCAAAGAGCTGCCTCGGTGACGGTCTCCAGCAAAGCTTCAAAGTTCAGGAAAACCAATTATACCTGGGTTGCAAACCCTAGTAAATGCTCTCGTCCTGTGAAGAGATGGATCAGCCCGAGAGCTTCTGACAGCGCTAAGAAGATCACTGGTGGAGCTGAGAGAGGTTCAAAAATATCTCCAAAGACAGATTTGGGAGCAAAGGTGAAGAAATCGGGGCTGCAATCCAAAGTGGGTGTTTCTCCCAGCAAGTATAAGTGGAAAGCCTCCAGCCTGCAGGCTTCGCCCTCCACATCCAAGTCAGCGTTCAGGTGGCAGTCGGAGGATCAGAAGATGTCCTCTGCCTTCAACCTGCTGCCTCCCGGTGAAACATCAGTTGGAGTGAATCCCTCCTTAGGTGAGGCTGTGCTTACCAGTTATAAAGTGAAGAGTCGGACAAAAATCATCAAGAGGAAGGCAAGCTCAAGGTAAGATCATAGAAAACATGAAGGTTGGAAAGGCCACTAAGATCATCGTGTTTAACCGTCACCGTGTCACCAAACCATGTCGAGTTGCTGGTCTTCTCAGAAGAATTGTCACTGCACATGTCCATAGGCTTTAAGTGAAGCTGGAACAGTTTTTTCTTTATACCTTTGGGACAAAGGATCTCTTCTGTGTTGAATAATGGGTACTGCACATAAGTTACAGGCATAGATATGAATGAAATTACAGTGAGACTTGTTGTATATTGGTGGATCTGTTTGCTTTCCCCTTTCCAGCTATTGTGACTCTGTTCTCTATGGAGGAATCCTGCTTTTCAGGGTTGCAAGGACTGATATTTTAATTGTTTTATCAGTCTGGGTAACTCAGAATTTAATTTTTCAAACAGAACTTGTTTCCCATTCCTTTTTCTCCAAAGACTTCAGCTCAGCACTAACCAGGCTTCTCCCTGGCCTGGATAACAGACCAATATTCAAAGAGAAGGAAATAGGTACTTTCCCTATTGATTTATTTTCAGAGTTTTGTTGCACTGGGGGCTGGTGAAAGGAGAACAGACTTGGATCACACTTACCTTTTATTATCCGTGCCTGTAAGATGCACAGGGACAGAGAGGAGACAGAAGCTGAGCTGTGCAGGCTGTGTGTGCTGGAAAGAAATGCTGCCTAGCTGTAAATCTGATAGATCTGCAGTGCTCTCTGCTTTTAGTACTATTCTTTTTGGGCTGTCCACCACTGCAACCCAAGCATCTTCCCTGAAGGTTCTTACTCCTCTCCTTGTAGGGTTGGTGTCAGGTTTTGCTATCCTGGGAAAATGTGTTGTGCTGAAGCAGCTGAGATTCTTCTGGAATGATTTTTCCACTATCCCTGTGTCTGATAGGGGCAAGATTAAAAAATGAAGCGTGGCAGAAGGAAAAGGTGTATGGGCTGAGTTATCTGGACTGGAAATGGAGGGGAAATAAGGGGGTTGGGATCAAACTTTCCCCGAAAGTGTTGTGGAAGTGCTGCAAGGACTTCCTGGTGGAAAAGCTGTGTTCTGTGCTGATGTTTTCATCAGGGCTGGATGCGAGCCAGGGTGGGCTTAAGGAAAGGATAAGTGGGATGAAGTGGAGGCAGCGGCACAGATGTGTGATCTTTGCTATGGGACTGGGTAGTACCTTTTCCCAGGTCCTCTCCTTTGATCCTGTCATCTCTCTGAAGGACACCATTCCCTCCTCTGCATCTCTTAAGCAGAAGTGAGTTGAGTCAAGCTGTCAAACACCTCATGCTCCATTTCTTTGCCAGAAATTCCTTAGATTCACTTATTTTCTTGCAGTGTTCTTTTTAGTGCTTCTTACAGGGCGGCATTATGGAGGAGAAACAGAGCTTGGTGACCCACCGTTTCAGTTGTGAGCAAGAGGACCAACTGTGTTTCAATCACACCCCCACCCTCTTCTAACAGTCTGGTATTTGCATTCACAGCTACCCAGCGGATAAGAAGAGCAGTCCCTTGCTCACCACACCACTGAAAAGCCCCTTCCATCCCAGGAAGAAAAACACCCTGCGGGGAAAAGCTTCTGTGACTCCAAAACGCTCCTCGCCCAAGGGGCTGGTGCAGATCACCAAGCACAGGCTCTGCAGGCTGCCGACTGCCAGGAACCAGGGCTCCTCCAGGGAAGGTAGGAACAGGCATCCTGAGGCTGCTTGCTGAAAACAGCTCCAAGAGAGGCTCTTGGAAATGGAAAATTGGTTATCGTGTCCTCTGGGTGATCTGCTGTTATAGGTCCTGGAACAAACTGGGAGGAGTTCTGGATGGAGTAAGGCTTCTGCCTTAACCCAGAGCTGTGCTCTGACATCTCCAGATAGAGTCATTTCAAAGCTTCCTTTTTGTTCTGAATGCAGTTTTGCTAGACGTGCAAGCATCACATTGGAGGATGCTCAGGAAAGTGAGAACAGCAGAGGCAGTAGCAATGCATCTACAAGACTGATCTCTCTTTTTGCACAAGAGAAAAGCTTGTGCTTTTCGTGTCATGTCATGAGATGCTCCTTTGGAAGTTAGCAAGCACACCTGTGTCCCAGTGAGATGTCTTTTGTATTGAATATGGTTAAAATTGCAGTTGTTAAAGAAATATTGGATCCCTTATGGTTTGGGTTCATAGTCAGAGCAGACACTGACTTCTTAGGGCTGGCAGAGTTGCACCGAGGAGTACATGAAGCAGTATCATGATGTTTCTGGCTTTGAAGTCAGGTTCTCTTGTTCAGTGTCAACATAATCACCCACAGTTTAATCTGAAGTGGGTACAAGTACATTTTGATTATGTGCCTATGCTGAGCTCGTTGGTATCGTGGTGCTATCATAGGTATTGCTTGAATAGAGAAAAGGCTGCTTGGGCTACACGATAGCTGCAGTTTGCCTCAGAAGGTAAAGCTGCACTTTAATTACTGAATTTACACATGTAATTGTAATTATTTCTGGTTGAAATAGCTCTGTGTTAAGATGTTGCTGTGTTTGGACAGACCAAAAGACAAGAATGGGGGCTTGTGATCCAGGAGAAAGAAGATTTTCTTTTCTTTTTTTTAATGGGAGGAAAAGAAAAATATAACTTAAAAACATATTATTTTTACTGCATGTGTTTAAAGAAAGATTTGGGGGAATGGAAAGGATGCTGTGAGGAGAATTTTGGATCTGGTGCTTGAGGATGCAGATGTGGCTTGTAAGGAGGTAAGGAAAAGTGGACATCCATGTAACTGCATTCATGCTGATGCTCCACCATTGTGTTCCATGATTTTGGAGCTGAGTCTTGCTTCACTGAGTGATGTCAGCTTACATCTTGCTGTTTGGAGAGGGATTTAGGGTTGCAACAGCCTGAGGAAATAGAGATGTTGTTTACAGGGTTATAAGTTGTTGTGGTGCTCAGGACCTGAGGTTAAACCACATCTTTGCTCTGTGTAGGTGGAACCACAGTGCTACGCAGGGAGCAGAGTTTGCTCAGCTGTGTGCATTGCTGTGTGGGAAGCAGAGGAGGTCAGAGTACTGCAGCTTTGGGGAGGCTCTGAGCTGCCATTGAGGCTTGTCTGGGGCTTAGCAAGCATCTCTTCATTTTATCTCTCAGCAGAAGTGTGTGCCCAGCCAAAATGAAGCTGAGAATATACAAAATAGATCAAAATCTGCTCTCCTGGGAGCATGACTGTCAGCTGCCAGCAGCCTGTGCTTTTGGGGAATGTGTGCTGAATCCTAGTTCCTTGATTGAAGGTAATGAACAGTCCCATGGTGAAAAGATTTATATCTTAAACCACGTAGGCCTGAAAATATGTAGATATTGCAGAAATACAGCTGCGTTCCTGGCTTTTATCAAAGTGGAGGAATGCAAACAAAGAAGCTTAAGAAAAAGAGAAAAATGAAAAATAGGGCTGGAAGTCACTTGGGGAGAGCATTTAGTTCAGTCCCCTGCCCAAAAGTGGATCAAATGATTAAGGTACTTCTGATGCGTGGTAACAAAGCCTGATTTATGAGGTTGTGAGCTGTCAAAGTGACTTATGTTGTTTTCCATTCTGGATCTGTGTGTTTTGTTGTCTGGGCTGATAAGTGTAGAAATAAGAATTCACTTTACAGAGGCTGGTGTTTATGCTGTGTGGCTTTTTCTTTGCAAACTGCAGCACCTGCTTGAAAAACATCTTGATTTGGTTCTTGAAAGTACTGGTATCATATGGCTGTATGGCTGCTGGTGTTCTTACCTCTGCTGTACCTCCATTTCAGGGATCCCACAGGACTTGACAGATGCTCCTTCGTGTGCCATCAGCAGCTCTGCACGGGGAGGCAGCTGCCAGGCAATGCACAGCTGCTTTGCTTCTTCAGCTGGCAGAGAAATTCAGCAAAAGTCCTGACAGCTCTGAAATTGCAGAATGAACTTTGGTTGTCGCTTGGTGAAGGCTGAGCACTAAGTTGGTGAGCTGGAAGGCTGTGACACTTGTGTGGCCAACAAAGAAACTGTTGGATGCTAAAACAGAGATAGGATATTTTCAAGGCAGCATCCCTTACTTTTATGTGAGGATCTGGGTGAGACTCGAGGAAGCTCAGATGTTCCTCATTTGGCATTTGTGGAAATGGAAAGTCACAAACTGATGGGTTGTTCTCACTGTGAATGAGCTTGGAGCTGTCGTAAAGTAACTCTGAAATATTTCATCTGAATATGGGATGAGTGAGGGTGCTCAGAATTGGGATATGTCCCAAACTGAAGTTGATCTAATGGGATGGCATTTCTAATGCAGATAACTGCCTAATCCACAGAAGGTTTGTGTGGGGGCTGTTTGTACAGAAGATCTCAAATGTGTGTGACCAAAGCAAAGAGGAATGAAAAATGTTGAGCCAAATTAATGTTGATAAAACAGCCTTTAGATTTTGGACTACTTGACAACTTAGTGCTTAATATTAATGAATCATTAATATTAAAGTATTCTTTTCTTTTTCCTTCCTGCTTAAGTTCATAAGCTCTTTTTGAAGGGAAGGAGAACTTGGAGATAATTGCTTTGTTGGAAGTTGTGAACTCACTCAGTTGCCAACCCTGTGGCTTGATGAAGCTGATGGCATCCCAATTTATGCATGGTGTCCACTTCATTTGGAATCTGGACCAGGCTCCTGCCTAAACTTGCTTCCTCTATGTGTTTTTCTATAGAGGAGGTGGACTAGACTGTATAGAGGAGGTACAGTTTAATAATTAAGATCTGAGTGGAGTTTCCACTGATTGCAGTTCTCCCAACTGTTTGGTGTGGTTATTTGGTTGTTGTTTTTTTTTTTTTGGGGGGGGGGGGACATTGACACCAAAAGTTTTGATGCAGAGAATAAACCCTGGACTCCTGCTAAGTCATTTACTGAGCAGCTTTCCTGCCAGTAATGGTATGTTGTGTTTATGTTGTCTAAATGTCAAATGTCTATCCTGAATTGGCCTTCCCTTGCTTATTTGTTGCAGCAAACAGCCAATGTAATAAAATAGCAAAGTGCATGCTGGGATGGCAATGCTTCAGACAGTCTCCTTCAGACTGTTTGGCCATGTGTTGTTGGATGAGGTTGAGCAGCAACAGTTGGGTTTTTGTGAAGTGAAGTGAAGGGGGAGTTATCCCCCACCAAAGCATGGTGATATCATCATCTGGTGATACGTTTGAAGGCCAAATCCTAACTTTCAATTGAGTTCTGCCTGACCCAAAAGTGGTGGCAAAGGGATGTTCCTGTTCCTCCTGTACTGCAGGTGTGGATATAGGAAAGCCCCTTTTATTTCTACCATATTGGGAGCTGTGAGGGTAACAATTGGTGTCTTGCAGGATGAGGCCCCTTCTCAGCTCATTTAAAAACAGACGAGTGGTTGCAATTGCAAGCTGCAAAAATCAATGCTTGCCCTCCATGCAGTGGCACTGCTCTGGTCGAATTCACCCTGCTTGGACTTTTGGCACTGTTGTCTCTTATTGCCTTGATTTTACTATAGGATAAACTAGAACTAATGGCTTAAAATGACTTTTTCTTTTTTTTTTTTTGGCAAGGATTGGGTGTCAGAGGGGCAGGAGAGCTGGGCTGTGCCTATTCTTTGTATGCCCAACGTGGAGCTGCGTGACGTTCTCCAATAATGGGGAAGATTTGGGATTTGGGGGAGTTTATTGCTGCCCTTCCTTCCCCTCAGCCCTGCAGAGGGCACTCGTGCCCCTCGCATTTCCCCAGCCCACCTTTTTCTGGTTATTGATGGCCTAATTTCGTCTTTATGTGAAAGAAAGCAGATATCAAGTAATTTGCAGCAATAACCTGCTAATGCTGGGCCAGTATCAAAACTCCCATGTTCATTTCAAGTGGCAGATAAAACACTAATATATAATTATCCTTGCAAATTGGATTGTTTTAAATAACCAAAAGGCTATGGCCAGGAGAAAACTATCCCATTTCCCTTGAGTTACTATTGCGGTGTAATTGCTGCGTTCAATCAATTTCTTTGGCATTAGAAATTCCATCACAATCAACATTAAGCTTTATTCATTGTGATGGCTAAGAGCCGGGCCATTTCTCCTCTTTTCCTTAACTGGCAAAATTAATCAGGGAAAAGATTTTAAACATTTACCCGTGCGAAAGAGGTCAGCTCTGCCACTATATTGCTCAGCAGATAAGGGGGCTAATAAAAAGAAAATTGAATTACTAATGATCGCCAGGAACAGAGTATATAAAACCTGGCAATCGCCCGGTTCAGGAAAAAGGAGAATCAATTTTCTTCGGACAAGGTGCGCTCATTTTTTATTTTGGCGCGTATTATCAGCAATTTAATTTGAAAGAGCATAAACAGGAGGAAACAGTTAGAAAATAATGAGCCCGAAGGTGTAAAATGCTGCGGGATATATGCTGTACACAATTTATTTGGCACAACAGATAATCACTTTAATTGAATTCCAAACTGCATTGTTCAGCAGCGGCGCGGGCTGAACCTGCGTCGCCTGTGGGGATTGAGGAGCATCACAAAGATGCTGGTGAGGGGCTGCTTGGTGTCTTTTCCCCTCTGTAATGTCCCCTTGCAGGCAGGATGTCTCAGCCGGCTGCCCAGAGTTGCTCAGGCAGTCGCAGCTGGCTGTGAGCAGAGAAGTGCAAAGGAGCTTCTGCTTTCTCTGGGGTAAATTGCATCGCCGTGTCTGTGTTTCTTAAATAATTCGGTGTTGGTCAGGGGTGAGAATTTAGTGCCAAGATCATAGAACTGTAGTATGGCTTGGGTTGGAAGGGACCTCAAGGATCATTAAGCTCCAGCCCCCATGCTGCAGGCAGGGCTGCCAACCTCCATATCTAATACTAGACCAGGCTGCCCTGGCCGAGGGCTCCATTCAACCTGGCTTTGAATGCCTCCAGGAATGGGGCATCCACAGCCTCTCTGGACACCCTGTTCCAGCACCTCGCCACTATTATAGTAAGAATTTCTCTCCGATATCCAGCCTAAATTTTCACTTCTTCAACTTAAAACCATTTCCCCTTGTCTTGCTGTTATCTACCCTTTCCTACCTTTTACCCTTTTACCCTACCTGAAGGCTTCCTTCAGGTACTGGAAGGCTGCAGTGAGGTCATCCCACAGCCTTCTCTTCTCCAGGCTGAACAAGCCCAGTCATGGAACTCCTCTCAGGATTTGGGCTGAGGGTTTGCTGAACTGGGTTTCTGCTGTGGCAGGAGAGGGATGCAGCCCTTCAAAATGTAATAATTCATTTATTTCTTCTTTTTGAATGAGTGGGTCACAACTTTGCCGTTATTCGTTTCCAGGAGCAAAGTGGCAATGGTTTCTATCACACCGTTAGCTTTTCGTTTTATGACTTCTGCCCCCATACCACTGTAAAAGTGCTGTGAAATGTGATGTGATGAGGATTTGGGTCTCTCCTGCATGGCGATTGTGTGTGGTTCCTCCTCAGTGCTGCTGCTGAGCAAGCAGGATGGGATGCATGAGCTATGTATGCATTTTGTGGTGGAGCCTTCCAGCCTCCTGCAGGCTCACTTGGCATCGGGTTAATAATAAGTAATAAGAACTTACATACCCAAATACACACCTGATACAGAATCTCACACTCTACAGTCTTCCCAGAACTTGTTGCTGCTTTTTAGGCTGCTCTACAGCTGCTCTGTTCATTCCCCTTCATTCCCCTATGCCTTGCCCCCTTCCTTCTCCCTGTGCCTTTCCCTTTCCTTTTTCAGGCTTTCTCCTTTCTTTCCTCACTTCCCTCCCCACGCCTTCTCCCTGCAGTTGCCCCGTGTTCTGCTGCTGTTCTCAGCTGACGGTACTTAAACCACACTTTTCAAAGACGTTGGATCAGATCACATACTGTCACTGATTTAAAAAAAAAAAAAAAAAAAAGTGTGGTATTATGTATGGATAACAAACTGCCTGCTTGAAGACCAATAGCAGCTCCTCATCCTCAAGTGTCACCATCACCGCCAGGTAGGGCTGGCACTGCTCATCTGCCCTGCAGTGCTGCTCAAACTCCTGGCACGTTCTGCCACCTCCCTGTATCACCTCCACATGCCAGCTCCTCTCACTTCTGTAGTTCTGACCCCACATGTCCCTGTGTCCCCATATGCCCCCACAAGTCCCCCCATGTCCCCCTGCCCCACTTTGCTCAATGCTGATGTCACCATGGGGTTGAGGATGGGTTGAGAAGTGCCTGTGAGGTGCATGGAGTCCAGGGAGAAGTAGCTGGCCATGCGCAGTGGGGTGATGGTGTTCTTGGGGCATGGCTGTGACAGTGGGGTGGGGGTCATTGCCCCCAAAATGGGGCTTGTGCCCCACACATATGGGCAGATTGTACAAGGAGTGCATTCTGGAGACGATTTGTCTTTTCTGCAAATCTGCTGTGACTTCAGCAATCCCACGTCGTGCTGCAGCAGAAATGGGGTACTGCAGTATGTCAGTGATCTCTGACTTGAGGAGCACAGGGGCTGCATGAAGTATGCATGCTGCAGCCTCCCTTTTTTGGGGGGTTTTGGTATTGATGTTTGTGCCAAAAGGCTCAAACGCTGCCATACAAGCAGGTGCCAGGTTCACTCACTGAGGACGCAGTTCAAGGAACGTTTGGATTTTGTGTTGAGGGATGTGGCTTAGTGAGTACTATTGGTGATAGGTGGATGGTTGGACTGGGATGATCCTGAAGGTCTTTTCCAACCTTGGTGATTCTATGATTCTGTTATTTCACTGCTGACCCAGGGTTGAACCTTCAGAGTTTATAGAATCATCGAGTTTGGAAAAGAACCTCAAGATCACCCAGTCCAACCCCAACTCATCCTCACCATGTGCCTCAATGCTGCATCCACCCTTCTCTTTCACACCTTCAGGGATGGTGACTCTGCGGGCAACTCATTCTAATTACCTCACCACTCTTTCTGAGAAGGAATTCTTCCTAATATCCAACCTGTGTTAAACTTAACGACCTCCTCCTGCTTTAAGCCATCTCCTGCTCTGCATATGAAAAGTACATTCAAGTATTTTTATATTTTTTAAGCAGTGGCTTTTGGGTTATGCCTGGGAAGATGTGGGAGAAGTGTGTTATGGAGGGATGTTTGCCATGTTGCACAGTGGTGGGTCACCCTTTAGTTCTTTTTTTTAATGATTAAGGGAGCAGAGTGGATTCGCACTGGGATGTGAATGGTTGGGTATTAGGAAAAGTTTATTTTAAAGAGTGGTAACACATTAAAATAGGCTCTTTGGAACAGGGAACAACTGTCTCTGGTATTCAACAAACGTGGAGATGATGTACTGAGGGACAGTTAGTGGGTATGGTGGGGATTGGACTGGGTGATCTTAGAGGTCTTTTCCAACCTTAATGATTTCTCAGCTCTTTGCCTGTCCAGTGCACTTTGCAGATGCTAACTATTGAAGCTTTACTGTGCTTTGGTAAGATGTTGTCGTCTCCTCTGTACAAGTTCTTTGGCAATGGCGAGTCAAATATTGGCAGATGGCAGAACCTTGTAGCCCTGCAAATCTGTGGCCAGAGCAAGAGTTAGCTGCAAGCATGTCATAGAATCATTAAGGTTGGAAAAGGACCTCCAAGACCATCAAGTCCAACCCCAGCCCACCCCCACCGTGCCCACTAAACAGTGTTCCCAAGTGCCACATCTCCACATTTCTTAAATGCCTCCAGAGGTGATACCTCCACCACCTTCCTGGGGTTTCAGCTTGCATCTTTTGTTGCATCCACAACACGTGCTGCTAGGAGGCTAGATTGCATCCTTCCCACTTCAAAATACTTCTTTCCTGCTTCTCTTTACCTTTCTTGTGCTCTCCACTGAGGTGGGAGAATTGTTTATGATACCAGATTCCTTCTTGTCTTCTGTTAGCACCAGCAGCATTGCAGCTGGGTTCTGTCAATGTATTGAATAGAAGGAAATCCTGTTTGCATTTGCTTCTTTCCAAACAAATATTCTAGCAGGATTCGTAAGATCCTGGATAAGACCTTCCCCCTTCAGTTTGCAGAAGTAGGGATTGGAACCTGGCGGTTGTCATGAGATGATCTTTGAAGTCCCTTCTAACCCAAGCCATCCTAAGACTCTATAAGTGTCTACTAACTCCTTAATTACAAACAGCAATAGTCACCTTTGGGAAAATTCCCCAAATCTTCATTTCTTTCTTAACTCTCCAAGCCGTGCATCATGAGAACATTGGGATGAGCACTTGGAAATGACCAGTAGTCGACGTGGAGGGAACTGGATTGCATTACTCGTGCCCAGGCAAGTGCAGAAAGTCAGCAGGGCGTAAATGGTGAGCAGTAAGTTATGGCTGGCATCTGAATGCCCAGCTGCTGTTAATTTTATTGATGTTGGCTGTCTGTATCCCTTTGGCAGCTTTGAGAATCTCAGTGTTGACCTTCTTCTCTTTTTTTCTTGTAACTTATAAAGTGAAGGTCTATTAGTCAATAGTTATAATGGGGAGATTCCTGTGTAATAAAGTATTTTTTAATTCTTTCCAAACAAGGGGAAGTTTTCTTTGCTTTACTATCATTTTGCTTTTTATTTTCCCTTTAGTGAATAGCACAAAGTGCTGCTCCTGTTTGCAGGTGACATCTCGAGTTGCATTACTCAGGAGTTTGACGCCTCTGTGACGTCTTATGAAGAGTCCCTTCCCTCGAAAGGAAGATCTTGTGTCATGCACAGTGCTCAGGACCCCTCAAATTTCTCCCTTTTCTTCCCCACCCCATCGTTATTCTCATCTTCTGAGCAGTCCCAGCTCGCCAACCCCCTTGTGCCACTTGAGACCACCAGGATAATGGCATTGTGCTGCTGTATGTAGGTTGACCTTGCCCATAAATCATGATTTTGGCAGATCTCTGGCTTGTCCTTTGGATCAGCGAAGGAGTGTCTTGCAAAGTGGCTGTTTGCTCCTTTGCAGTAATTGGGAAAAGTTCACATAGTTGGCTCTTTGCCTGCTTGGGTTACGTCAGCGGTCGTAAGTAACGGTGTAGGGTTTCTGGCTTCACTTGGCATTTGCAGGTGACTTGTCCCAAGCTGCAAAACGAACTGCAGGCAGCCAACAGTGGGGATTCTGTTTTCAGAGAGCTCTTTTAAAAATAACATTTTGCTTTGAGGGAGGGAAGTCAGTGTTGCTAAATGAGGAGGCGTTGCAGCGGGGACCACCTTATCCCCAGAGCTCAGAGCTGTGCTGGAGCTTGGGGTCAGACCCGAGGACTGCACTTTGGGGAACATCTGGATGGAAATGTGCCAGGCACGTGATGATAATGGCCTGCTGGGTAGGGATGTGTGCAAGGTGCTGATTGCACATCTGGAACACCTGCAAACAGACCATAAAGACCAAGTGATGATAGTCTGGGGAGCAGCAGGGGTTGCCATGTAAACTACTCTGCTCTTCACACAGAATTGCTTAAATTATTCCTAGTTGCGTCCATTCTTTCTTCCTTTTGCTGCAGAATTCAAATTGCTTGCTTGAAAATAATCTCTCTGTGCACGTATCCTCTATTTCAGAGCATCTCCTGTGCCTGTGTGCAGTTCTGGCTGCTGTTTTGACTCTGAAATGCTGTTAATAGCAAGCATGTCTTTGGGGACTAATATATTTATACAACAGGAAGAAATATTTGGCTTTGGGGGTGTATGACATCCTTTCATTGGCTCTGACCCTTGATATTTTCAAGCCCACGGGGGTCCTTTGCTAAGATTTCAGACCTTTCAGGGCCGCAACAAAAAGAAAACCTCCCTTTGGATAAAGACTTAAATAGGAGAAACTAAAAAGAAAGCAGAGAGCACAGCGGGACGTGCATCTGCCTTGTCCTCCTGGGGATGCATCGTGCCACCCTGTTCCTCCAAATAGCACATCTCCAGAGCAGAGTAGCACAGTGTACCTTTGGTCATCTCTTGTTGAGTGCTAGATGTCTCTCCTTGCTGTGACTTTTATGATACGGTTTGCAATTGCTTTACTGAATGGCAGAGGTGATAAAATGAGTTTTTTTTTTTTTTTTTTTTTTCCTTTGTGCAGATGCTCCATCTGTGCACCAAAGTTTCCTCTGCAGGTGCAAAAAGTGGACTGTGTAGCTTGCTGCTTTGACCTCGGAGGCTGGGTGTCCTGGTACGGAGCAGAAATCATATTGCATGACCTCTGTTTGCAGGTGTAACAGATTGTACAGCCCTCTGGATATCCTCAGGGTGAGAAATATCCAAGCAGTTTCATCACCAATCCTCTCTGTTTAAGGAATGCATCTGAAGAAGCTGGGATGCTGATACGTAGTTTTAAAACACAGTTTCCAACCCATCTGGCTCTGATTGTGCTGAATTTCAGTGCTGCTGCCTTTTTTATCCCTTTGATTGTCCTTCCTTGTGTACTTAAAGTCAAAAGAAGGGAAAGAAAAGTGGGCATTTAAGGCACTTAAATACGAATGGCTCTACAGCCTGGAGCTTGACAATGAGCCTCTTCCCTTTTGTTTCCTTTTCTTGCTATTTTCCTGCACCTAATATGCAAACTGACGGCAAGTATCCCCAGCACGGTCACAGCTGAAATTGCAGATGTTTCCCTGGCTGTGAGCTGATGGCTGCGCTGATACCAAAGCATCCACCGCAGTGCTGTCAGAATCCCCCAAATCCCACCCCAGCGCAAATGCTCCTCTCCCTGCAAAACCTGGGTAGGTTCCTCTGTTCTGCTTTCTGCTTCCCGTTCTTCTCCAAATCCCCGTGTACAATTCTTTTCAAAAATTTTCCTTCTGCAAAACCGTCCCATTTGATTTTCATAGGAACAGCTTCACGCGACGATTCCCCCGTATCGCCGCTGAGCAGAATTAAAGCTCTTCACTCGTGGATCTGTTTGCTTGTGCTGGGCTTTGTGTGCTCTACAAAGCGGTATAAATGAGTAATACCCCTCAGAATATGTAACAGATGCATAAGTGCACCTGGGGTAAGTGCTTTGTGGGCCTGACAGCATCTCCTGTGCTCTACAAAACTGTGCTGTCGCAGCACTTTCTGTGGTTTCGAGTTTCTGCTTCAGTCTAAGGGAATGGGGGAAATGCCTTTACTTCAGTTGTCAACGGGAATTTTGCTCTTGCCCATAGGGGATTTGAGTTTGAGGACAGTTTCATTCTCTCTTATGCCTCTGTAATCCACACGTGTGCAGTTTTTTGTCAGGCTTCTATTTCGGATTGTGCTCGGGGTTGTTTTGGATGGTATCGAGAAGCACAGCTGGAAGCCCAGATCTGTCCTCAGAAGTGATCTTGTGGGTTATTTGTCCTGCCCTTGGGGTTTTGGAAATGGCAGGAGAACATTCTTGAAGTGTTAGAATGAAATATAAAACACAAAGTGGTCACAATGATGCGGTGGGGAAACATCCTGGGTCAACTTGTCCTAAGATGGAGCACAAAGTGCCCAGGCTTTGAGCACTGGCAACGATGTATCTTCCTTTCAGGCTTGAAAAAACATCCCGGAAACGCATCCTGAGAGCCCACGTGTATTTGCCACTTATTTTTAGCCTTGTGTCAAAAGCAAGCAGCTCGAAAGGTGCAGTGTAACTCAGCTTTTGATTGAAACAGTGGCACCTACGTTTTATGGAGGTGTAAGATCCAGCTCAGGAACCATCCTGAGAAGGTGCAGTGTGTTCTGTGGATGTCCTACTGTCCATTTCTGGAGAGCCACGTGTCCTCATCTGCTGTGGGATCTGGATCATCTCTTGTTTGGTCTCAGCTCTGAGGTTTTTGGGGGTGAGAAGGATACTCTTGAGTTGCAGGTATTCAAAACAGCTCCAGATTCTGCTTTTTGAAAGAGGTCAGCTTATGTCTTCTGAATAAGCATTTTGCAGATGAGTCCAACTTGTAATGGTCCCTTCCAACTCAATTCTGTGATTCCCTGATTCCAACCTCTTGCCCAAATGGAGTTTGTCTTGTTTGGGTTCAGCTGTTGATTGGTGAGCTTCATCTAGAAACCAAGATTTAGCTTGGTTTTAAGGAAAAACCTTTGTATGGAAACATCCATTATGAATGAGAAAAATCAAAAGGGGATTTGATAGGATGAAAGGAGTTTGGCAGAGATACCACTTCCAGTGTGTATATAGATGTGTGTGTTCCTAAAATAAGATTTACTCTACTGTCTCAACATTAACTGGGGCATTTTACTGTGCTCCCCTTCTGCGAGCTTCCGTGATCCATCATTTCCCTGCTAGCATGCTGTAGTGGCTGTTAGATTTTACTACACCAAACACTGTAAAAGGGCATTAGAGCAGTTAAATCTGGAGTCTTGCTTTCATAAGGAAAAAAGAAAATGCTGAATTAGGCAATGGAAAAGGCAACCACAGCGATACTTTAATCTTGCATAAATTATCAGAAGAGTCAGAGGCTAGCAATTTTATGTATTGTTATAGCTCTGCTAATTAATTATTCCAGAATAATCGATGTTTAAAAAAAAAAAAAAAAAAAAAAAAGTTTGGTTCTTTTCTGTCTTAATGGACTGCAATTTTTACTTCCAATATGGTATCTGTGTTTTCTTTTCCCGGTTTGGCAATGCTTTAATTTAACCTCCCATAATCAGGGGGTTAATGCATTAACTTTAGTAAATATGCACAGTCCAAGTGATGACCAAACAAAGAAATATTAATGCTGAAATTGTCATGAGTCTAACAGTTTGAATTTGGAGAGAGAACTTCTCAACACTGTGGGGAAGTTGAATCTCCACTGTGAGTGTTTGAAGGATAAGACGCAATAAAGAAGTAGAGGAGTTATTTAAGAGGCTGTAAAGTGGTTTTCAAATTGAGATTGTAGATTCATTGAGTTTGAAAAGTCCAATTGCCAATCCAAGACCACCGTGTCCACTCACAGAAACGTTAGGGTTGGAAAAGACCTCCAAGATCATTGTCCAACCACCAACCCATCCCACCATGCCCACTAAACCACTTCCCTGAGTGCCACATCTCCATGGTTTTTGAATACCTCCAGGGATGGTGACTCTACCACCTCCCTGGGAAGCTTGTTCCAATGCCTGGCTGCTCTTTCAGAGAAGTAATTTTTCCTAACCTGAAATGATCCATGCACTGGGAGATCTGTGTGACTGGAAGAGGTTTAGTGAGAACTGTTGGTGGTAGGTGGATGGTTAGACTATATGATATTGTAGTTCATTTCCAACCTTGGTGATTCTGTGACTCTATGAAGTTGATTTTTTTTTTTATATAAATGGTGAAATGTTGGCCCTAGTGAAATTGTCTGGCCTTAAACTTTCACACTTAGGCTTCATAGTGTGTATTTTAAGCTTTAGTGTTTGCTTTGAGTCATGTACTGGGACTAGAGCAACAAGGTGTCACAGTATAGCTATAGATACGTAGATAGTTATATAGGAAAGTGAGCAGGGGAGTTTGGCAAACCCTCCTATTAAAACTGTTATGTTAACAGTCTGTTAATCTGGCAAGTTCACAACGTTTGTTCAATTTCATAGTTAGGGACCAAACTAAAGACAAATTCTACTCGTGGAAAATTGAAGTTTGTATCTTTCCGAAGTGGAACAGTGGGACTTGTCATATAAATAACTTCTTGACAGTTGGATTGCTTCCTTAATGTCATGCTTTGTAAAGGGCAAGTTAGAAAGCCACAAGACATGAAGACATTTGTCAGCTCTTAAAGTGTTTTGCCCTTTGAACAGGTTTTCTTCACGTGTTTTCAGTGAGTCTTGTGGCTTTGACAAGGCATGCTTTGTTCAGGAGCAACCGCCTTGCACAAGGTCTGTCCTCCTTGCCCTCCTTGTCAGAAGGAAAAGGAAGACATCTGGAAAAGAAATACATAAACTAAAGAATGATCAGGGTATTAATTAAATATTCGTATTTAAATCATGTCTGATGATTGCCTTGTAATAATTAAGCCAGGATGCTTGCTTTGGGAAGGTATATTAGAAAAGTATGAATTTGGTGTTGTATTGCAAGGCAAGGGGCACTGGAACATCCTGTTTCTAATATCCAGTCTTGGCAAGCTGTCAACTTTGTGCTTAGCTTTGAACATTCTCTTTCATTAAAAAAAATAAAAAATTACTTTCCTCCAATTGATAGAATTGCACAGTGCTGCACATCAACGTTTCCATCATGCTGGAGAGGTGTGATTCCTGTTTGCAAAGGACTCCAGATCCCTAAAGGCACAGTGCCTTGAAACTGACCTGAGGAAACCTATAAACACTGATGTCCCAGCGTCCTCCAAAACTTCATATATTGTGCATCTGAGCCCAAACACATCAAATTTCAGTTTGGCCATGTTGAGGAAGTTCTCATCAAGATTGGTGTGGAATGACTACTGTGTACTCACTTCATAATTGAGTCTGCAAGGACTTTGGAAGCTACAAAAATATTAGAGATGCTTTCGCAAAGCCCTTTTTGTAATCTTTCCTGAAGAGAATGAAAGTGGTCATAGGAATCTTGGTGCTGAGAGGTAATTCTGGAGCATCTTAAAAAATGAAATTACCTTTCTAAGTGTTTATGGTACTGTGTTCTCAGGTAAGGAGCAAAGCAGGAGCAGATTCAACTGCTTTGTTTCATTGCTCAAGAGGACCTTTAATTGAGCTGCTGGGCTGAAGCTAACCCAGTGCTCCCATACTACAGCAAAAGAGGACTTGAATTAATCTTACATTTACAAAACTGTGCCTTCCACTTAGCGTGATCGCCTTGCAGTCGCCCTACTGTGGCTATGGCTTGCTTTATTTTGTGCATGCTGTTGTTCTGGACCATTATTCATATGGTGCCAAGGCTGCAAATTGCACTGTACAGTCAGGTGAATGTGCCAAGCAATTAATATACCCACTGTCCTGAAGAGTTGGTGATGGAAAGAGTTTGGCAGAAGGATAATGTAGAAGGAATGCCAGCAAACTAGCAGCGAGGTTGGCTTGCAAACAAATAAGGTTTGCTGTGATTGAGTTCTTGAAGCCTAGGTGCCATATTTAGGTGTTATAAACAACATAAAGGCAGCATCTGGGAAGGTTTGGGTTGGATTTCTTCTCCAAGGAATTTCTTCTCCAAGGGGAATGGTCAGGTATTGGAACATGCTGCTAGGAGAAGTGTTTGAGAGATGTGGCACGTGGGCATGTAATTCAGTGGTTATGTTGGGTTGATGGTTGTACCTGATGATTTTGGAGGTCTTTTCCAACCTCAATGATTTTATGAGTTGGCATGGTGGTGATGGGTTGATGGTTGGACTTGACGATCTTAGGGTTCTTTTCCAACCTCAAGGATGCTATGATCTGTGCCATGTAGTAAGCTGTATCTCCAGTCTTTTAGTTGCTGTTTCTTCAAATTGCTGGTTATGTAGCAATCATCCCACTATGCTATGGGGCAGCCTTTGTAAATGGGGTGACAAATCACTTGCTTGTGGACTTCCAGTTTACCCTCCTGGGAAAGCAGGAGAGGGAGATGGATTTTGTTATTGCTCAGATTCCTTTATGCACAGTTTACATGGGGAAAGAAGGGAAGATAATTGAAAGCACATTAAATAAACACATCCTGTGCCCTGGGAATGGATTTAGTTTTGCTCCTGTATCCACGTGGGGACACCAGAAAGCTACCTTGCTCTTTCTGGGTTTTGCAAGTCTGAGTACAAATTATTTTTGAGTGCTGGAGCAGAGTAAGGACAACTGAACAGCCTCAGTGAGGATGTGGAAGTACCCTTCAGTGTACATCCTGAGCTCTCCCATTTATTCTTTGTCCTTCCCAGCTGATGGCTCATCCATCCCCTAGCTGAGTGTCTCCAAGTGCCCTGCTGCTCTGTAGCTGGTTTTGGAAGGATGTATGACATCTTCAGGACGACTCTAGGATGGTGGTGGTGGTGCATCTCTATTTCTAGTTGAATGCTGGCATGTCCGTGCACTAGGGCTGACAATGAGATCAGGATTACAAATGTGGCTTTGCACGAGTACATTGGTCTTTGTGGTTTCTTTCATGAGCTCAGTAAACATCTGCTCTGTCAGTTTTTTACTTTCTGTTCTTAGAAAATAAATCTCCTTCCAGCAAATTTCAAGGGCTGCAGAGGGACAGGTGAGGACAGGGCGGAGCATTGTGCACGGGAGGTACCCTGCAAAAACATTTGTCAAGCCAAAAGGGGGTTAGAAAAACACCCCAAAAAGGTATACAATGCCAGCAAAGCAATTTCTCCTCTGAGCAATTCCTCCTGCCCATAGCAGGGGGTTGCCCATCCCATCCCACTGTCACCACTTCCCATCTGGGGCTGGTGACATGCCACTGTATGGGGAAAGCAGCTTTGTTGAAAAACATTCCTAAACCTGATATCCTTGTTTATCTCTTTGCAGTCCCTGCCTGGCCCTCTTAGATAAACAGGTGCCAGCAGTTGCAGTTCCCACTTTGCTGTCTGAGCAGTGCTGAGAACGATTCATGTCTACGTGGGAGTTATTTGTGCATGAGCATCCCTTTGGCAAATGGATTGTGACTCTGGAAACAGCCCCAGGTCCTGGAGTGAGGTCGAGGAAGGCAGGTCCTGGACATTCCTGGCATCTGTGGCTGCTGCTGGCTCATGGGGCAACACTTGAGAGCTTGTGTGGGAATTTATTTTAGAGCGGTTTGATTTGCACAGTCTTGTCCAAATGGGGAGGCAGGGGGTTGGCTTTGTAATAAGGATAAAACCTCCTTGATGTGCTGAAAAATGATCTCATATATGGCTACAACAGATGCTCTGACCAACACCCCATTTATTGCAGGATGGGTGGCTCCTCTTTTAGTGTCCCAAACCTCAAAATGGATTATTTGTAGTTATTTGTTCTGGGGTGAATCCCCATGGCTCACTTAGCCCTTGCTTTATCTGCGTTTCATGTCACTAAATTGGAGTTTGCTTTTCAATCCCAAAGGTTTTTCAGGTATTACTTTATATTTTCTATTTGCTTTGGGAAAGTGGCAACTGTAAGTAGCAGTCTGTGGGTTTAGGTGTTGGTTTTCCCTATGGGCATGGGGCAGCTGTGGCTGATTTTTGGGGGCTCACCTGAATATGACTTGGACAGGAATCAGTCTGGATAGCATGCTGCCAGTTTGAGCTGATTTGGCTCAAACTTGATGATTTGGGAACGAATCTATTTGTTTTCTGGATGGCTTAAGACAGCCATAGGCTTGTAAGGAATTGTTAAAAAGAAGAAAAAAAAAAAAGGCATCCTTTGACTTTATTATTATACTTTAACTTGTAAATCATAGAATCATTACAGCTGGAAAAGGCCACCAAGATCATCCAGTCCAACCCTCACCCATGCCCACTAAGTCATGTCCCTCAGTACAGCATCTCCCCATTTTTTGAGCATTTTGAGGGATGGTGACTCCACCACCTCCTTGGGCAGCGTGGTCCAATGCATTGCCACTCTTTCTGAGAAGAAATTTTTCTTCATGTCCAACCTGAGAATGTCCTCTGTGAGGAGTTTGAAATGAATGCCAGCTTATCCCAGGAGCTTGAATGGTACCAAAGATACAGGGCCAAGCAAACAGAGGTGTCTTTGCTCAATTCATGGCACATTTTCCCCTCTCCATCCCTTGTAAGCATCCCTGCTGCCTCTCCCTGAACTTGCTGAGCGTTCTCACTGCATACCTTAGTGCAGGGAAGCTATAGTGTGTTCCTTTGCCCAGCTGCTCTCATCACTGCTCACTTTCCCTGTGTTCAACCAGCAGTGGGAACGCAGCACCCCACTGTGGGGGCTGTTTCATGTCTGTACTTCAAGACATTTCTGAATGAAATCCTCTAATTCCCACCTGAATGCTATGGCAGTGACATAAACAAGCAAAGCCCAGTAATAAAACGTAATGAAGAATAGCAGCGTGAAATCAAGATGTTAAACCTCTGCTAGTGACAGGCAGTAAATCTGCAGCCTGGTGTGTTCCTTGGCTTTTTAATATATATTAAAGCAGGCAGTTTGTTTTATGTCCTCTTGTCTCCTGGGCTCTTCAGCTGAACAGTGCTGAGCACAAGGTGAGCAGGTCGTTTGCTGTTCCCTTTACACTGTATCTTACAGCTTTGGTCTCCTACTTCAATGATTTTTCAGTCTCGGTGTTTCTAGCTTTCAGGACTTGCTCTTTGGCTCCTGTATTAAAGGCTTTGGTGCATAGGGGCTTTCCTTGTTGCTGTATGTGAGCAAGTTTCTTTTTCAGAGGAATCAAATGGTGTTAGATCTCATTTGCTTTGTGTGATCCCTTGCTCTCTTGCTCACATGCTCTCTACCTCAAGACCTGTGGGTAGGAAATGCAGGCACGCAACTTCATTTCTTTCTCAGAGTAGTTCATATTTACTTTAATTTCTTAACTGGCTATGTGGGTGGTCCAAGATTTTCTAGGCTTTCTAGTAATTTGTGGTAGGAAAGGAAAGTTCAAAGAGTTCTTCTTTCATAGAATCATAGAATATCCTGAGTTGAAAGAGACCTGTAAGGATCATCAAGTCCAACTCCTGGCTCCCATCCCATCACCTAACTGTTCTTTCCCTGATGGTATTATTCAAATTAATGCTGTCTGAGAAAATTATACAAATTCATATATATAGTCAGGGAAGCATTTTCCTCCAAGAAATTCCTCGGTTGCATGTACAACATTTCATCAGTTTTACTGTCTGAGTAATCTCAGCATTCTGTCTAATATGCCAGATCAGGATTATGGAATCATAGAACCATCGAAGTTGGAAATGACCTCCAAGTTCGTAAGTCCAACTGCCAAGACATCCCCACCATGCCCACTCAAGTGTAATATCACAGAAGATCATTTTATTGATTTAAATTTGTTCTTTAAATATCTATATTGCATGACGTGGCCATCAGTGGTCTTGCATGTACAGGCACAGAAGTTCTTTTGAGAAAAACAGCAAAGGAGAGTAGGTCAAAAAGGGGAGAATTGCAGAGAATTAACTGTTCCAAATAACAGAGTGGGATAGAGGTCTACTACTTAAGAGCTGTTTGCTTATGAAAACATCTGGAGGAAAAAAGAGAATATTTAGTCAAAACTCAGAAGATGAAGAAATGGTTATAAATGTTCTTCAGATACACAGAAGTTCCTGCAAAATGAGAGGCTAAATTGCTGTTTGTGTTTGCTGTGCTTAACCTGTAGAATTGATATTTTCCAGTGATGATCCAACAAGATTTTTTGAGTGTTAGAAATAGTTGAAGGGGTGTTTTTTTGTCTTCCTTTTCCATAACAACTATTGAATATGGAACCACTGGGTTGCGTGTGTTGAACATGGAAGGGAAAAGCTGGTCTTACATGGAGTGAATATGGTGGGGAAGAGGACATTGTCTTTTCCATTTCATCCCCTAAAAGATGGACGTCACGCTGGCCATTTTGTATGTGCTGACACTTCCTTTGCTCCATCCTCTCCACTTGAGGAGATTAGTGCATATCCCGAGCTGCTTGGCTGCCTAATGCTTTGCTTTTCTCTTTTAAATATTCATGTGGGCAGAGTGGCTGAGTTACTTAACGGAGCAATGCAGTTTTCCAAGTCCAAAGCAGAAGTGGACTTGTTGTCAATAGCTTTTAAAAACTTTTCACTCATCTAACAGTTGCCTGTCAGGTTGACATATTTACCCTCTTTTAATGTTTGAATGAATTCTGATGCAGGAATAGCTGCTGCTTACAGGGAAACACCTGCTCGACATGCTGTATTGGAAAAAGGGCACTTCTGTAAGAGAGACAAAACTGCTGTTCTCCTATGGACAAGATCATCTGCTATCAAGAGAATCCCTTCCATTCCCTGGGGATTTCTGATGGTTTGCTTCACCTGTAAATCCCAGACAAGAAAGCAGTCAAGGTAGGAAAACAAGCAATTCAGAGGCAATAGAGCAGAATGGGAATAACAGCTGTCTGCAACAGCGTGGTTAAGCAAATCCTTGATTGAAGAAGTGAATGAGCTCTGTGCTCTCGTCTGGTGTGAACTCCCTGGAGAAAAGTAACTCATCCTTCTTGGGAGAGGATTTCCCGTCTCGTTCTCCTCTCTTTCTCCCTGTGAGGTCTGGAGATGATGTCAGTGCCAACGCTCCAAATGTCTGCCACAGCTAAGTTGAAGCCTCTGCAGCTGGCTTTTAGGTATTTGCAGATTATTCCTGTTTTCCTTTTGTCTTTCCTGGCTTTAGCGTGCTGCACATTCCTTTGGTCCTAGGTTTTTTGCCTCCCCCCATCAGATGCTTTCCAACTGTTTCAACTCCTGTCTGAAGTGTGGAGGCTGAAACTGAGCCCAGTGCCAGCATCATTACCAAAGCTTATCGAGTGGAGCGGAGGTGAAGGATTACAACTGGCTTTCCTGTTTGGATGTCCTGCTTTGAAATTTGCCTTTGTGCAACAGCATGACCTTGTCAGAGGATGATGAGTGCTGGATGACATAGCGACAGGGGACTTACACTTGCTTTGTTGGTTGGTAGTGCTTCCAACACTGCTCCTGTGGCAAGGGAGAGCTATTGGCAATGGCTTGGCTTGGTGAGGCACCAGGTTTTAGATCCTAAGGCAACTTCCAAAAAGTCAGAGGAAGGATGAAGAGAGCTGAAGTTAGAGGGATTAATAGGTATTAATGCGAATAGATGCTTGGTGACTTATTCTCTAGAATCATAGAACCACCACAAGGTTGAAAAAGGCCTTGAAGATCATCCAGTCCAATTGTCCACCTATCACCAGTATTTCCCACTATACCATGTCCCTCAGTACAACATCTAGACGTTTCTTTAACACCTCCAGGGTCGAATCTTTAAGTTTGGAAAAGATCTCAGAAGATCTTCAGGTCTAAGTGTTGTCCTATCACCATACCCGTTCATAGAATCATTAAAGTTAGTGCTACCAAGATCACCAAGTCTAACCACAACCTATGCCCACCATGCCTACTGAACCATGTCCCTCAGTGCCACATCTCCATATTCATTGAAAACCTCCAGGGACTGTGATTCCATCGCCACCCTGGGCAGCCTGTTCCAATGCCTGATCACTCTTTCTGAGAAGATTTTTTTCTTAATATCCAACCTGATTACTTCTAACTTGATTTGAGTGGAGATTTTTTCACTGGCTTTGCAGTTTACTGGGGCTATCTCCTCTGCCTCTGGGCTACAGAATTGCTGCTGTGCCAGTACCGATTAGCAGGTGCTTGACCGGTTGTGGCTGGGATATCAAAGACCAAATTGATATTTCAGCTCTGGAAAAGATTTCTCCTACGTGTACCAACCAGGTAATGCATAGGGGAAACCAGCTCTGGGCTGTAGCACTCACACCTGCTCTGATAACATTTAACACTCTCTTGATCTGCTGTTTTGCATCACCATCTTTTCGGCAGAGGAAATGCATCTCCGTGACTTGTCCTTCCTTGCATGTTGGATCTTTTTCCTCTTAGATTCTAAATGACCACATCAGTTCTTGTTCCTGAAAGCCATCAGCAAGGGTAAGGCTGAGCCACTGCAAGAAGCTAAATAATCCTGGAGATGCTTAGAAAGAAGAATACTGAAGGAAGAATCATCCCTTACTTTCAGACGGGACTTTCACATGGAGAATTCACTTTCTTTGAGTGATTAGCGTAATTGATGCTTTTTTTTTTTTTTTGCCTCTTTAGAAAGTGGTGTTAATAATGCCTTTCTGGGGCTCTACTCAGTATTTGCGACTTGCTTTGAGGGGCTCTAGAATATCCCTTGTTATTTAAGGCTGAAATAACACACCGAAGGAATGCCAGAAATTTTTCAAGGGAATGTTTTTGTTTCGTACTGCTCTGCCAACTGCTCTACTCCCACTGCATTCAGGTCACTGGTAGGATGAGGGCTGGAAGTCGGACTCTCCTGCTATTAAAATAGCCACAGATTTAGGAGATAGTGCCTGACACATGGCCTGGAGAGTGTAATTCGACGTGGCAGCTGAGTGAAAAATGCTGGATGCGATTTTTAGTTTAGATGTGTGCAGATGCATAAAGTTTTAAAACCAAACAACTTTTCTGGGAAGGCCAACTGGGGTCAAATGGGGACAATAGACAGAAGTAGGAAATTTCTTTCCTTGTTCTATAGTATGTGATGGATTGGGAGGTCTACTCTGCCATAGCTCCTCTTAAACTTGAGTACAAAACTATCTGTGTAAGACCCAGGGAGTGTCATTCAAATGCATTTAGAGTTGATTAAAACCAAGCAGCCTTCAGTGCTGCTGGGCTGAGTTTTACAGACAGCCCTGCAGGCTGTAGCAGCGGAACCTAACAGGTTCTGGCTGGTGTTGTTGCAACTAATTTTCAAGCCACTTTCAGCCTAATTTTCAAGGACAGAAGCAGGCATTTCAACTACCTGAATAACTGGAGGAGGGGAAAACACTTGCGTGGGGAAAGGACTTGATAGAGCAGGCTGAAAGCCAGAAGGCTTTATAATTATATGCACTTCTGCTGATTCCCCATGCAACCCTTGGGGTCCTTTTAATGGTGTGCCTCAGTTTTCGTGCTCTGTGATGAGAAGAGTAAACCCAAGTGCTGGGTGATCCGTGGGCCAAAAAAAAAAAAAAAATCACCTATAAAACAACTGTTGATGGTATTCTTTGCCACCAATTGAGCTCTTGGCCAGCTGAGATGCAAACAGCTGAGATGAGCTTCTGACCACCAGGCTGAAACAGGATGCTGAGATTTGTGCAACCTCATTTAATCCTTGAACTTGAACCGTCTGAATCATAGAATTGTTTGAGTTGGAAGAGACCATTAAAAGCCATCTGGTCCAACTCCTCTGTGCTGGGGAGTTGAAGAAGGGCATCTACAGCTAGATCAGGTTGCTCAGAGCCCTGTCCAGCCTGGCCTTGAATGTCTCCAGGAATGGAACATCAACCACTTCCTTGAATGTTTCCAGGGATGGGGCATCTACCAACTCTCTCAGCGTGTTTTTTTGAATTTTCTTTATAGGAAACACAACTCTACCAGTCCTGCTTGCAGAAAGAGGAAACAATCTCCTTTCGTTAAAATTTCAATTGCTAGTGCTCTTTTTTTTTGGTTTTCCCAACCTCTTGGCTTCATGGAGGGTGTAGACTCAACTGTAAGTCTAGCAAAGCAGTTTTGTTGCAGTTTCTCTATACAGTCAAGCTTAAAGTATTGTTTTGGTTCTTTTACTTTGAAAGGTATGTGTGATGAATATGGAAATCATACTTTAAAAATGCCACTTTTCACCAAATTCTGGGAGTGTAGGACAGGATATTTGATTCTGAAACGCTTTTCTGTGATAGCTGCTGTATATCCATGTACAAATGAGCAGTTTCTTTGGACCCCTTCCAAAAAAAATCTCTTCCTTGCTTTTCCCTCTACCGTGTCTCTCATACTTGATATTATAAAGAAGTAGACTACAGAGAAAGTATTTTCTATTATAAATCAAATAAAGCCATAAAATGACCAGATGACCTCTGGAGATCCCTTCTAAAGTTGGCTATTCTGTGATACTACTGTAGGTTGCCCAAACGTTGATGTGCAGTGCTTTAGTTGATTGTGTAAGCTCCTAACTTGCAGCAGACCTGAGGGAAGCTGCATTTGCACAAAGCCATGAGAAATGTCTGACTAATGTGTTTTTTTTTTTCCCCCCAACCCCCCTATTTCTGAGCGGCTGTGATTTGCCTGCAGCCAGGTACCATGGCTCAGCTCATGCACAGTAACTCATTGGCTATGGTATTTCATTGCCTGCCTCGATGGAAGAAAGGATGGGGACGAGTAATCTTTTGTTTTAAAACCAAAACAATAAAAAAAAAAATTGCTTTCTGCTAAGCCAGCATAAAACCTGAGCGCTGGTCTCGTTTTAACTTGGAATCCGGTATATACGGGAGGTCCAAAACCTTAATGTGAGTATAAATAGATTAGAACTATACCTGCATGAAACGTAGCTGCGTGCAGGCTCTGAAATCCCCAGTGCTTGCAGGAATTGGTCCCGTGAGCACAAACTGACCTGCTTCAGTCAAAATGAGCTGGCTTAGCAAAGACATGGTATTTAAAGCGTCTCGGTTAATGTGGCTTATCTTGACTGATGCTGATGAAGGGCTGCTCGCAGGCAGCAAGGGCTTTTGCAGGCAGCAAGGTGAGATTTGGGAAGGATGCTGAGCATGGGAAGACGGGGCTGTTCGTATTCATTACAGCTGCAGTTACCCTATTGCAGCTACTGTAAAGGGAGAGCTTGGGGTTGCTTTGCCTGGTGTGAGTGGCTGCTGTAGTATGCGTGCATTAACACGGAATAAAAACAAAGCTGTGAACGTGTAGCCCCGCTCTATCTGCTACGGAGCTTAACGTCCTCTGCTGATATTGGTACTTGGCCAATCTCAGATGGACAGAGATAATGCAGAACAACGTCTATTGATGTTCCTAAATACCTGATGTGCGTCTGACTTGGGAAATGCCACGTACATGCTTTCTGTGCATGTTTTTTCAAGGGTACCTGCTTAATGGCTGATGAGTCTGTTCCCCTAGGGGCAGAGGTGTGTTGGGGAACAAAAGAAAATGAGGAGAAAACGGAAGGGTTTTAGGGATGAAAAATGGGCGAAGGGCAGTGGATGAATGCCAAAGAAGTGGAGAGCTGGAAACTAAGCAGAGATGAGAATGGAAATCATAGAATCATATCATAGAACGATTGTATTGGAAGGGACCTTAAGGAGCATAGAACGATTGGGTTGGAAGAATCCTTAAAGATCATAGAATCACATAATGATTGTTGGGAAGAGACCTTAAATATTGTGGAATCATAGAACGTTGGGTTGGAAGGGGACCTTAAAGGTCGTAGAATCATGGAATGGTTGAGTTGGAAAGATTCTTAAAAATCATAGAACCATGGGATGGTTGGGTTGGAAGGGACCTTAAAGCCCACCCAATCCCAACCTCCCTGCTGTGGGCTGATTGCCCCCTGCCAGATCAAGTTGCCCAAAACCCATCCAGCCTGACCTTGATCACCTCCAGGAATGGGGCACCCACAGTTCTCTGGGTAGCCTGTGCCACTGTCTCACCACCCTCTGAGTAAAGAATTCCTTCTTAACATCTAACCCAAATCTTCTGTCTTTTGTTTAAAACCGAGGCCACAGCTGCCCAAACGCATTGTGCTATTTTATGGTCAGTGTCCATGCAGGAAAGTGTCCAAATGTCTCAGCGCACAGAGCTGTTTTTGTTTTTTCTTATTTTCCTTTTAGCTTTCTTCCAGCTGGGGAAGTTTGCTTCTGAAACAGGCTGGAGCTGCATTCCTCTAGTGGTGATAATTGGGTTTTGTTTGAACTACTTACTGGATGGGAACATCAGTGATGATCGCTCTCCCTCTAAGTGTGCCTTGGGAGCAGGCGTTGACAGGTGAGATTCCTGAGCATCCAAGAGTCTCTCTGGTGCAATCAGGGCTGTAGTTTAGAAGCACCGACTTAGAAATAAAAGGATTTATGTATAGGCTTAAATGGTGTTCAGCTCTCCTGTTTTCTTTTGGATTTCATGGAAATGTTTTGTGTGAACTGTTTGATGTATGTTTTTTTTTCAAGTTTTCTTTGTGAAGCTGCTGCTTCTTAACTATAGTCTGTTTTGATAGTAGTAAAAGCCCATTAAAAAGATCTTTCCCAGCTTGTTGGTGGGTTGTAGCATCAAGGAGCTCCTGGTACCTTGCATACGTTCATATGAAGGGATAAACGTCCCCTGGCCCTGGAAGGATGACCCAGGTGATAAAAATGAAAGATGGGTTTGATTTGCTTCGGGCCATTGGGAACCATCCATCATTGTGATGGATCCGAGCCCTTTGCAAGTGCTGAAAACCTTCTTGTAGAGTTTAGGGAAATATTATTTTAATCTTTGAAGCTGTATGTCGTGATAAGAGGGATGTCTCCATCCTAAGGCGAGGGGGGAATGCATTTTTGGAGGCTAGCATGTGTTCCATATGTGTGTCAGCCCTTGCAAACAGCTGAGCGGGCAGCTGGGACAGAGCATCAAAATAAAAGTGTGGGTGAACTTGCACCTGAGGACAGCAAAACCCTTTTGGGGGAGATTAAGAGGAAACCGTGTCTCAGTCTTAATCACCTTTCTTGTTGGGATATTATTACTACAGAAATCTGCGAAGGCCCTGTAATTATAGGTGGAGTCATAAATTGTGAGGATTACATAATGCCTTTGTTTATTTATTTATTTATTACCAATTTCAGCTATGTTTGCTGGTTACTCTTTCCTCTTCCATTTCATTCCTCTTCTTCTCCCCTTTTCCTCCTCCTCCTCTTCTCCCTTTCTCCTCCTCTTCTTCTCCCTTTCTCCTCCTCTTCTCCCCCTCTTCTTCTCCTTCCTCTTCTCCCTTTCTCCTCATCTTTTCCTCCTCTTCTTCTCCCCTCCTCCTCCTCCTCTTCTTCTGCCCTTCTTTTTCCCTCCCGTTTACTTTTCAAGTTGAAAGTGGAACTTCTCCATCCTACACTGCAAAGATCCCTAGTTATCTGAGAACCAGACTCTATACCCCTAATGACCACTCCAATGCAGGGCTGTATTTTATGTGGATCTCATCACTGCGATGCATGGGGCTGCTCAGAGCAGGCAAACCCTTACCACAGGATGCTCACAGCTTGGGCTTTGTGATCCCAACAAGACAGAGCTGACAACAGAGGAATGGACAAGGGGAAACCTTAGAACAGCAGAGTGATACTGGGCTCCTTCATGCTCGTCCCTTAGGTTTTTCTTACTTGTCCCATATGGTTCAGTGCTGTTGTAGTACCCACATGCATCTGGCACATTCCTGGGGAATGCAGGAATGCAGTAACCCCATTCCTTGGGAATACAATTTGAGCTATGACATAATCCCTGGAGCAAGTGAGGAGCCATTAGCAACTTCTTCCTTACTGCAGTTGGTGGAGTGGAGCTGTACGTCTTGGGATTCTGCTCATTCCTGGGTATTTTCTCATGCTCCAAATGCTAACAGGTGGTACCCTTCACTGGAGTATAGGTGGGGGTGAATTATGTTTTAAATCATTCAACACCTCAACATAACTTCCCCTGTTTATCTGAATTCTGTCAATCTCCAGAATTCATTACGAACATGCCCTTAGTGTCAGTTCAATTTTGAGAATGGAGTGCAACTGGAAAACTCCATCCTAAGGCATGACATTATTTCCTGTGTCCCATCAGCTGTCCAGAATGGGACAATGGCGTCTCTCTTGAGAAAGAATTCTCTTTTATTTACTCTAGGATAAGTGTGGATGAGAAGGAAAAAGAGCTTGAGATGGTTCCAGTAAGAATTGCAATTGAGTCAGTAGTATTTAGAAATATCTTTGAGGGAGGTCCCTTCCAACCCAAGATGTTCTATCATTTGTTTGCAGTATGCTCTGTATGGTGGATGGGGAAGTACTAGTTGAGATTGGTTATGTGTATTTGGATTCTGGTCTCCATGCTGCTCAGAAACACTGTCCTACAATGGCTCTTTGGGTGTGAGTCCTTGCATGGCTGAGCATTGCTTCTGTCTTTCTAGTTTTTCTTTTGAGAAAAGAGGCTAAACATTAACTAATTAATCCAAAACTTATAATTAGAGGTGTTGGAGGAGGATCTCGGGGTGGTGACACACTGGAACAGGTTGCCCAAGCAGGTTGTGGATGCCCCAAACCTGGAGGCATTCAAGGCCAGGCTGGATGTGGCTTTGGGCAGCCTGGTCTCGTGGTTGGCGACCCTGCACATAACAGGGGGCTTGAAACTAGATGATCATTGTGGTTCTTTTCAACCCAGGGCCATTTTATGATTCTACGATCTCAGGATACTTTATAGGGTAGCACTGCTACCCAATAGCCAACAGCATGGCATTAGGCAAGGGAGAAGGGCTGCAGGCAGCAGCACTAATTTGTCTTCCTTGCTTGGAATCAGGGCACAGCTGGGTTTAAGTAGTGAAAATATTGCTTTTCTCAGCTGTTCCTGCTGTCAGTGAATCTTCTTCCAGGGATGGGATGGAGCAGGACTGGACAACGGGAGGCAGAAAGCAGCAGCACCTCTGCGAACGCTCCCTTCATTGCATGCATAGGGAGAGAACAGATTAAAAAATCTGTAATTAGTGCACATCCAGCTCTGCTGTAGTCTCCACTGTACATTAATTAGTTGTCCCAGCAATTGTTGCATTGTTGGGAGAAAGAAACTCATTAAAAGCTCTTTTGTTTTGTGTGTGTTTGGCACCCACCACAATGGGATCACAGACAATGCCTGCAATTCCTCTGCCCTCCTTACCTGAAGGTAATTCCACTGTCAAGCAAACCAGAAATCCTCCTCCCTGTGTTTTTTTTTCCCCCCAATTTTAAAGTGTAGCAAAGCCTTTTTTAAGGCAAGACAATGCACAGAGGGAGACAGAATCAACTGGAGGATGCTGCCTCCTCTTTGTCACCTTTCCCCTTTCTCTGCCTGAATTTCTTGGAAGGATTTGTTCAGAGCCTACGAAGTCCCGTGTGAAGCTCTTCTGCTTTCTTTAGAGCTGGAAATATGCAGCTTCGTGCTCTGATTCTGTGCCAGCTCTGAAGACTCCCAGGAAGTTTTTCTGCTCTCTGGAGTATCCCCAGCTCCTGCCGTGCTGGCAGCAGAGCAGTGTCACGTCTTCTCAGCTCCATCCAAATTGTGATCAATGTGCTTTAATGAGAAATGTTAACTGAGCATCTCCCTCTTTCTCCATTACTGCTTCCTTTTTTCTTTTCCTGTGTATGTGTGCCTGCCTGGAGTGTGTGCTGCAGGAGCCTCACCCCTTAGAGAGTAATTCATTATCTTTATTTGTTCAGAGATGCTTTCTGCTCTGGGTCACTGCTCCCTTTCCTCCTTCCCACCTTTGTGGGAGCTCTCTGCCCTGCCGACAAATGAAGCAGTCTGTTATGTGCTAACTAGTGGGAAACAGCCTCTCTCTTGGAAAGCTGTGAGTATTTTATTGAGGGGGAAAAAAATCAGAGCAACTTTCTCAGGTGGGATTTTTGTGCGCATTGGAGCTGTGCATGGGGCTTTAATATTTATGATGTTCTGTACTTTGTGAATATCTGTGCTTCCATTTGCCCCTATTTTTTTGCCTCTGGATGACTGCAAAGTCTTTTGAAATTAGTGTGCTCACTGGCACTTGTTTGGGTCCGTTCTTAGGGGTTGTCTTACTCCATGTGGATCCCTGCTATTCTATTCTCTTTGCCTCTTTGTGCTAATCCTACCATATCCCAACACCAAATTGCAAAGTTTTGACCCATTTAATAGAGCTGGGAAGAGTCCAACCATCAATCCATCACCACCCTACCCACTCATAGAATCATAAGGTTGGAAAAGACCGAAATTATCCAATCCAACCCCAACCCATCCCCACCATGCCCACTAAACCATGTCCCTCAGTGCCACATCTCTACACTTCTTGAACACCTCCAGGGATGGTGATTCCACCACCTCCCTGGGCAGCCTGCTCCAATGCATTGCCTGCCACTCTCTGGGAGAAGAAATTTTTCCTGATATCCAACCTGAACTTCCCCTGGTGCAATTTGAAGCCATTACCTTTCATCCTAAATTTTGGAGAAGAGAGTAGGGAAAGGACAGGGAACACTGTAGCTCAAGATAATTATTGTGTTAGTTCTATTTATGTTCCTGAAGTAGCATCAGTGCTGCAGGCATAGTCACCCCATAGTGTCTGCAGCCTTGCACTGGGGAACTGTGGAATTTGAATCATAGAATCATAGAATGGCCTGGGTTGAAAAGGACCACAGTGATCATCTAGTTTCAAGCCCCCTGCTGTGTGCAGGGTCGCCAACCACGAGACCAGGTTGCCCAGAGCCACATCCAGCCTGGCCTTGAATGCCTCCAGGTTTGGGTCATCCACAACCTGCTTGGGCAGCCTGTTCCAGTGCATCACCACCCTCTGTGTGAAAAACTTCCTCCTAATATCCAACCTAAACCTCCCCTATCTCAGTTTAAAACCATTCTGAATGGTTGTTGCAGGTGCAGGAGAGTTGTAACAAAAATGGGTGCCTTTGAGTGGTGATGAGTTGATGGTTGGACTTGATGATCTTGGAGGCCTTTTTCAACCATAATGATTCTATGATTAGTGAATGACTTTTTTCCTTGGCTCGTACACCACCAAGGGTCAAGAGCATTTAAAGACCATCACACACAGATTTTTTGGAGGTGACATTTGTGTCACTTGTATGTCTTCAGCACCAGCCTGAGATCATCCAGCACTTGTGTTGAAACATGTGGTGGAAAAGGAACCAGAAGCATCCCTAATCAACCCTAAGAAGGAACAGCTCTTGGTTGTTGTCAAGTTGGTGGGTTTTTGGATGGAGCAGGTCTTGAGTGTTGTCAAGCTGATGGGTTTTGCTCCTGGAAGGTCGGTTCTGTGGAAATGTTTCAGCTGTGAGCCTTAGCACCTGCTCAGTCTGTCGTCTTTTCCTCCTCTTGCTTTTTCCATCTCTCGTGTCCATATATAACAACAAGAGTGATGAAAATTACTAATTAACTGCCTGTGAGAAAGCAAGGGAATGCCAGCTGCAAGCAAGTTACGGCTCCCTCCCCAGCCTCGCCGGGTAACCCTATCCCACCCCAATCTGCCTTTTAACCTCTTATTTTTCTCCAGCATCCCACAGGATTTTCCCAACCCGTGTGGGTGACGAGCTGCAGGGGGACAAAGTGGAGATGGCACATGGGTGGCAAAACAGACAGCAAACGGGGCAGAAAGAGAAACTTTAGCTGAAGGTTTATTCTTGGTGGGCAGGAGCTATCTTTACCCATGTTGGCTCAAGGCATCACTTGCATTTTTCAAGTCCCTGCAGAAACATCCAGCTTGGCATCCGACCCACGCCAAGCATGCCTGGCCCCATTGCTGCAGCTTCAGGAAGCTTCTCGCGCCGTTCACAGGTGCCTTTCCAATTTTAAGATTTGGTTTGAATGCATAGAATTGATGGAATTTGTAACTGAAATCTCCAGTCAGATGCAATTACCGTAAATTAAAAAAGCATCCAAGCCTGGCACGGATCACTGCTGGCTTGGAGGTTTGGGGATTGGGGCTCTTGAGGCCAGTGGGGAATCATGCGGTATTAAAAATGGATTTGATGCCTGACACCTCCCTTGGTAATTTTTGCTTTAATGATCTCATCCCAATCCTCTTGTTGATTTGCCACTTGGCTCATCTGGTTCTCTGGGTCTTGACCCTCCACCCCTGTCTGTCAATCTGCGGAGGCTGCTCAGGGTAATTAGTTGCAAGGCTGATGGAGAGCACAGAGTTACAGCTAGAGCCTGTTCCCTTCTTCTTTTCCCTGGATCATGTCCCTGCTCACCATCACTTTGCCTGTCTGCAGGTTTCTTCCCTAAATCAGAGTCCCCAGGCTTCTCAGCTTGCTTGCACATCTGCTCCATGTCCAGAGAGCTTCCAAGATAAATCCTTGGAATTTTTTCCTTGATTTGGAGATTAAATGCAGCTTATTGCTCTGTGTGAGCTTCCCCTGCTACACATTGGATGAGTTTTAGCTTGTTCCGAGGCTTGCTGCTTGCTTCCTGGGCACCACCTTCTTCCTTCCTATAGCAAATAAACCCTGAAGATCAACTTCTAAATAATTTCTTGCAATATATGATTAATTGTGGTGGCCAGCTGGCAGCAGATCCCCCTTGCTCCATGTAGAAACAAGGACTTTCCAATCCCAAAACCATGGCACTGAGCACCAAGAAGCAGCTGTCCCAAAGCCATCTGTACCTGTAAGTCTCCACTTTTCTTGTTCTTTTCTCCCTGCTGCCCTAGGGAAAGAAATAAGGCTGGACAAGTCCAGGTACCTGATTAGCCACACTTAATTAAGATACCAGTATTCTGGAGTGAGCTCAATGGATCCAAAACAACCTCGACAGGACATGCTTGTGCTCTGCTGGATTCTTATGGGTATGAGGATGGTGGATGTGGGCTGCCCATGTCTGGGATGTCCTCAGTCTTCCCAGTTTGAGGTTCACTTCGTTAATAGGCCAGGATGGGAACCTTCTCTTTGTCAGTTCTTTCATCCTCTCCATGTTTTATTTCTCTCCCTCATTGTTTCTCTATCTGTTTTCCCTTCAAACTGTACCTATTCCTTTCGAGTTTTTTTGCCTCCTTTTCCCTTCCAGCTTTCATTGTAATTACACCATTGTGCAGGGTTGTGTTGTTGAACTCGGCACGTTTCCAGAAATTGGTTGGTAGATAATTTGGCATAAAAACATGATATTGCAAGAGCCCACCCAGAAGTCCCAAGGGTGCTCCTGGTGTCTGGGTGCATCTTGGAAGCATCATTTTGGGATCATTTGGACCATTCTCAGGCCTCAGCCCAGCACCACCACCTCCAGGGCAATGAATTAACTCCACGTATATCTCCGCTCAAAAATCACCGAAAGCAAGAAGTGGCTTCAGTGGCTTCCAAAAGTCGGGAGCAGGCTGGGGTTAACTAACACCTAAAGCAAAGCAAAATACTGAGCTGTATGAGGCCTGTTTTGTAGAGTTTTGTTTTTTACCTCCGTCTCTCTCCCCCTCTTTTTGATTCAGGGCTGCACACAAGGAGTGTGCAGCAGTGGAAACCGTGGTACGGTGGGGACCACACAGTCCCCTCTAGGGGGCACGATGCACCTGCGTTTGCACTCTGATTAGATCCGTGCAATTTTAAAGACAGTTTTCCCATGCGAAACAGTGGTAGGGATGGAGAGAGTTACAAGAAGCAGAAAAATACGTGGTCAGCAGGAAAAGTGGGGTTTTGCCCTGAGTGATGCTCCGTTTTGACTTTTTTTTTTTTTTTTTTTTTTTTTTTTTTTTGCTGGCTTTTGTTATTTTTGCTTAGATGTAAGATGTGGGGCTTGCAACAAAAGCTGTTCCACGATTTGTTTTTAATCAGTCCTGGAAGTTTAAGAATGACCCAGCAAATAAACCAAATGTTGAAGCGCAGTGGTTTTAAGCAGCAGAAGGAAGAAGGACTCGTTCTGAAAACTCAGCCAAGTCATGGATGCGGTGCAGTGGGAAATGGGGCCAATGTCACCTGCACAGGGGACCCTAAAAAGCTGTGGCTTTCCTCATTTTTGAGCTTCTTCACTGCTCTGAGCTGACGTTGTGTCTTTCTTTTACCATGAATGTAATTCAGCCATTCTGCCCCGAGAGCCAGCAGCATTAATACGCAGAGAAAATGACTCAACGTGCGGTAAAAACCTTTGAGTAAATCCTGTTTTCCAGCTCTCCTGTAATTACCTCTCGCCTCGCTGTGTCTGATTACTGCCTTAGAGATAGAGCTCGCCATGCTTTTGTGCTGTGTCTGGGATATTTTCTCTACAATGCTGATTTCTGCCCGGTTAATTGATTCCTAATACACACGTGAGTCGATCAGTCGTTATTTGGTGGTGGTGGTGAAGTAAAGGCAGCACTCAGGTTTCCTGTAGGATCAGGGAGTCACACTTGTCACCCTCTGTCTGTTTGTTCCTTGCTGCATTAGGTGCTCCATCAAGCAGAGAGAGAAGACTGAGTTCCATCTCTGCATCCCGAGATCCATGTGGGATAAGGACTTAAAGAGAAGAGCAGGACAGTGAAGGGAAAGAATGTGCTGTTTAATGAAATGCACAGAACCAGGATGCCTATGCACCCTGCTCCTTGGGTCTGTAATTATGCAGCAGTAATGATACTGCTGGACACGGCCCCAGCCTTTGTTATCACCACCAACCCTTTGCTGAAGGGCTCTGGGAGTGGTGTGATGAACGGGAGGGACAACGAGAGGAGCAACGGGAGGACAACTGGCTTCCTCTTTTCAAGGGCAAAATGTGGGATAAAAACAAAACACATAAACAAACAAACTTTCAGAAGTGTTATTTTACTAAGTGTGAAGGATCCGATTTGTATCGCATAAAATTCCTTCAGCAAAAATAACACTCCCTAAAATCTCCAGCCCCATTAAAAAACAGGCAAACCCCAAAGTCCTAGTTTCTCCATGAAGCATCCTTTGGCTGTATTTCTTTTATTTTTTATTCCTTTTCTTCTATGCTCATTCACAAGGATTTTGTTCTGGAGGGGGGAACAAGCTCCATTCTGTAACTCAGCTCGAGCCCAGTGCCACCACCTCCTCCCTGCTGCATTCTTCCTGACTTTTTCTGCTGTTTCAGTTTTTTTTCCAGCTACTAATCGTTTTAGCAGATGGTGGGATAAAGCAGTGCTGGCCAGGAAATTACCTGTAAGCTGAGATCGACGTTGCTTTTATCTATCACAAAGCACTGCGACTTTTGTTTTTGGCATCTCTTGGCTTGTGTGAGGATGGCACAGTTATGGGAAGGGTTCTTGGATGCTTTCCTGTGTTTCTCTATTATGGTATGAGGGTCTCCTAGGGGGAAGGACGGGTGCCATGAGTGACCCAAAGTGATTTTTGGGATTGTCACATTGCTCAAAGCCAGGTTGGATGACGTTTGTTTTATCTAATCCAGTGGATGGCAAAATGCCCATGGCAGGGATTGCGACTTTAACGACTCTTGTACCCAACCATTCTGTGGGTCTATGGTCTCTAAGGTTTTTCCAACTCAAGCCATTCTGTGGTTCTATGATCTTTAAGGTCCCTCCCAACCCACGCTGGTCTGTGACTCTATGACTGTATGATCTTTAAGGTTTTTTCTAACCCAAGCTGTTCTGTGACTCTTAGAATCAGTCATGGACTCATGGAATCAATCATAGAATCTACGATTCTGTGCTGCAAGGCAAAATTGGGTGCTCCCAAGGTGTTAGGACCCAAAGCTGTGTATTGAGGATGAGGATCCCATGGGAAGGGCTCTGGCTTAGGCCTCACAATGCTGCTCAGAGGAGTGTGCAGACCCTTTGGGATGTTCTTGGTCTGATCATGCTAGCGCAGGATTTTGCGGGATGCGCGGGATTTTGCTTCTCCCACGCCAAAAAGGAGAAAAAACTAAAGACTGAGCATTGCACAGAACGAATTCTCTCCCTTTTTTTTAAAGATAGCAACTAGGTATTTGTGCTTTGGGGTCGGGAGGCTCCTCTCTGTTCTCCCCAGAGCTGTCCCTGGGCTCGGCGGAGCGCGGCACAGCCGGTAAGTAAGATACTCGGCGGCTCACTACATTGCGAAGTAATGAAGTGGAAATGAACTCCCTGCCTGGAAAGGAGAGGGGGGGATTAGCTCCCGCCAGCAGCACTCGGCTGTGGAGATTGATGGGATGTGCTGACGTCGGGTACCAACCACGACCATCTCACTTTGGAGAGCAATTAATCTGCAGATTCGGTAATCTGTCATCTTCTCCCGCTCCCTAATAGGTGGCGGGAGCTCTTACCAGCAAATGGAAATTTGTTGGGGACTTTGAAAAGAGCTTCCACGCTGTGCTTTTGGCTGTCCATCCACGCTTTGTGCTGCTGAGAAATAGTCGCGGGGAGATGCAAAGGCATCTTCTGGCTCTGCAGAGCTCCCAGCACAGAGCTTTTGTCATAGGACTGTGAGCAATACGTCCAGGTGTGTTAATTCTGCAGTACTCTCCTTTCAATGGTGTCTAAATGTGTGCATGTAGGAACAAAATGCTGTTTGAATTTTGTGTTTTACTACTGATTCTTTAACTCTTGAGAGCTTGTACAGAGATACGTAGTGTTTAACTTTTTACTTACGTTCCCTTTGGTCCTTTCAAGGTGGCCAAAGGGGCAATGCAATTATTCCCCAAAACAGTTCTAAAGATCTATAAACAACAGACTGAAATTAGGTCTTGGAACATTATATGCAAGATTCTCCTTCTTACCCTCACCCCGAAGCCAAATCCAACCAAGGTTTCTCACTGCAAGGCTCTGTACCTTAGAACCACAATCACAGTTGGAAATCTCTTTTCCTCCGTACACTCGCTGTGGCTCTTTGCAGGGCATTTTTCCAACCATTGATTTAAAAATATGCATTTAATCTGAAGGCAGGAGGCTTGGTGACTGCAAAAGTGATGGCTCAACTGTGCCGTCGGTACTGGGCCAGGCTGCAGGGTGAGCAGAGAATGCATTAATCCGCTGCGCTGCTGTGACCTGAGGGGATGATTTAACAGCAAGCAGCATGCTGCTCCACTTAGGACAGTAGAAGAAATGTCAAAGCAGCTTGGAAAGGAAGAAAAAGGTTAGTTGGTTGCTTTTTCTCTTCTTTTTTTTTTTTTTTTTTTTTCCTTCTGCTGTTGAACACTTTTGTCTGGTATAGGAAAAATCTATGTTTCTGTTCCTTCGTTTCTTTTAAGCAGAGGGAAAACACTTCTGGGAGAGTGAGGAGAGATGGTAAGAAATTTTTCTGAGGTCTCCTAAGGGAAGGACAAAATATTCTCTATGCTCTTCCCCGAGAGATGCAGGGAGAAGATGCAGTGGGATCTGAGAAGCTTTGTACATAATGTTCAGGTTGGGAAAGGCTTTAGAAAATATGGGGAATAGTTAAGGAGGAAGGGGAAAAATAGCAAAATTGGCCCAAAGTTGGCTTAAAAGGAAGGGAAAAAATACCAAAGTTGCCACAAAAGTTGATGCAAATGTTCAAGTGTTACTTTTAGACGTGGGTGATAGCTCTGCAAGCAGTAGCTAAAGCAGAATTTTGAGACTTATTAATTATGTCTTCAATGGCATGTGATGTGTTAATGGCTTTAGGTGCCGTGAGATGTCCTCCACGTGCTGAGACAGCACAGGAGCCTCAAATTTTGGGTAACTGTTGTGCAAAGTGCATTGGCAAAGTGCAGGAGGGGATTGATGTAGGGCAGAGGACTGTCAGTGTGGGATGAATGTGATATCAAGTGCATGATCCCAGGTTCAATTGCAGCTGCTTTTAATCTCCATCTCGGCTTGGCATGGGATAAAATGCCTTCAAACCTCATCCAGAGGTTTTCTTGCTTGGGTTTGCAGCAGAATTACTCCCCAAATCTAAGCATAGACCCAACTGAGCCACGTTTTGCAGTCAGAGCTCCAGCAGCAGCATGCAGAGAAGAGCATGGGACAGCATTTAGAACACGGGGACACCGCAGCCCTTAGCTCCAAATCTGGAGGCACAAGTGGCACGCCACGTTAATGCCTCCCCATTTAACCCCTCCCAGCAGACGAGGATGCCTGACTGTATTAATAGCCATACAGTTAGTGAATTCACACGGCTGTACCGAAACCCGATGCTGACCGCTTTCACACACGTCACCCTGCAGATGAACGGAATTACTTTGTGAGCTTGAAAACACAGCGCTGTTTCCAGGGTTGGGAGCAAAAAACTGCAGCTCCTTTGTTTACATCCTGCCCACATTAATCCCTGCTCCTCTGCTTTCAGCCCATGCATGAAACGGGGGTTAAATTGGGGTGAGATTATATTGTGCTTAAGCTTGGTGGAAGGGGAGTCCCGGGGGTGACGTTAGTGATCTCCTCTGTTGGCTTCCCACTGTGGCTTTGTCCAGCCTCAGTTTCCCCATCTAATCAGTGTCTTCCAGCCCTTGCAGCCCTGTTTTCTTCTGCCTGCGATGAAAGCAGCATTCTCTGCTTTGAAGACTCCTACTACCACTGCTTGCTCAATGTTGGCACCTATGTAGAGGTGAGGAAGCAGCAATTCCTAATCATCCTCATTCATTTGCCCCAGGATGCCCTACTGAGAAATGTGTCCTCCTTTCAGGATGGCCCTATACAGATGTCCTGTTTTATCCTTTTGAGGCAGTGCAGTTTTCTGCAGAGGGATGGAGCCCCGAGGAACAAGTCCATTTTGGAGATGGAAGTATCAAGTGGCTGGAAAAGCTCTTTCAGTGTAGCAGATAGGTGGGTTCATACCACCATGTTGCCTGTAGGTTCCTGCAGTGCAACCATTCCATTCCATGGCTTACTGAGCTTTTCTAACTGCTTCAAACCTCCTTAAGCTGCATTCTGTGCTTTGCAGACCCTCTGTGCCAGCCCTTGCTCAGTGTAAGCATAAATGAGTAGGTGAGGAAGTAGCAACACCTTCCTAATCTTCCCCTGTGAAGTGCCCCTAGAAGTTCCTTCTCCTTTCAGGATAACCCTATAGAGATGTCCTGTTTCCTCTTCTTGAGGAAATGCAGTTTTCTGCAGAGAAATGAAGCCCTAAGGAACAAGACCATGTTGGAAGTATCTTAGAAAAGCTCTTTCAGGATTGCAGACTGGTGAGTTGACACCTCCATGTTGCCTATGGGGTCCTGCAATGCAGCCATCCCATCCCATCCCATCCCATCCCATCCCATCCCATCCCATCCCATAGCTTGCTGGGCATTTCTGGATGCTTCAAACCTATTCAAGCCACAGAATTGTGGAATGGCTTGGGTTAGATTGGACCTTCAAAATCATAGAACCATAGAATGGCTTCAGTTAAATGGACCTTAAAGATCATAAAGGGAACAAATGATAGAATGGCTTGGGTTGAATTGGATCTTCAAGATCATTTTGTTCCAACCCTCAAATCCGTGGGGTTCTTCAGCATCTAGGGCACTGTGAGCACTTCTGCTGTATTGCTGATCTGTGATGGAAGGCCAAGTTCTGCTGTTTTTGTTGCTCACTTTGCATTACCACGTGCCCCACTCCTCAGTATAGAAATAAGTACACTGGAAGTATAAAGCTCTTGTCAGTATTTCCATTGCTTTGGTGCAAATTACCGAACCCTGCATTAATGATTGCTTCCCAGGTTGTGATAAATTTCCACATAGCTAAATATTGATATTCCACTTCAGCTTTATTGATAAGCATCCTCCTGGGCTGCCATATTGTTCCAGCTTTTATGAATATGAAAAATCAAAGGCGGTTTATTATTTTAAATAGCTCTGAGCTCGCTTGTATTGTTTTACATCTGAAACCACTTGCATTAATCAGAAGGGGAGGTTTGGGTTTTATTACCCTGTCAGCCACGAGCTTTTGGTATGTGACATTATGATACTGAGATAACTGATGGAGCTATGAGGGATGCAGGCATCGCAATTAAATGAAGTTTTCCAGCTCTGAACAGGGCACAGATGCCTTTACCCACCTCAGAGCAGCTTTGACGACAATTCAGTATCCCATAGGTACCATTTTGTGTCATCTTCCCCTGTAATCCTGCTGGAGGGGCTGGCAGCTCCCTGGATGCAGGAGAACCTGCTGCTTTTGCTCCTTGGGTTTCTCTTCCCTGCAGCCTCCAGGCTTCTTGCTAAAGCAACTGGTGATCCTGCAGGCACTCAGCACCCTCCCTTGTGATATTTCAGCCAGAAGTAAGGGAGAAAAGAATAGAACTAAAGAGGCAGAGGATAAGAAGAGGAATTTGCCTTCTGTTTCTGGGAGCCATAACCCTATAGGATACTTCCCTGAAGAGCCAGGCGACGTCTGGGGACCTCTCTGCCACATCTGGGACTTGCACAGGTACATCAAGAAGAGAAAATCATCCCCGAGAAGCAGCTTTGAAAGGTTTTGCTGAGCTTGTAGGAAGATTTCACTTAATTGATTTCTGCTCTTATTCTCAACTACATTTATCCCCCTCTGGAAGGCTGGGTTTGTGGTCTGGATCTGTCAGAATGGGGACAGCACACCCAAGTTCCCAGAGAGGAGCACTCAGCAGGAGCCTGTCATCCAAATACCATAGGACAGCACTGTTGTTCCCACTTTCTTTTTTTTTTTCCCAAAATGCTGCCCCTTCTAACCTCAATCAGGAATTTTGCTTTGATTGAAGATCAAAACCACCTGGCTGTAGGATTTTCCTTATGGTAGAGTAAAAGGCAGAGCCCGCACTGGTGAATTTTGGCTGGTAGGTAAAGTGGTCAGATCCTTATGTCCATCTGTGATCAGGGAACCAAGGAAGTTTTTTGGGTGAGCTTGTGTTATTTTCTGCCTTGAACGCAGTAGTGGTAGAGCTCATAAAAGTGTAGAATCACTAAGGTTGCCAAGTCCAACCATTGGCCCATCGCCACCATGCCCACTCCTAGAATCATAGAATTGTTAAGGTTGGAAAAAACTTCTTAAGATCATCAAGTCCAACAGTCAACCCATTACTACCATGCAGGTGACTGGTTTTTTTTCTTGATCTGAACTCTGGTGCACCTCTTCCCAACTGCAGTTGGCTATTCCTCAAACTCCTTTTTGCAATGAGGAGTTGTAATTCTCAACTTTTCTTTCTGTGGTTAATTGTTACAATTGCTTTGGTAATTTGGCCTCTGTAAGAGGACTGGGAAGATGCATTGGCTAGGTTTTATCGCACAACCTGCTTTTGCTAAAGAAGTTATTTTTTGCTGAAGGCTTCTACTGAACTGCTGAGTCAAGACAACAGCTTGGTGGGTAACATCTTCCCTGCTACCTTCTGTTCAGACCCTGGAGTCTCATTTGCTTGGGAAGAGGAGAAACATTTATTGGAAGGCAGCTGATGCTAAAGGAGCCCTCAAGGAGATGACAGATTTCTAGCCTGTGAGCTTGACCCTATATCTGAGCACAACTTACCCCAAAGATGAGGATGTTTGCGGGGCTGCCAAAATTGGAGTGCCTGGTTTGGGCTCCACTGTGCCCTATGCAGTTGTGGCTTCTCCATGGATCTCAGAGCTGCTCGGTGCTTTCCTCCTGAAAGTGACAGCATCTCAGTGCTGTTGGTCAGCTGCTTTTAGCTTAAATTTTCAAGCAGGGCCGTGGTCAAAAGGTTATGCTGCTCCACTAAGTGCACACAGCAAGGCTGCACGGGGGAAGCACGCGAGGCTGACACGAAAATAGTTCTGCATCAGCCCGAAATCATTAATGCCCATTGCCCGCAGAGACTAATTAAGGAGAACTGCAGCTGTTTTGGGAAGCAGTTTGTGGGGATTACACAGCGAGCTCATGCTGGAGGAGCTCTTGGAGTGTGAAACATTAGGCACTACGTGTGCAAGTGCTGCACCCCGAATTGCTCTGGGGGACACAGGGGGCATGGGGCAATTTCCTGAATGGTTTGCTGGGAAACAGTTGTTTTTTATGCAAAGAAGTGGTGAGAGGTGAGAGCCCAGCTTAGGCTAATAGGATTTCCCATTCCCTCCCCAAAAAGCTGCTGGCTTTTCCTCATGCAGTTCAGAGTATTATTTCTCCATTGTCTGTAAAAAGCCCTTGGAAAAGGCTAATGTTGACTATTGTGTTTGGTTATCTGCCTATATATGCGCCAAAATATATGTGTGCTCAAAGCAGAAGGCAAACAGAATCCATCTGAGCTGCCGTGTCTGCAACCTCGTGCTGGATGCAATCCTCAGCAGGGCTCTGACCTCGTGTTTCATTCCAAGAGAGGTCAAACCGCTGATATTACCTCTCTTAAAAAGCAAAGAAATGTTACAAGCAAGCTCCCTGGGATCCCAATGTTAAGAGCACTCAGTGCTTGGTACTTGAGGACCAGGCTTATTAAAGCTGCCTGGATAATCAGAGGAGTTTCTAATTTCAGTCACTTTATTTTAGAGCTGTTGTAATGCGAGTGCCGTGCAGATCCCTTAGGCGTGCTTTCCAAACCATCCGTGCCCCAGCTTCAGGCTGTTGCTTGCCTTCTTGGTGGCTTTCTTGACATCCCTTGCAAGGTATCCCTTGGTATTGATGGCGCTGGTGGCACCTGAGGCTTTGCTGAGCCTGAAATGGCCCTGTTGTTTCGTGGCCATCATTGTGTGGCCATCACTGCACTATCATTGTTGCATGACTGTCATTGCATGGCCATCTTTGCCTGGCCACCATTGCATGGCCATCATTCCTCCATCCCTGCACAGAGCTCAGCTTGCAAGAATTGGTCTGGGTCTCATTGCAGAGAATGCTCAACAGACTTTACAACAGCAGGTTGGCTTTTGGCTTTTGGGAAGTGTTTGTTGGGAACTTTCTATCCTATCGTGCTTTATTTAAAAGGTATTGTACAAGATTTGCAACATAGTCTAGGTTTTATTTAGTAGGGTGGTTGAATTGGATGATCCAACCCGTACAGTTCTGTGATTCACTGATTTCCTTTATCTCAAGCCCTCCTATCAGCTTATGCATCTTGCCTTGTTTTGTGGTGGTGTTTTTTTTTGTATCGTGAGGACATAGAAGTGTAACATTTGGTTCTCTAAGACCATGGGTCGCATTGAGCTACTGCTAAAAGGAATTACAAGAACGCTTTGCAAACCTTGGTAAGTATTTCTCCATGCTCCTGGACCTACCTGAAAACTTTTATTCTTGATTTTAAACCCTTGCAAAGCAACACACAGTCTGTCGTAAGGGATTAGATTGTAAAGCCCATATATTTGGCCCTGTGCCTGAGCAATAGGCAACGCATGGCGCTTCTGGTCAGGCTCTGAGCTCAGTGTCCTCGTGGCACGCGTAGAATCCCTCCAGCACTCAGGGATTACAGTTTTATGGTTTGCACGTGGGATTTGCTGGGAACTCCTAGTTCCTTTTTATAGGGCCGCTATTCCTGGGGGATTTCTGTCAGGGGATTTCTGACCTTTGCACAAGAAGCCATCATGTCATGGAGCGTCACAGAAATTGAACAGAAAAGCTTAAGTGACTTGGTTGGTCGTTCTGGTTAAAATTTAGGTATTTTCTGGCAAGTGTTGTTCATGTTAGGACAGTGTTGGGTTTTTGCTGGATGCTAGAACTCTTCTAAACGATGTGTTTTAATTCAGTGTCCTCTTTGTGCTCACCTCACATCTTCATGTCTTCAGAGTGGGTGCAAAAGCCCTGAGACCCCTATGAGATTGTTCTTGCATTCATTCAGATTGCCTTACATTGCTGATAGCCTTTTGCAGAACAGTTTTATGACAGAGCAGGGGGGTTGGGGATGCAGATTTGGGTATTAAAGTGATGGGGCTGGTGATAATCCTACAACACTACAGAGGACAACATAGAAAGAAAGCACGAAGAAGATTATGCAAATAAGAGGTAACCTAAGTAATGGAGTATTTTATTAACTAATAATACTCAGCACTAATAGTCTTCATGAGACTGTGCAATCATTAATTAAGCTGCTTCCACCTGTGAGAGAGGTATGGAGGAGTATGCTGGGTTATGCACGGCAGAGAGGCAATGAAGCTGCACTCTCCTTGTGCAAGATTCCCAAAGCTTTGTCTGTTGTTGGGCACTGGGGAGTGCTGAGGTTTGGGGTTGGGCTGTTTGCAAACATCTGCACAAAAAAAACCCCATGCAGTGCATTGCCTTCTGGTTTTTAATCCAAAGTAGAGCTACTGGTATAGGTGGATATTGATGTACCGTTTGAAGGTGAGCTTTCATTGTGATCATAGATCATATGGTTTTGTTCTCAATTATAATAATAATTAAAAGAAACTCGTTCTTTGTACCCAAAGTGATAGTGAAGACCTAGAAGCTTGCTTGAGAAGTGGAATAAGGAAAGAATTTAAAGATTTTGGAGGAGATCTCATGCTGGAAATGTGTGGGTTTGTCCATATGGCGTTCCCATTAAATCTCTCTGGAAATGGAAGACTTATGGGAAGTAATTGATATCGCAATGAAGTCTTACAGCTGCTGTTTAAATCTTGTGTGTTTATTTGTTCTTCTGGTTTATCAGCAAGTGTGACAGGGCTGTGCTGCTTATAAGACCATGGCAGTACCAGGAGGGATTAGGGGAGCTCTATAAGTGCCTTGGCCAAAGTGGAGAGAAGACCTGAGTAGGGTACAGTTCTCATAGTGTGCAAATACTGCGTGATACTGCAGCAGTACATCTTCCACAGCATCCTTCTGCAACAGCCCAATGGGCTGCCCCAAAGGGCTGAAACCTTCATCCTTGTCTTCATAGTGTTCAATGATTTCGTGACGTGGCTTTCACCAAAAGGTTTGGATAGCAGGAAACCCAAAATAACTGTGCTAGGAACTAGGACAGTTGTTTTTGCTGGAAGGAACAGCTTGGTAATAGTAGGAGGCTGGTCTGGGAATGTGGCAGGCGACACTCCTGCCACGGTGTCAGGTTGTCGTTTGATAGTATTTGCTTTTGCAGCCAAGTTTCTCTTCTGTGTTTTTGGATGAATAGGGTGTTAGAAGTTGGAGGGTTGAATTTTCAAAAGCACAGCTCTAGGGTTTTTGCTCACATATATGTCTCAAGCTCTTTTGGAAAGTGTAGCACTACTCATTGATGGGTTGACATTGAATGTAGATTTTTCTGGCTTCCATCTGTAGTGTTGTACTGGACAGTCCTAAACAAGGCAGGGAGATTGTACACAGAGTTATGCTCATAGATATGAGAGTGCAGCTTGGTGGTAGCCGTGTCTTAATGATGATGGAATGCAAACAGAGTGCAGCATCTCAGCATCTCACGTACCTCTGTCCCTGCTGCCATGCAGAACCATTTTCCTGCAGCTCTAGAGTGAGGAGAGATATCCCTGCTCCAGATTGCACTGTGGAGTCTCTTCTATTCCAAAAGGCCTCTGAGAGTTGGTCTGGCTAGTTGAGTATGGCTTGGGAATTACCATGCTCTTGTAAACAGTTAACAGAAGAAGAGGTATAAAAGCAGTATTTAACGATGGAATGGAGACCTGATGATTTTATTTATGATTCTTGCCACTTTTTCTTGTTGACGCTGTTAACTGTGGTATTTCTGTCCCTGCTTCAGTTTCTTTTCCTGGATCAAATGATCATGGTGCAGGGAAGTCGACACCTTGTGCTTCTCTCCCTGTGACCTTTCCCTAAGTGCAGTAATGAAATAGCAAGGAAAGAAGGGCTTTAAAAGAAAATTCCTCTAACCTATATGATCTTCTTTTATTGATTAAACCAATGCTAAGAGCAACTATTTGTCCTCTCCCTATAAAATGGGTCAGTAATTCTTGACCTGTTTTCCCCCTGCAGGAAAGTACTAGTAATGCAGCAAGAGGAAAGAGAAAATCATTTCAGAGGCATCACTTCCTTTTGTAAAGCTTTTTTTTTTTTTTTTTTTTTTTTTTTTTAAATAATTTGTAGCATTTTCTTCCTAGACATGGTGGATTTGAGTACTTAGGGCACTTTGAGACAGAGCAATCATTAGGACTATCCTGGTTAATTTAAGTGCAGGGTGGTGAAGGGTCTGGAGCACAAGTCTTATGAGCAGCAGCTGAGGGAACTGGGCTTGTTCAGTCTGGAGAAGAGGAAGTTCAGAGGAGACCTTGTTTCTACAACTGCCTGGAAGGAAGGTGGAAGCCTCTTCTCCCAGGTAACAGCAATAGAACAAGACATAATGGCCTTAAGTTGCATCAGAGGAGGTTCAGATTGGATATTAGGAAAGATTTCTTCTCCAAAAAAGTGGTCAAGCATTGGAACAGGTTGCTGGGAGAAGTGGTAGAGTCCCTGTCCATGGAGACGTTCAAGAAATATGTAAATGTGGCACTGATGGACATGGTTACTGGGCATGGTAGGGATGGGTTGGAGTTGGGCTTGATGGTCTTGGAGATCTTTTCCAAACTTAATGATTTTATGATTCTGTGCTGAACTACCTCTGGGACAGACAGAGGGACTCGAAAGGGTCCTGATTCAGACCTGTGGGAATTTTCTGGAGGATGCCCATTTGGTTTTAGCAGGTTTAGCCTTCAACCATCTCTCTGGGATTGAGCAGAGGAAAGTTTTGCTTTGTGTACTGTGATGCACTGGATTTTGTTTGGTGCAGGGTGCAGTGACATCCCACTCAGAAGCAGCAATTGTGCCTGTGGTCGTGGTTGTGTTTGATGTTCCTCTCTTGCTTTTGGGAAAAATTCAGTGCTGTCCAAAGCTGCCTGGGCTCCTTGCATCCTTCAATCTCAAGAAACAGCAGGAGGAGAACCTTTTCTTGCTTGTAAAGACGAGATGGGGCTGGGTATGGCTTCTTGGCCATTGTGGGATGACATCGCACTCAAGGACGAGGTTGATGTGGCTTCTTGCATGGCTGAGAGCTCAGTCCCATGGCCTCACATGATACTTTGGGAACTACCACCTTGCTGTGACTTCAGCAGGTATTATTAGAAGTGATGTGGTCACACTTAAGCCACAGCAACGTTGCGTGGCATTTGAGTCCTATCAACTGTAAAATTATCCCCCATAGAGAGAGAGGGGAAGCGTGATTGTACTGGTGGTGAAAGGGGACCCGGAGCTGGTGGTGGTTTTGACTCTTGGTTTGGAATGAAAGGTTCCATGGGCATTATGTTGTTAACCAGCTTGGTGCATGGAGTTGTGTTGCCTCGCCCTTGGAGGACTTATTTGTAGGTGGGAAGGAATAGTAATAGTAGTTGTTTCTAAGTCCAAAATATGTATTTGGCTTAATAACAAGCACGAGTACAAGCCCTTTTCCCTGAGAGTACAGAAAACCGCTGTAGTGCTGTCAGTAAAAAGATTACCTGACAGCCTTGGAAGGAAAATGAAAATTTATCAAATATTACCACCCCTGTCTAGAATGGCTTGTCAAACTAGAGGCAGAAGTGAGATTTCTTGTTCTTCTTTTCTTCTCCCACGCTGACATCCCTGGGTGATCCCAAAGGCGATGCAAGGGGAGCGTTCTACTCCTGTCAGTCCTGGTTTAGAAAGTCAGGTGTTTATTGGAGGCAGAATCCAGGCACTGCTGTTGGTTTCTAGGCGCAGGATGAGATGCTGTTTCCTTCAACGTGTGCAGTTGGAAAAGATGGAGTGAGTGTGTTGGTCAGCAGGGGTTGAAGCATGAACATAAAACACTCACCAACTGGTAAAGGTGGGGTTATTGGTACATTGGTTAAAACAGTGCTTATTTTCCACCGTAAATGGGAACTTTTTGTCTTCATTTTGACAGATTGGTTCCTTCTTCATTGGCAGCCTTGGATGAGGTGAATACATGATTTGAGACCATCCAGCTCCTTGGTTTGAGCTTACCTTGTTGTTGGCTTTATCATTGATGTCAGCAGCCAAAAAGCTGCCACCAACAAAGCTTTTTTGTCCCTTTCCTAAGTGGGCAGCATGAGGTCATTTTGCTGCCTTTATGCTAACAAATTGTGTCTGTAAAGGTGTTGTGTTAAAAGTGTATGGATCTCACATGGTTTGATGTTTATTTCACATTTCCTGATGAGAAATGGCTCTCTGGTGCCATTCAGGTAGCCAGTGGAAATTCATTTCTCATTATCCTCTATTATATTTTCAACACAACAAGTGTAGATGACTGTAAGCCCCATATGAACTTCAACCAAGCAAAGATCTGGTTGTGATGTTTCTTTAGTTTAAGGAAACTCTTCCTTTCCCAAAGGCGGCCATTTCTTGAGATCAAAATGAGAAGATTTCACTTCTGGCTCAAGGGTGATAGTTTTGGCTCTTTGGATCCCACTTAGGACCCTATGGAATTAGTTCCTCCAGTTCCAACATAGGGAATTGGGTAAAGACTTGGGTACCCTTTGGTGCCTTCTAGTCCCACGTTGAGTGTCCAGAGCTGCCCCAATGGAACACTGGTGTTTCTTTTTTCTTCTCTAGTGCAATTGAAGCTGTGGTCTTTTTGGAGGTAGATGAAATGGATGTGTGTGAAACTCCCCCATTTGTATCACCCAAATGGGCAGTACAAGGAAAAAGCCACTAATGCACTACTGCTTGTGTATAGCATAGGCTGTGAAAATATTTATGTATAGTAACATAGTACCTCTTCTGCACCCCAAGTTTTCCTTTGTACAGTTGAATGCCACTTTGGCTCTGGTCTCCTTTCCTTTATGCCTATTTGCCTAGCTCAGAAGTAGCCTCCCAGCACCCTCATACTATGATTACTTTCCTTTATACTGTTGGGAACTCAGGATATGAACCCAAAAAATGAGAGTTTATGCTGGACTGTATGCTTCTGCTCTGGGAGAAGATTTTCTGACCTTGCCTGCTGTTCTGCAGTTTCCAAATACCACTACATGGGCTTTTCCATCCAAGGATGTGCTCCCACACCATTGCCCTGGTGTCAAATGCTTCTTGGCATGATCATAGAATTATAGAATGGCTTGGGTTGGAAGGGACCTCAAGAATCATGACGCTCCAACCCCCCTGCTGCAGGCAGGGCTGCCAACCTCCATATCTAATACTTGACTTAAAACATGATCTATGTATTGTTCCTCCTGTGTGCAAATGAGAATAGGGGGATTGGTTTTCCCAATGGTGGGAGTTATGTGAAACTTCTTCAAGTCCTCAGAGCATGGCGAGGCACTGGAGGAGGTTGCCCAAAGCTGTGAATGCCCCATCCCTGAAGGTGCTCATGGCTCATTTAGATTTGGGTTTGGGCAACCTGATCTAATGGGTGGCAACCAGCCCATGGGAAGGGGGTTGGAGCTAGATAATCTTTAAGGACCCTTCCAACCTAAGCCATTCTGTGATTCTTGAAGGCAAAGAGCAGGGATAGCAAAGGCATCTCAGCGAAGGCAAACACTTTTCCCTTCTTCTTTCCCATCTATTTTAGGCTTTGTAGAGCGATGGATAAAAGGGGGGAAAAACCCACCCACAATAATCTATAGCAACTGTCACCCAGCAAACTACTCCCATTTCATACAGATAGGTTAGGTGTCAGCACGCGATCGATGGCTCTCGTACCATAATTATAAAAACTAGCGGGTTGTGTTGCTTGAGTGAGTTTAAGAAGAGTAGGGTCTCAATCTTTCCTCTAATAGGGCTTTGACAGTCCACAGCGCAGAGGCTTCGTCTTAGTCTGACAGTGTTGTCATTAAACACCAGGTAGTGTGGAACAACAGAGAACACGGATTCGGAGCGCGAGGGAACATGCGGCTTTGACAGGAGTGATTTGTCATTGCGGAGCTGCCCAAACTCCTCAGACTGCAATACGGACGGCTGCTTAAAGTGACTTATTGCTCCTGTCTGTGGCTGCAGTTGTGATTTGATAATCGGTAAATGTTTGTCAAAGATGAATTCCCTCCCTGATTCAGCGCTGTGCTGCTGGAAAAGCAAATGAAAAGCGGTGCACGGTGGAAACGTATCCGAGGGATTAAAGAGGAGAAAGATGACGAAAACAACAGGTTTCCCAGCTCACCTGTCCTCCTTGCTTTGGGAACATGAACCTGAGAGCCTCAGGATGAGAGTGCTGCATTGATATGGGGGCAGTGGGGCCATGGCTTGCCTTAGTAGGATTTGCCATCGGCACAGTGCTAGTGGACCAGGATGAGTACATCCATTGTAAAGACTTTTTTGGTCACATTTCATAACTGCAGGTTGTATTTATGGGATTGATCTCAAAGTACTGCAGAGTATTTGATAATGTTGATTGCGTGCTGCCTTATTTAACCATCTCTGTTCTCTGCCATTTGCTGTCCTGGAGCTTTCAACAGTAATTCTTTCATAAAATTACAGAATCATTAAGGTTAGAAAAGGCCACTAAGATCATCAAGTCTAGCCACCAACTCATCACCACTATGCACACTAAAATCTTTGTTTTCCGTACCAATTTTCTTTAGATCACTGTGGTCCTCCTTGGTGTTTAGCCAGTGTTTAGCCAGGTCTCTCTGCAGGTATTTTCCTTGGCAAATACATGTACATGTACTCGGTGGTGGCAAGCTGAAGCCCAAATCTGTTGCTTCTTAGTTGCATGGGATCAGAGCCCATTTGTGGAATCATAGAACTGTTTGAGTTAGAAGGGGCACTTAAATTCATTTAGTCCAATTCCCTTGCAGTGAACAGGGTGACCTACAGCTTGATTGGGTGCTCAGAGCCCAATACAGACTGACCTTGAATGTCTGCAGGGATGGGGCACCCATCACCTCTCTGGGTAGGCTGTTCATCACTTACAGTATCTATAAGTTTAGGAAGGAGAATTAAAAGGAGCTTAACAAACCTGCCTGCAAAGTTTTCTTCAGCTCTTATGGACTTTACCCAAGTTTCTCTGTTGATGCTGGAGTTGGGTCAGGTTTTTTTTTAAGTGGATAGTTAGGAAGAGTATAAAAAGGGGGGAAAGAAGGCCGGCCTTTGCATTCATAAGGCTTTGAGGGTGGGGGAATTCCTGTGGAATTCAAATGTCTCATCATTAAATTAAAAATAAAATACATTAAGTCAATCCTAAAGCATGAATGCAAATGGGTTTGCAGAGCGACCTCTGTGCGCACCCCTCCCGTGCCTCGGCGTTAACACAGGATCCATGAACCCATTTGATTATAGCCGGGGTTTTTCTAGTGTTTGAAGTGCTGAAAACGATCAAGAGCAGGAAAAGTGGAGTGATTTATTAGACTCATAAAAATTCATACTTTGTTATTCCAGTCATCTTCCATCTGAAGCTTGTTAGAACGAGAACCCCTGGCAGCTCCCGCCGTGAGGCTGGGGGGAGGAGGGCATTTATCAGCCTTCCTCCCGCCTCGCCTGCCATCCTGCTCTCATTTAGAGAAATGGACCCGGCTCCTGGAAACACATTAATAATCATTCGCTGAAGGAAGGTAGAGGGGGGGGAAAAAAAAATCCCTCTTTTGTTATAATAATAAGGGTTGTGTATGAACGAGGCCCAATGCTCCAGAGAGCCACTGAGAGCCACTCTTTAACAGGGGGTTGTATCAGGGAAAAGTGCATTTGTAGTGTACTAAGTGTGACCACCTCTTAGTGGGTGGATAACGCAGCCTCTTCATCGTTAGCAGGCTCATCAACTCCCTAAGCACTGTAAGGGAGCTGTACTAGTGATGGGAATGGAACAGAGCTGGATACCAGTGCATGGACCCCTGTGCTGGCTTTGGGATTGCACATCTCCACGGCTTATGGGAACGTAAACAATTGGTGAGATGTCTTCCTGTCCCCAGCAGGACCTCCTGTCTCCACTGATCATAAAATCATAGAATGGGTTATGTTGGGAGGGAACGTAAAGATATCCAATTCCAACTCCTCTGCTGTGGGCAGGTTGGACACATTCTGATATTAAAGTTGTATGCATCCTGTAGAACTGGGTCCAGGGTGCTCCATTATTCTTCCCAACTCACCAGTCTTCAGTTACTTGTATGCCATCCCTGAACTCTTGGAGAAGCTAAATCTTGTGTAAGTAATGAAAGCAACTTGTGGCTGACACTTGGGAGTATATATGTTGTCAAAACAGAAATATATAAATATATGGTCTCAAATTGAGCCAGAGGAGGTTTAGATTGGATATTAGGAAAAATTTCTACTCCAAAAGAGTGGTCAGGCATTGGAACAGCCTGCCCAGAGAGGTGGTAGAGTCACTGTCCCTGGAGGAAACTTGGAGATGTGGCACATGGGAACATGGTTTAGTGGGCATGGTGGAGATGGGTTGGGGTTGGACTCGATGATCTTTTCCAGCCTTCATGATTCTATGATTCTGTGATTAAATTCAGCCGGTTATTGCCTCCAAATGCTGTCTGCTGCAGGAACTTCAGGGTCAAGGGGGAAGACGAGTAAGTGGCAAGTTTTGCTTAGAGAAGGAGAAGTTTGTCTTGCTGCTGAAGCCACTTAGGTGGCCATATTTAATGCGAGACAAATTTTGAATAGCTGCTTGCGTTACAAGAACAAATAACTCATCTGTGTGTGTCTGCAGAGCATTAGGAATCCATCCCTGTAAGGGATGTGAAGTCTGCAAGCATTTTCCTGCTGGGTGGAGGAAGGGGAGTGCTGGCTGTGATGTATAACGTGCTGATGGTCGGTGCATAATGGGATACCAATCATCAGTTAAGATCTCCATGTATTAAATCACTGTTAGCCTTTCCAGGACCGAGAGACATACATCATGAATCTTCAGCACTGTGTGCAAGATTTAAATGCCTAATTTAGTGTGTTAAAAACTGAAAGTCCCCAGCAGTGCTGTTCAGGGGATTTGGTACTTGAAGTCAAGAGGATTTTCTGTTGTTTCTAAAGCAAAAAGTCTCTTGCTTGTCTGCTCCAAAAGCAGCGCCAAGGATGTGGTTAGTGCATTTCTGCATTTGTATTTGGATATGTTGACCCTAAGCACCTTTGATCTGAAAGTGGAAGGTGAAATGAATAAAAACCCCAAAGAAACTGCATCCCATAAACAGTCTTAATGGCTTGGAACTGCATTGGGGAGGGTCAGACTGGATATTAGAAAAGGTTCTTTGCCTTTCTGCGTGGTTGAATGTGAAACAGACTGCTCAGGCCAGTGGTCATGGACCCAAACTTCTGGAGTTCAACTGTTTGGACAACACTCTTAAGGTAAAGGTTTGGGTTTGAGTAGTTTTGTATGGGGCAAGGATTGGACTCAGTCCTTCTGTGACCCTTCCAAACTCAGATGTGATTCTGTGATTCTTTATAGATTCCTCTATAGGCAGCATCTCAGCCTTGGATGGAAACAGGGAATGCCTGCATCCAAGTGGGAACATATGTGGAAAGGAAGAAACGCACGCGCATGTGGCAACACATCTATAAAAGTTTCCTTTTTATTTTTTTTCCCGCTAATTCCTTGTAAAACGCGAGGGGCTGTTGCAGGAACCTTGCAGAAATACCCATAGTGTAGCAGTCACAGTTCTGGCAGCAGACAAATTTGAAGTGACGCTCCTGTGGGCAGACGCCTGCATCATGCCGTGCGTGCAGACAGATGAATGGGCACAGGAGGCTGCAGAGGAGCTCGGATGGATTAAACAGATGGGTGGATTGCTCAGAAAGATGGATAGATAGAACTGGGAGACAGATGAACTAAATCACTGCGCTTCTGACTTTCTCGGTGCGAGTGTTCGTACAGGGTAAAATTTAAGTTCATGAAGAATGGTTGGAGGGGTTAGCAGTGGATGAGAGCAGTGCTTTCGCTGAGAATTGCTTTCTTACAGCTCTGTCTTTTTGGTACTGGTCTGTTCAGATCTGCAAACTTGAGCATCTCTTTCCTGAGCGTGACCCTGAACGCGTCCAGTTGTGTGATTGAAAATCTGTGGAATCATTTGAGTTGGAAATGGCCTTCAAAGTTCATCCAACCTCCAGCCTGGCCATTGTCTTCTCTGCATTTTGGCCTTTGGACATTTTTCACCATGAAATACTACTCACCATGAACACACAGTGAAATCTTTTCCCTTAGTTTTTGTGCCAATGGAATGCTGCAGTCCTGTTCCATCCTATCAAGAAGCATCCCCAGTGTTTACAGCTTTGCATGATGTTATGTTGTTTCCTTGTCTTGAACTTATTCTGTATAAACCACAGGAAGAGATGGGGAGAGTGCTGGTGCTTAGCCTGCGTGGGGAGGTCATGCTCTGCCCTGTATCCTGGTGATGGGATGAACGATAGTGGAACAGGTTGCCAAGCGAAATTGTGGATGCATCCTCCCTGAAAGCATTCAAGGCCAGGCTGGATGGGGCTTTGAACTACCTGGTCTAGTGGGAGGTGTCCCTTCCTATAGCTGGATGATGACTAGATGATCTTTGAGGTCTCTTCCAACCCAAACCCAAATGATTCTATGATTTAGTGGACATGGTGGGGATGGTTTGACTTTTAGTCTTCATGATCCACACTTGTCAAAACGCGTGGAGAAGACATTGAAGAAATTAGAATGATGTAGGAATTTCTTTGTGTTTGGTCCCACTGAAGAGATATTTCAGAAGAACTAAGTAAATTTTAGTCGTGTAGAAGCAGTTGGAGAGGGCAACTGTGTCACAAAGATGAGGGGTAATGGAAAGAACTTCAGTTGAGACCCGGAAAGAGGTGGGAGATGCTGGAAGTAGCAATTTTCAGTTTTGCCTTTTGCTGGGACAACATCAGTGGGTCTTTCATTGGCATGCTAATGGGAGTTGCTATGACGTCTTGAAAAAGCCCTTCAGTCCATCAGACTTCCAGTTCCCACTGTGCAAAGGTTTTACTCCATTCCTTTTGTCTCCAGTACAACAGGACTTTGAGCTTGTATGCAGTGAGAACACAGCATGAATACATGGAGTCCTCCTTGGGCCTGAGGCAGACAGGGTTGTAACTTACTGTAACTGAGAATAAATTACCTGGTCTAATCGTATTTCCATGTAGAAATGTTTCTTTTCCATAAATGTTACACGAAACATTTTCCCCAAAGCGCTCTTTAAGGAATTTACACTTGATGAGCTTTTGACAGTTTGATTTTTCCCTTGAATACGAGTGATGCTATTTCTCCAACGCCATAATTCCAGGAAACAAGTTCCTCTACTTTTTGCTTCCAACCTGCAAGTTTGGGTGCAATTGCAGTTCTTGTAACAGTATATGTGGATTTTAATACTTTCCCTGCTAAAATGAGTGTTTCTAGAGTTGATCTCTAGCAAGTGCCATTGCACCCGTGCATTGTTATGCCTGATTGCTTACATTAACTTCATCCCTGCCTGTGGTCCATTTAATATAAGGAATTAGTGAAGCAGATTTGGTATTAATTCCCCAAATGTTCCCAGTTGAAAGTGGCTGCAATGCTAGGCAAAGAGTTGCACTTGGTGTCTGCTAAAACACTTCAGCTGTAAAGCCTGTGCTCCTGTTGTCCTCTTACTTGGGGTTGCAGGTAAAGCACTTTTGATCAATTGGATTTATTTCCTATTAAGCAGCAGTTCATGATCATATACCATCATTTACATTCTGGCATAAATAGCCGTCTCTCTTGAAAGAACTCAGAACTGAATGAGTGTGAAAATTAAATTCCCCTCTTAAATCGAAGGATGGTCCTTTTGGAAGCTGATTCCAGTAGCAATATAATTAACCTCTTGCTGTGCCATTCTGTGTGAACATATTGAACATGCTCTGTGATAATCATCCCGTAATACCGGTGTCTGTTTTCACACTAAATTCGTAACAGCATTACTGTAATCCCAAATCCTTTTGTTAACTCTAGGGACTTGGCCAAGTTGGTACCCAGAACAAAAGACACCAAGCTGTGTGGCTTAGGGCCAACATTTTCCAGGTGTTCCTAGTTTAATGCGAAACACCAAAAGGATTTGCTGCTAGGAAAGAGAGGTAAGAGCTCCGATGAAACTTTATTCAGGTTAATCCACAGGTCTGTCCTTGTTGCAAGATCATTTTATGTGTAATTATTGGAACTCTTGAAAGGTCCACGCAGAAATTGGGCAGATCTACAACCTCCTTTGGCGACTTTTTTAGGGCTATTGGAGGAAGAACCATGCTGGCTCTTTGTGACTCTTCAGCTTTGAGCTGCTGAGACCCTTCTTTTTTTCTCACAAATTATTCCGTTTAATTTCCCTTTTTCACCAAGGAATAAGGTCACCAAGCTCAGCTGCTGCCTTCTTGTTTTGTCCCATCTTCCCTCTGCTGTTCCATTTTGCCCTATATTTTCCACCACTGGATATATCCTCCTGTTTTATTGCAGACTCTACAGTAACATGGTATTTTTGTGTCATTCTGTTTTTGTTTTCCTATCAAGGAGTCCTTCTTAGATTGCATCCCAACCAAACCACCTATTCAATAGGTGGGAACATAGAGGTGAACTATGATGTAGGGCTTTTAACTTTTTTATATTCCAGGATTTTTATATTCCTTCCTGCATTGATTTTATAGCAGAAATTAAGATCTCAAGTCCATCACTAATGAATAAATCACTGAGAAAGTGTTGTTTTCTCTGCTGCAGGAAAGCAGGTAAAACAAAGTTTTGGGTTGATAAAAAGGACAACCGTTGTGGCCCCAAGCCCCCATTAATCTTAGGAAGAATTTCAGGCATTACAGGAGGCTTCCCAAAGAGGTGGTGGAGTCACCATCCTGGAGGTGTTCAAAAAACTTGGAGACGTGGCACTTGGGGATGGGGTTTAGTGGGCATGGTGGAGATAGGTTGTGGTTGGAGTTGATGATCTTGGTAGTCTTCTCCAACATTAATGATTCTATTCTGTGATTCTATAATCTGCATTTTCCCCTCTATGCATGCAGTCTATGGGGAACCAGCATCTCCTTTAAGCCACAGCTTTCCCTGAAGCTTTGTTCCTGGAAACCACCTTGGTGTTGGGTTACCACGAGGGTGTGGAATGATGAGAGTGGCCCATGAGGCTTTTCCCAAATGCAGAGTGCCTGAACATGGGGAGAAGCAGTAGAGACTGGTTGCACCCAGCTGGGAACAGCTTTGCAGAAAGGGACTGGGGTCCTGGTGAGTGGGATGTGAGGCAGTGAAGGCCTCTTGGGCAAAGAAGGCTGAGGGTCTTCTGGGCTGCATTGAGCAAAGCATTGCCAGTAAAGAGAGGGGATCCTGTCCTCTGCTCAGTACTGGGGAAGCCTTGCTTGTGTGCTGGGTTCAGAGCAGGAAGGAGCTGGGCATACTGGGGAGAGCCCAATAGAAGGCCATCATAGTGACCAAGGGCCTGGAGCTCAGCTTGGAGGAGAAGCTGATAGAGCTGGAACTGCTCAGCCTGGGACAGGGTAGGATTGGAGGATCCCACTAATGTCCATAAATCCCTGCAGGGAGATACAAAAAGGTGGAGCCAACATTGCCCAGTGACAGGCCAAGAGTCCTGGGGTCCAACTGGAGCCAAGGAGCTCCCTCAGCCCATTACTCATTACAGGGACCAGAAGGGAGCAGGGGATATCCAGTCCAGCTTGGGCACAGGATTGAGCATAGCTCTGGGTGAGCAGGAGTTGGACCAGGTGGACCCAATGGTGCCTCTAGTTAAAATCATTTTAAATACCATTCTGTATGCAGGCAGTTTACTTGCATTTGATTGGTTTAGGGGCCAGATTGCTATGATGCACTTCTTGCATGCTGTAAAATGCCTCTGTTCCAGTGGTGAAATTTCCTTTTCTCTTGATAGCCCTTGATAACTTTAGCTGTGTGTTTCCACTTCCCACATATTCTTCTCTGAGATGTAAAGAGTAGGCAGTTGTTTTTTTTTTTGTTTTTGTTTTTGTTATATTTGTCTTATATTTATCTCCTTCCTTTGAGTTATCCTGAAGCTGAACATCACCTTTTAGCCATGCCTTCACCAGAGTAGTACAAAAAAGGGAAGTCTGGGACTTCCTGAGGTTGATCAAAGCATGCAGTGAAGATGCCCGTGACCTATGGGCATGGTGGTACCACGAAGTAAGTAAGGAATTCCCAGGAATTGCTGGGCTCAAGCATTAGGCACTCTAATTCCAGGGAGGGAGGAAAGCAATATTTGAAGGAAATCTGGAGCAAAGTGGTAGCTTGCTGGATGGATTTCTCCGTTCTGATTTGCGTGCTGTTTGTCTTGAAAGAGTTTGAGCAGCGTAATAGTAACCTTAAATAACAACAGTGGGAGAAAACATCTCAAGTGAAATGAAACCATAGCAGCTTGCTTGCTGTGACAACACGATGGTGAGCTACAGCATCACTGTGGGAGTTCAGGAAGGGAAATTGAGGATTTTTGTTGGTTTTCAGTTGGCTTCTTGTTGGCTTCTGGTTGGCTTCTTGGCATTTTGTTGGTGTTTAGTTGGCATTTTATTGGCTTCTCATTGGCTTTTTGTTGACATTTTGTTGGTGTTTCGCTGGCTTTTTTCTGGCTTCTTGCTAGCATTTTGCTGAATCTTTATTTCCAGGCTTTGAACAAACCCCATAGTGAAGGCATTTGATCGTAGAATCATAATGGCTTGGGTTGTGAGGGGCCCCAAAGATCATTAAGTTCCAACCCTGTACCGCAGGCAGGGCCTCCAACCTCCAGATCTGGTACTGGAGAAGGTTGCCCAGGGCTCAGACTGGAAGTGAGGATGGGATGGGAAATGGTTGCTTCATCCAACCTGGTCTTGAACACCTCCAGGGATGGAGCAACCACATCCTTCTCTTTTCCAGGCTGAATAAGCCCAACTCCCTCAGCCTGTCTTTGTAAGGGAGGTGCTCCAGCTCTCTGATCATCTTTGTGGCCCTCCTCTGGACCCTTTCCAACAGCTCCACATCTTTCCTGTACTGGTGGCCCCAGACCTGAACGCAGTAGTCCAGATGGGTCTCATGAGGGTAGAGAGTGACAGTCACCTCCCTGTCCCTGTTGCCACCCCTCTTCTGATGGAGCCCAGGATACTACTGACCTTCTGACCTGCAGGAGCACACTTTTGGTTCAGTTTTTCATCCACCAAGACCCCAGGTTCTTCTTCACAAGGCTACTCTTAAGGAGTTCTTCTCCCAGTCTTAATATGTATCCAGGATTTCTCTGACCCGAGCGCAAAACCTTGTACTTTGCTTTGTTGAACCTCATCAGGTTCACCCAGGCCCACCTTTCCAGTTTATCGAGGTCCCTTTGGATGGCATCCCTTCCTTCTAATGTGTCAGCCAACACAGCTTGTCTTGGTGTCATTGACAAGCTTGCTGAGGGTGCGCTTGAGCCCATCATCCATCATATTGATAAAGATGTTGAAGAGCACCAGACGCTGGACAGACACCTGGGGGTCACCAGTCATCACCAGCCTCCACCAGAACATAGTGTCATTCACCACAACCTCTGTCTACAGCCTTCCAACCTATTCGGTACCCACTGAATACTCCACCTTTCAAGTCTGTATCTCTCCAGTTTAGAGAGAAGGATGCAATGTTGAGCCATGTCAAAGGCCTTGCACAAATCCAGGTAAATGACATCAGTTGCCTTTCATTTGCCCACTGATTTCATCACTCCATCATAGAAGGCCACCAGATTGGTCAGGCAAAACCTTCCCTTGGTAAAGCCATGCTGGCTGTCTCAGATCACCCACTTATCCCTCATGTGCCTAAATCTGCCTTCTAGGAGAACCTGTTCCATGATTTTCCTAGGCACAGAGGTGAGGCTCACCAGCCTGTAGTTCCCTGGGTCCTCCTTCCTCCCTTTCTTGTGAATTTGATCTCAGAGCTGAAAATTGTTTGTTTTTGGAATAAACTTTGGCGCAGTGAGCATGATGCTGCAGATTCAGCTCTCCCACTGCATCCATTAGAGGCTGCCCTCATTTCCCATCACATCCTCACTTTCAGTCTGTGACAGTCCTGTGCTTTTCAGAAGTCGTCTTGAGACGATAAATTCATGGCCCTTTGACAGAAATTGTCATGTTCTTGGAGCTGTTTTTAGGCTTCAAGTGCAGTCTTTTTTACAATCCCTGATAACACCAGAACTTGTATCAGGAGTTCTGAAAGATGCCAGCAGCACACAGTGTGCTGTTTTTAGTCCTTAGCTTTTTATTTTACTTCCTAATGCCTGGCTTTGAGGAAGCAATCCAGTTTTATCGGAGGTTTTCAACCTCTGCGTTGCTTTTATGGCAGTTTAGTGGTCGGGATGGATTATAAAGGGCTGCTCTGGGTGGCTCTGCTGGAGTGCAGCACCTCCAATATTTCCTCTGGTGCAGTTCACAACACCGGCACCATATCTAAGGTGCAATCCCTATCAAAGGTGCAATTTGCATTTGTGCATTTGTTGCTCTCATCTCGCTTCCGAGTGCTGGAAAATAAATGTTCCTGTCCCTTCCCACTGCTTCTGAGTGGGATTTAACTGCAGAAGCAGCTTCATGCTTACCCCGGTGCCTGGAGCTTCATAGCTCAGGGACCCAGGTGGGCTCTCAGCTGTCACTTCATGGCCCACAGCACCCATTATTATCCCTTTTTGTCCTCTTCTTTTGCTGCCTGAGCAATCCCCGTACCCACATGGGATGCACTGTCTCCCACATCACTTTCTGAGATAATCCCTTGAATTTAGGAGTTAGTACTCCTGGAAATGGATCCGCCTTCATTTAACATTCTTTTTCCCAGCAGTAGGATTTACTCTGCTGATTCCAGAACTTTTTCACTTTTCTGTAGCATATCACCCAAATGGGTTTAATTTCTATTGTTGTAAATGGCAGGAGGAGAACTAGCAGAAAACTCACTGAAACGCCCTGATTTGATGGAGAAACAGACAGATTTGGCTAATACCTTCCTCGCCTCCTTTTGTCCTTCTGGCAGATGTGAATGATTAAAATTTAATGTCAAGGAAAGATTTGTTGTAATTAACAGCAGGTCAATGTTCCCCTCCATTTTTCTTGCCATGGGGACAAATACATCTTTTTACAAAAGGTTTACTTTTTTCTTTTTCTTTTTTTTTTTTTTTTTTGGTGGAAACTTGCTTGTAAGTCAACTTAATTTTGCATCGAGGGAGGAATAAAAAAAAAAAAGCTTACCCTATCACTTTTAAATACTTCATTAATGTATGGGAGGCACAGAGCGGAAATAAGAGGCAGTTGGGATGGTGTGGAAAGAGAAGAAATCAGAGCACAGCCATGTGCATGATTTGGGGATGCTGGAAGGTGAGCTGGACCTCATGTTGCTTCCAGCTCTCCTGTAGACATCCCAGGAGGTGTTTTGCTCTCCTTGCTTCATATATCCCCCCTCCATGGCAAAATATGAGCTGAAATAAGGCCCCTCATCACCCTCTAGTCATGAACAGTATCTGCTGAGAAGAAGCATGTGTGGTACTGGTCCACATCTGCTCAGAGAAAGAGTGTATGACCCTGGACTACATCTGCTTGGAAGAGGATTTTTGGTCCTGGGCCACACCTACTCAGAGTAAGGATGAGAAGGATGAGAGGTAATGGTCTCGAGTTGTACCACGGAGGTTCAGGTTGGATATGAGGAAAAATATCTTCTCTGAAAGTGTGGTCAGGCACTGGAACAGACTGAGCAGGAAGGTGGTGGAGTCACCATTCCTGGAGGTATTCGAGAACTGTGGAGATGTGGCACTGAGGGATGTGATTGAGTGGGCATGGTGAGAATGGATCGGGTTGGATTTGATGATCTTAGAGGTCTTTTCCAGCCTTAATGATTCTGTGATTCTTCGAATGGGCATGATGGGGATGGGCTGACATCAGCTTCAAAGAAGGATGTGTGGTCCTGTGCTACATCTGTTCAGATGAAGGATGAGTGCCACAGAAAGGATCTCTGCCACCCAGCTGCCCATCCAAAGGGCAGCAAAAAGCACTGGAGCCCCTTACCAGGTTTTTCCCCATCCCTGAGCAAATGATGGTAGGGGAGTCATGGCTCCAAGCAAAGCTCCAACTCAGCAGCACAGCACAGGCTGCGAGCCTGGCCTGATAAATGGTGCTCATATCCCATTCAAATATGATGCAAGCAGTTTTTTTGTAGTTTGTCTTCCATTGCGGTAGTAAAGTTTTTAATTAGGAAAGCTAATGAGATCGATTAGTCATTAGAACTGACCTCTGGATCTCTGCGAGGAGTGTGCATGTGTGTGCTGGGCTGATAACGGGGGACGCTGGGGTATTGTTTGTAATAAAAGCGTAAAGTGTTTGATTTGAGTGAAATGTGCCACGGGGAATACATCATGTGGAGAAAAAAAATTATAACCCTGGGAGCCTGTAATGAAGGGAATTAAACCAACATCCTATCTAAATAACATGATTATCTACACAAAACCCCTCAGCTAGCAAGTAATAATAGAAAACTGAGCTCTTCGGAGAGCCTCTTTCAGAAGGTGCTTAATGCTGGAGCGTGCATGCGGGCGCTTTCCGAAGAGCGGCTCTGGCATGAATACAACATCCAATTATTGCTGGGGAATGGAGTTTACCAGGTGCCAGCCCGTCTGCGTGCCGGCACTGGGGACACCTGAAAGCTGCAACAATTTGGGAGTTCTGTTCCGTGCAAGACATGGATTAGGTGTTGGGTTGATGAGTGACAATGCATAGTGGTTAAAAAAAAAAATAAATGTTAGCAGTGCAATTGACAGATTCCTACCTTAATAATTTTGCATGGTTGGAGCAGTGGAGGTGAAGGGTCAGCTGGTGCTGTTTGGGGAGGATTTGGGGTTGTGGTGAGAATAGGTTTGGGGATGTGGTTTTGCAGGGTTGACAATGGGAACAAGCGGGATTTCATCACAGTTGTGCAAATTTGCAAATCCTGTTGTTGTTCATATACTGCAAGCTTAAATGTGGTTCTCCGAAGGTTTTGCTGCTGTTTGGAAGTGATTCTAATTGCACTTAGTGCTCGAGCCTTGCAAGGAGCTTTAAAGATCCTTCTAGCTGCCCTAAAGAAGTTAGTGGGATGCTAAGAATGAGAGGTAATGGCCTCAAATGTACCAGGGGAAATTCAGGCTGGATATTAGGAACAATTTCTTCTCTGAAAGGGTGGTCAAGCATTGCAACAAGAGGTGGTGGAGTCACTGTCCCTGCAGCAGTTCAAGAAACGTGTAAAGGTGGCACTGAGGACATGGTTTAGAGGGCATAGTATTGTTGGGTTGATGGTTGGACTAGATGATCTTAGAGGTCTTTTCCAGCCTTCAGCATGCTGTGAGTTGGCATGGTGAAGATGGGTTGACTTGATGACCTTAGTGGTCTTTTCCAAAGTTAGTGATTCTATGAAAATTCCAAAGGCAGGGAAACACTGAAAAGCCAAATTGTTTTTTGTTCTCTTTCCTCTGTCTTCCTTCGTTCACCCTGAAGGCTGTGAGTATTTGCAGTTCCTCTGGTTGTTTCATCTTTTCATAAGATCTTTAAGGTTGGAAAGACCTCTAAGATCGTCCAGTCCAAATGTCAGCCCATTTATTTCCTTGAGAGCATCTTAAATGTCATTTGTTTAGAGGCTGGATTAGTAAAAGTAACCTAAATACTTGGGAATTGAAGAGGTGTTAGGACCCTCCATTCCTCCCCCCTCCCCCCAAAAAAAGAAAATGTCATTCCCCTTTCTTAACTCTGGGGAGTATTTAATGAGTATCTTATTTAATTTTTATTCCAAATCAACCTGAAGCTTAGGTCACTGGTGCTAACTTCCTGGCTTTTCAGGTTGTTAAACATTTCCTGGCTGATTTCATTCGCCTGCACTCGGAACTTTTATTGATGCCTGCTGCCGACAGCAGCATGCTTTTCTCCCAAGCATCATCAAAGTCCAGTTCTTAGCACGAGATAACCTGCCTGCAGGCATTATTCTGATATATTAATTATACAGGGCTCCTAAGTAGGAATTAAAAAGCAGAGTGTTGGGGATGTGAAAGAAAATCTCTTAAGAGACGCGAACAGCAGCGCCATCCCAGTTTTATCACCTCTGCATAAAAGTGCTTGTTTGTGCGCTGTCGTGAGCACGCCTGACACTTTATAGGCAAAACTGAAGGCTGTGAATCCCTCTGCATGCCCTGTGCTCAATGAGCATTTATCTTTACAGCAGAGCATAGAGAAGCCTCGTGATCTTCATCTTTATCATGAAAAATTCTGGTGATTTATCTACCGATCTCGCTTCTCTCCATCCCCTTATCAGAAGTTGTGAGGCTCAAGCTGAGTTTGGGAAGGGGAATTTCCTGCTTTATCCCTCTTGAACCCAGCATTGAGACATTAGCTTGCTGGTGAATGGACCAGAAAGAAAATAAAATGCATTTTCCTGCTTTGCTTGTTTAGATGCACAAGCAGCATCGTGGTTGTTGGGGAGGCACTTCTTGCAGAGATGGACGTGGGATCGAGTACCACATTTTCAGGGAAAGTAATGCTTCTGGTTTTCCCCTCTCAACCTTGCAATAATTTTAATTAGAGCATCTCCAAAGAAAAACAGCCAGCCCTTTAAATCAGTTATAAAACCAGAAGACTTAGTCTCAGCATGTAGTGTCAGCTTTAATTATCTGGGCAGTTATAGCTGTATGTTATAAAAGTCAGGCAATTAGATGCATTCCTTAAAGCTGCCAAAAAAATTGCTAGCTATCACGTGGAGGAAAACCAGAGTCAAACACATAGCTGTTAATTGCATGAAACATTCAGCAGAATAAAACTGAAGTGTAGATCATCCTTCAAAATATTCTGAAAATGGGAATGATTAAAAGCAGAAATCTGTTCCAAATGGAGGTTGGATATTAGGAAAAATTTCTTATTGGAAAGAGTGGCCAAGCATTGAAACAGGCTGCCTAGGGAAGTTGGTGGAGTCATCGTCCCTGGAAGTGTGCAAGAAATGTGGAGATGTGTCTCCAAGGGACGTGGTTTGGTGGGTTTGGTGGGATGGGTTGGGGCTGGACTTGGGGATCTTGGAGATCTTTTCCAACCTTAATTAATGATTCTGTGAGTGAGCATGGTGGGAATGGGTTGGTGGCTGGACCTAATCTTACAGATCTTTTGCAACCCTAATGATTCTATGATTCTGTGATCCCTTTTGTCCCACCTACAACCTCCCTGGATGCACACCTGAATTTCAGCCCATTTTTCCCTTTGCTTTCCTGCAGGTGCCAACTTACACTTCATAAGGAGCCCCCCGGCAAACAAAGTGATAAAGACACGCTACAGGATAGTGAAGAAGAACGTGGTCACTCCATCCTCCTCATTTAGCAGTTCTGGCCCCAGCTGGAAGATGAGGCGTCTGCTGGCATGCAGGTAATTCTTCCATTTGTTGAATGCAGGACCAAGGGCTGTGAAGGCTTTTATTTCTGTTCCGTGTTCCGTGACATTAGAATGGCATTAGTCACAAAAATCACTTAATTTCTCTATTTGTTTAGCTACTTGGACTCATTGTTTATTGACTTAAAGTGTAAAATCATGTTAGTAATCCCATTAGACTAGTGGCGAACAGCTTACCACAGTCTGCTCCTTCATATTTGTTCTCTATTTGAATTATTTGTTTCCATGAAGCAGTTAAATAAGGATGATGGATAAATACACGCATTAGAACTAAGTAAACTTGCTGCTGCTTTTGGAAATGAACATTTCCTGCTAATCAGACATGGTCAAGCCTGCTAATGAAACCAAGCCTGCTTTATAACGTTATCGTGGAATCATAGAATCTCCTGAGTTGGAAGGGACCCATAAAGATCATCAAGTCCAATTCTTGCCTCCATACAGGACCTCCCAAAAATCAGACCATTGTGCAAATCTGTGCTTTGGAGGGGCTCACTGAAAGTGTGGTAGATGTCTGTATTTCAGCTGTAAGCGAGCTGCACTATTATCTAGTGGATCATTTTACCAGGAACGTTTTGGAGGCCAAGACAAATTGTGTCTAAGTATAACACTTGGACTTGATGACTCTGGAGTTCTGTTCCAACCTAAATGATTAAATGATTCTATAAGATTGTCATGATATTATAGAAAGTCAGACCATCAAATATGTAATTGTTATGTTTCCTCTTTGGCCCAAATAGAAGCTTTTAAAAAATAATTATAATTGATTGCTTGTGTTTTCATGTATGCCTTTTATACTGTGAATTTTGTTACAGTAAATCTGAAGTAGTATTACTTCTCAGATGTTCATAATTTGCTGCCAATAATTACCATGCCTGATTATTTTGTGTGCAAATGAAGATTTGTTTCTCACCAGTTGTAGCCTCCTCTTTTATCCAGTGTCTGTGGATTTGGCCACTCCAAAAAAGCAATACTGTTTTTTTTCTTAACATAGCAGAATGAATGGTTGAGTGTCAGCCAACCCAATTGACCCTAATAAATGCATTTATATCTGCGTTGACTTCAATCTTAGCCTTCCCCATTTCTGTCTCAGTTTTTCTGGGAATGGCTGCCTTTTTGTCCTGCACTAGCCATTTTGGAGCAAATTTTGCTTCTTTATTTAAATCTGGGAAGGGCAACCTGTCTGGGTGGAAATAGCTGCTGCTTTCTGCTCGTGATACAGAAAATCCCATTTCGATGACTGTTCTATCTTTGCACTGTCTATGAGTGCTGCCGATTTGTACAAGAGGCTGGTAGAAGGTTGACTTCTGTTTCTAATTTTTGTGACTGTGAAATGATACAAGATACGAGATTTGGGCAAAACTACTGCTTTAGGTCTCTCTGTTAACATGAGGTCCTGAAAGAGAAAAGATAAGCCAAATATGGACTTGATCTGTTCTATAGTTGTTCCCATTTTATTCCCAGGAGGGGAATTTGTATCTAGTGGATGATGCTTGTTAGTGGATTAGATTCTGCAGTCACTTTCATGGCCAGGGAAACAAGATAATTTGCAACTTGGCAGTCTTCATGTTGAGCATCACTGTGTCATACTGTGATGCAACATCGCCCCTCTGAAGTCATGGAATTTCTTGCTGGTTCCTTTGGGTTCTGTTGCTGTCCCAAGGTAACAGAGATCAGCATCTGGCCCTGTGTTGCTCTTGTGAGGGGGCTGTAGGCTGCCATGAGTTGGCTGTAGACAGCCATTAGTTAGCTATAGGCCACCATGAGGCCTCCCCTCAGCCTTCTTTTGTCTGGGCCAAATAAACCAGGGGTCCTCAGCAGTTTTTCTTACATCTTCCCTTCTAGACACTTCCTCATCTTCTTAGCCCTCCTTTGGTTGCTCTCTAATGGTTTTATGTCCTTCTTATAGGGGTATTTGGGAATCAGTCATAAGGAAGGGAGAGCAAGGGCTAGCAAGCACATACCAGAGAGGAGAGTTATTTATCGTTGTATCAGATGTCAGCTTCTGCCCTGTGATGAATCTTTCAGAGCTGTAGAGGGGTGAGTTTAATGGTGGTGAAATGACTGCACTGGGACAAAATCATAGGATCATTAAGGTTGGAAAAGACCTCTAAGATCATCAAGTCCAACCATGAACCATTACCACCATGCCCACTCATGAATCATGGAATCATGGAAGCTGTGAAGGACCGCTAAGATCATCCAGTCCAACCATCAACTCATCACCACCATGCCCACTCATACTAAAGTGGTAGAAGACCTCCAAGATCATCAGCTCCTACCACTGACCCATGCCTATCATGCCCACTAAACCATGCCACACTTGAACACCTTCAGAGATAGTGACTCCACCACCTCTGGGTAGCCTGTCTCAATGCCTAATCGCTCCCTTGGAGAAGAGATTGATCCTGATATCTAACCTGAACTTCCCCTGGCATAGCTTAAGTGTATTACCTCTCATCCCAAATCAGAGATGTAAGAGACACAATTCCTGCACTGAGTGTTTGGCTGAGGTTCTTCCTCCTCTGTTATCTCCAGATCTGGGAGGCTTATAGTTGGAGGAAGGGGAAGGGGCTCAAGTTAGGGCAGAATTCCTGGGCTGAGTGCTCTATGCGTTTTGGAGAGGAGGAATCTTTTCATCCAGCTGGAATTGGCTGAGAGTTCCCACTTGTAGAATAATTTTATCCATATTAATCTTTGACTTCATTAAATAATGAAGTTTAGTTCTTATGGCTGTTTCAGGCAAATCTTGATAAAACACCATCAGCAAATTAAAAACAATTATATTTTAAAGAAGCAGTAAATCTCTTACTTTGTCTCCCTCTTACCTTCGTTGTGTGTGATCAATCATCGGTACTGTCTGCAGGAAGCACATGGCAAATGCTTCTTCTATAGTATAACATTTTTTTTCCCCTTATGCTCCTTTGCTCATCACATTCTTTTGGATGCATAACAAGGAATGATTCAGGGGACTGTGAGCTGCTTTTCCAGCTGCTTTACTGAGAAAACACAACTTTTCCTGGACTATTTTGCAGCATAAATTTGATCTTCATTTCTACATTCTAATGTGTGTGTCATATCTGACAGTTGACTTTTTAATACCCTTTTTTTCTCTTAAGCCAAAAGTATGAAGTTAAAAGGCTGGTGGTACTGGGGTTGAATGATGCTCCCAGACCTGTATGTAGCTGTGGCTAGGAGGAAGTTTCTACTGTAAAATCCACATTTTGAGAGCCCCAAAAGTGATGGGCAAGGGTTTTACATGGCAAGTGATATTGTCAGATGTAATGTGATTCGTTTATGGACTTTGGGCAGCAGCTGTGTTTCTGTCCATCCTATTTGCTTGTCCCTAAATGTGTTCGTAGTATTTCCCCACTCTATTTGGGTATGTATTCTGCAGTGACCAATGAGAAACCTTGCAGGGGTGTATGGAGCATTGCTGTTGTTGTCAACAAACTCTCTCAGATTTCAAGCAAAAACAAAGATGAATGTGTTGATGGGAAATGGGTTATGGGGAAAGTCACTGCAGGTCTAGAGGTACCCACTGCTAATCCCAAGGTGATGAGTTGTGTTCTTCCCTTATTGCTGGGTTGCATTAAACTTCGCCCTGCCGCTGACTTTTCTGGAGGCGAAAGATGTGAGTATATCTTAAATTAATTTTACTACACTTTTTGTAATATTTTTGTTTTAAATAGATTTATAAGCAACTTGGGGGCTATTTCTCCAAATTTATGAAGATAATTTTCACTCTCTTGATAAGGTTAAATTTACACCTGCTATTTCCATATTAATTCACATTGCTAAGTGGATCTAATTTTCTTCCGTTCTTCTATCTAGTGAGTGTAGCCTTTCCTAATGCAATTTCCCCCTCACTAAATCACTGTGATCGGGAGTCATGATCGAGTTAAATTAACTTAAATTAATTTACTTAATAAGAGCTCCAGATCATTGTGAATGAGGTTAAGATTTATTGATCCTCCTTTTCACTCCACCCCCTTATCTCTCTCTGCTTTGCAGTAGCGCAGCTCAGAAGGGCTGTGATTTGCTTGCCTTAAATTTCATTTTCTCCTATTGACATTGCAGTTGGTCATCATTTAGAAATCTCATGGGGACGCCTTTTCTGCGGTCAGGATAGGGCTGTGCCACTTCACATGGACGGGCTGCAAAGAATGAAGCAATGCCTTCAGTAATGACAGCGTTTGTGACTATTCAGAATGGCTTTTAGCCCTTCTACAGCAGCTTTTTGGAAACACTGCTACTCCCAGCCTCTTCCTGTGGCACTGGTGTTGGGAGCCAGTATGGCCAAGTGGTGACTGATCTGCTCGGTCAACCAGACAGGATATCCAGACTTGATAGACCATGGAGCCAAGAGAAAAGTTGTGAAGTTGAGGGTGCTGTAGGATTGGAGTAACTACTGGAGGAAAAGGTCAGAGAATCACAGAATATCTCAAGCTGGAAGGGAGCCATGAGGTTCGTTGAGTCCAACTCCTGGAAGAGATAGAGCATGTTTTGCTGGGCTTGTATATCTCCAGGTGTCTTGGTTGGATCTGGCAGATGAGGATCATGGCAGGAGGATGCTCCTGGTTGATGGAAATATTTCCTCATGCAAAACCTTCCACTGAAAACCATCCACTGAAGGGATGAGTTTTATTAACAAAACCCAAATGCTGCTGAACATCCCGCTCAAGGCAGCATTGGGAAATGTCTGTGCTTTCTTCTGGGAGGAAGCCAGGAGGTATCCCAAGAGCAACAGGGGACCTCAGATCACTCACTTGTGGAGCAACAACCCCAATTTAAGACAATTTTTGGGGAGTGGAGAAGCCTGTGCCTAGTGGCTGATGTTGTGTTTATAGATTCCAGTGATAGGCAAGTTAAGCACTGACCCACTTTGAACAGTTTTCTTTTAAAATAGTCATGCATGTGTTTAAAAGAAAAATAACCTGTCTGCAAATATAATCTGGCACCAATGGAGAACCTCAGATATTTCCTTCAGAAAAGTTTACTTCTTCTCTTGAGGGATAAACTTTCCCCTCCAGCATTATAAATAAGTAAAGAACAAAATAATAAAACATTTGTCAGAGAAAGTGCCTGCTCAGTAGGAAAGACTTGTCAGCAGAGGATAAGCTGTGTATTTTAGTTTTGTTTTCTTCTTTTCTTTCTGTTTCTTGGCCTGGGGCAAGTGTGAATGCACAGAGCTTGGGACAGGACCCTTGTGGAATTGAGTCAACCCTTGCCATGTGTTTCATGCATTCCCATGCATACATACTCCTTAGGGTGAAGTGGGTGATTAGGGCAGTGAAATGGACTGGTGCTTGACAACTCACTGGGTGCAAGTGCCGCTACCCTGCTGGAAAGAAAAGATTGCTCTGTGCTGGTTTGCTCTTGCTTCTCAATCTACTGGATGCTGCTGTCCTGCCATCATGGTGTGTCTAGTATGGTTGTGGGTGGCCATAGAACCATCTCTGACAGTTACCGTCCTTTCAGGAGTTACAGGAGATGTCCTTTAGGATGCCTGTGTTCCAGGTTCCACGCACATGCCAACCTTCCTCTCATTCCTTCCTTTCCTTCATTGTGGATGAGTTTTTGGTTTCTGATTTCTCTTTGCTCTCTTACCCATTGCTTTGTGTATCCATCACTGGTAACTCAACCAAGCTCATCATCCAGTTGTTGCAATGCTTCCTTTCTAGCTTTGTCTCACCATCAAATTTATCTGCTCAGGGGGCATGGATGCCATTGGTCCCAGCAGTGTTCCCACGCTTGGTTTCCTCTTCCATACAGCATCATTGCCTTTGCCACCAGTTGATGTGCTGAGCTCTTTTCATGGTTTGGCTGTCCTGCTCCAGTGACCCTAGAAAATCAGTGCTGAGCTCATCACCCAGCTCCAAAGTGGAAGGTGCCCAATGTCCTCCAACTGGGAGGAGAAACCAAAATGATAAGACAATGACAGCGTCTCAAGGATGCAAGGTGATCAGAGGAATAGGTGCTAGGCTGGGTGATCTCGCAAGACAAAACTACACATACCAAATTGATGTGTGCCAGCATGTTTTTTCCAAGACTGATTACTATTCCTAATTCTTGCAGAATGCAGAACTGCGTGGTTGTCTTACCATGAACACTGGCTCGTGGCATAAGTGTTAAAACTGTGTTAATTTTTGGAGAGCATATTCTTGTGACTTCAGATATCCCAATTTGTGTTGCAAATCAGGGCAATGCAGAGTAGTTCAGTTGCTTTGAAGCTGCACCATGCAACTCCTCAGGATGTCGCCGCATCTGCTTGGGAAAAGGAGGTGGCAATACCCAGATTTTGTGGCATTTTTGAAAGCTGTTGAGAATTGGTTGAGATACGTTGGTGCTTATTGTTTGAAATCATTTGTCCTAAGGCCCAGCAGCTGATTAGTTTTGCTTGAGGTCCCTTCAAACCCCTGTGATTCTGTGAAATTACGGAGTGGCCGCTGCAGCCTTGATATTTGCTGGGAATTATTTCCAGTAATTGAGGAAGATCATAGAATTATTGGCCTTGAGTTGGAAGGGATCTTAAAGATTGTAAGCCATAGAATGGGTTGGGTTGGTAGGGACACCAGTCCCAATCCTGCCCTCTTCCTCAGGACTTGCCTGGTGGTCACAGGGAGCTTGGGGCCATCCACTAGATTCTTCCTGTTGTCTCAGTGCAGAAGAATTCCTGTGCAAGAACAACCTTTGACAGTGATCACCACACAGTATTTACTTTGCAGGATTTTAAGGTATAAGGCTTTTTCGAGCAGATATAATTGTATTAATTGTGGACAGAGACATCTCAGTATTGCAGGATGGAGACCGAAAAGTGCATTGTTTTTAGCAAGAAAAGCTATAGGCAGGATGGTGATGCAGTTTAATTGCTCACTATGTGCAGGATCCTGTTCTCTCCATTTGCAACCCCACTGTCTCAGAAATAGCCAGAGGCAAATAAATTATGCCTGATTTTTTCTCCATGTTGCTAAGCAGGCACTGCTCTCATGTATTCACTGAAGCACACCTCCAGGAGAAGTCAGCACGTGCTTTTTGGAGAGCTGCGCAAGGCAAATAAATCCTTGGTTTTTAGGGCTTACCTCCAACTTAATTTGACAACCAAAGCAAAAGCTTTGGCATCTCCATCCCAGCTGTGTGAAGGTAGGGTATGGTTTTCCTTGTGTTTTGCAGTGAAAAAGTCATGCACTGTTGAAATGGTCCAGAGTTGCTGGTGCGGTGTGCTGGAATTAAGACTCATTAAATCACAGTATGTTAATGAGCCTGGGGAGGGTGAGAGCTTCTGTGAGTGAGGTTTGGGGGCTGTATTGTGATCTCATACTGCTACAGGACCGGGACATCATCACAAAAGTTTCAAAGAAAATGCAGAAAACTGTTAGCGTCGGCGCTGCCGCTGATAATTGCTGAGCGCTCTGGTGGGGAGAAGCTTTAATCAAAGCCACTGTATATTGTGAGGAGACAGGGATTTGTTTTATTCCATTTTGTCCTCCATCTGTGTATTTTATCCCTCCTTTATCTCTTTTTGCTTCAGTGGAAACGCTGAGGTGTTGATCTCGATGGCTCATAGCGATGATGCTCCATTGGGATTTTGCCTCCGCGGTGTGGGTTGCTCTCCGTGGTGCTGTCCCGTAGGGACATGAAAGACTGTGGGCATCATAACCTGATGTTCAGAGGACAGAGCACCAGGGGTTAATTTGCTTTTATCAAGACAAGTGGCCGTGCTTCAGCCCTCCCTGGCTTCTGATGTGTTAATCTGAAAAGGAGTTGAAATGTGACTAATGCCCTTAAAGTTCCTGTCAGTTTTTTTCTTCCCAAATTCATTTGACATGAAAGTGAGAAGTAAACAGAAAGGCTGTGTTTAAGCAGATAACTTGGAAAGCCTTTTCCATCACATTTAAAAACGGCCGTGTCATGGATTCTGCGAATTGGCGGGTTCTATTTTGTTTTATTTTTTATTTTTTGTCTGTGTGGTAAATTTTCTTTTAATAATCTCGACGTGGTTTTACAAGGTTTAGGGATAAGATTTTTTTTGAAGGGATGTTAAACCATTCTCAAAAATGACATCTCATTAAAGTGAAATTTGTCTGCTGGGATTGGAGACTTTAGAGGCAGGAGGAAACCGGCGCTCCCGTCTGAAAATATGTTTTTTTTCTATAGGAAGTACTCTTAATCTTTTTAATGAGTATCGTATGAGATACACAACCCTGTATTGTTTCGGAGAAGTCTTGACATCTGGCCTAACATAATCCAGTCTCTGTTAGGGACTAGTTAGAGGCTTTAAAAAACAATGTCGCCTCTTCTTGGCAAAGCTCTGGATTAATCTTTTATACACTCCCCCCTCACAGAAAGAAAGGCACATTATAACATTCAGTCTTTTTTTCCCTCTTCTATTTCTCCCTAAACACAGCTGACATCTGGGTGCTTGCCTTGACTTTTCCATGCAAATATCCAAGCCCTGACTTTTCGTTGGGTTCACAGCAGTGCCAACCAGCTCCTATGTCCTATACCCTATAACTACACCTGTCCCATACCAGGGCAAACCTCACAAGGCAACATGATAGAATCATAGAACCATAGAATGGCTTAGGTTGAAAGAGATCTTGGAGATTATTGAGCTCTAAACCCACAGTTGTGGGCTGCATTGCCCTGACCCAAGTGCAGCACCCTGCAGTTGGCCTTATTGAACCTCATGGGTTCTTATGGGTCCACTTTTCCAGCCCTCCCTGGAAAGTCTCTTTTGTCCAGGTCTCGTTTGATGCCACCAGTTGTTCCTGTTGTGTCAACTGCACCACTAAGCTTGGGGTCATCTGCCAGCCCTGAGGGTGCACTTGATGCATGTTATGTATATCACTGAATATAGACCCTGTGATGCGTATATACCCTATAACCCTGCACAACTGTGCTTGTTGCTTCCCTCCTTTAAGGCCATAGTAATTGAGCTCTACTTCAAGGAACTAATGAAAACAAAATAAAACTGGGACTCAGAGGTTAACTGCCAGCTCTAAATGCATATGAAAAAACTTAAGAATAATGGGATTTTCTTTTTTTAATTTTGGTTAATGGAGTAGCAGAGTTTTGAATGGATTCTATTAAGAATAAATGTGTCACTTCCGAACCTGGGGAGGCAATTATAGATTATTTACTCAGGAACTGTGTTCATCTTGGATCAGTCCCTCTAGCAGATCTTCCTGGAACTTGGTGCATGCAGGAAGGAGTGCTCTATCAACAGGACACATCCTTTTCCATGCACCCACAGTTCTCAAAACCCAGGCTGGATCTTGCTGGGAGATCTTGTGGATTTATCACATGCTGAATCTTCATGGGTTTATTTTGTTTGTGGATAGAAAATTTTTTTACTTAAAATTTGGAGAGTTTCTACTTCCTTATTTAGCATCATTTGGACACAGTTTTGCTTTTGTAATCCTTAAACCTGGCAAAACACAGCTGTCTCCTGTAAATTAAAGCTACAGAAGCAATTCCCACCAACAGTCTCTTTCCCAACTGCATTCCTAGAAGGTTTTAGGCAGGTTGAGAATGGAGTTTTGAAATTTGCTTCTTTCCAGAGAAAAATTCCATCCGGATTTTGTGGAAAACCCACTTCTTCCTTTTATTTGCAGAAGTGGGATTGGAACTTTGGGATTAGAACTAGATGATCTTTGAAGCCCCTTCTAACCCTAGCCGTTCTATGATTCTATACGTTTCTACAAACTGCTTAATTTCAATTTCTATCTTCTAAACTGCACGTCCTCATTGCTGGGCATTGGGTTGCTTCATAGAACAGTTTTGGAGTCTCGACCTCAACCCCTTGCAGGTGAAAGTAATCCCAAAGGTACTCTCATGCTGCACTGAAATATCAAGTATGGCACTAAGCAAATGTTTTAGGTGAAATTAAGTTTGTTTGTGGTGTGCATGTTGGGTCCTCAAGGCAGAGAGCAGAACAACTAGAAATGTGCAAGGCATTGCCTACGTTGTATAACACTGCAGACTTGCTCACAAGTGGTTGTGTTGCTTCTTAACGGGTTTCTGCTCATCAGCAGTGTCTTGCTGACTGGGTGCTCCCACCCAGTTGTGTCTTAAGCTGAAATATTTTACTTAGTGTTTATAATGGGCAGAGAGCACAGTTCCCAGAGGATTTGCTGATGAGTGGTAATTCATTAGCTGGGATTTCATTCCCCTCTTTTGTCATCGCCTCTCCCTGCTTTCAGGCAGCTTTCAAAGTATCAAAGAAAAGCAGAATATCCTTAACAAGGAGGTTTATACAGATTAAAAGTTGAGAACTTTGAGCTGTGGATCAGCAGTTTTGAAATGGGACTGTATGGTCTATTGCAAGAACACAGGTGGAGAAATGGGGAAGTTGGTGTTCAGGCAAGTGGAGACGTCATCTCTGATTCTGGGATGATTTCAGGTACTGGGACTCCAGGTCTGAGATGGGCTGAGCACTTCTATCTTTCCCTGGGATGATTTCATGAGTTCTTTTGGGAAGGTTTGCTTTTCTTCTGCAGGGCAGAGTTGTAGAATCACAGAGTCATTAAAGCTGGAAAAGATGTCCAAGATCACCAAGTCCAGCCCCAACCCGTCCCTACCATGCCTACTAGTCCATGTCCCTCAGTGCCACATCTCCATGTTTCCTCAATACCTCCAGGGCCAGTGATTCCATCACTTCTCTGGGTAGCTTGTTCCAATGGCTGACCACTCCTTCAGAGAATAATTTTTTCCTGATATCCAACCTGAATCTCCCCTGGCACAACTTGAGGCCATTTCCTGTGATGCAGAAGGCAAAGGGTCCCAAAACTAGGGGCATACCCTGCTGAAGGTGACATAGGGACGAAACTTGGTGACTTTAGGATCTGAAGCAGTTCTCTAAAGCCCTTTGGCCTCACTCACTGATGCTCATTCTGTCCTGGGACATCTGTTTTTTCCTGTATAAAATGTCTCATGGGGCCATGAGGTTTCTGATGTCGCCTTTCCTTTGGTCCATCCGCATTCCCCCATTGCCAGCTGTGGAAATTCACTCTTAGCCCTGTGGAGCAGTCTGGAAAGATGAAATCTGCTGGGAATACAGTTAGCAAAATTGCACACACTGTATTTTAAACTCATTTTGAAGCAGTTCTTAACCTTTGGAAGTGATTTTTATAGGGCTGATAATCCCACCTAACAGCGGAGCATTTTGAGAATTATTTTCGTGGCGCTGAGTATTTACAGTGTCACTGGTTTTTCACCTGACAGTGACAGCTGCTTGAGTGATGTATTTAATTTCTGAATCTCTACCCTCCTGAGAGATTAGTAATGGTGTGGTTTTTGTTGTTTTTCTTTTCTCCTTCCTCTTTGCCCAAATGTTTTTTGCTACAAATGCTCCCAACGCCTCCCAGCTCCTTAGTAGCTCAATCACAGACATTTTACTGTGCCGATTGCTGGTGTGAAAATTGGTATTTAAAGGAAGAAAAAAAAAAATGCAAAAGAGCAAAGTGGCTGAATGGCAGCTCCGTGCTCCGTAGCAATGACCCTAATCACTTCCTATTAGCTACCAACGGCAGGAAAATCACAGGACCTCCATCTGAGCTGCAGCCAACTGCTGTTGGCAGCTGGGCTGCCCCCACCGAGCACCCGGGGAAGGCTCAGGACTCATAGCAAAAAAAAGCAAATGGGTTCATGGGGGCAGAGAGGTCATTTCACTTGGCAAGTGCTCGAGCTTCATTTTCAGCTGATTAATTCTTTCCAGGCTAAGCAAACACTGAGCTCACTTTCAGGCCAAAAGATGGATCCATCTGGTTCTTCTTGGCATGAGGAAAAAAAAAAAAAAAGGTTTAAAAGGAGCTGGAAGAAACTCTTGGATTAGTTATTGCAGAGTGATGCATTACTGTATGCTGCACTGGGTCCTAGCAAACACTGGGCTACAGAGAGCAGACTACATGGCTCTATCTTTGCAGCTGTATGGATCATAAGTCCTGTGAAAATTGAGTTATTTCAGTGTTGAGGTGAGAACTGAAGGTTTTATAGAATATGATGAGGCATTGGAATAGGCTGCATAGGGAAGTGGTGGAGTAACCATCCCTGGAGGTTTTTAAGAAAGAGGTAGATAAAGCACTGAGGAATGCGGTTTAGTAGGCATGATAGGGATGGGTTGGGATTGGACTGACTGATCTCGGTGGTCTTTCCAATATTAATGATGCTATGAGTCTGTGGAAGTGAAAAACAGAGTGGTGAATCCAGGATCTCAGACTTCCTCCTACCCTGTTGGGCTAATTTGATGCAAGAAGTTGTCAGATGACTATGAAAAATAACTTTTATTTTGATTTTGAAGCATTCTCAAGGCTTCTGTCTTTGGCTGGGACTGTTTGCATGGACATCACTGGCAGAGCTCTTGGAGGATCTGAGCACAGAAAGGAAAGGGGATTCATTCAGTTCCCAGTTTAGCCATTAAGAATATCTGTGAAACAGCTCAGGGTTGTGGGAGAAGCATTAGTTGCCTCCAGGATTTCGTAGGATCATTAAGGTTGGTAAGACCACTAAGAGCATCGAGTCCAACCATTAACCCCTCCCACCATGCCCACTAACTGTGTCCCTCAATGTCAGATCTCCAAGTTTCTTGAGCACCTCCAAGGACAGTGACTCCACCTCCTTCCTGGGCAGCCTGTTCCAATGCCTGACCGCTCTTTCTAAAACAGGATTTTTTTCCTAATATCCAACCTGAACTTCTCCTGGCCCAACTTAAAGCCATTACCGTTTGTCCTATCAAAGGATGAGTGTTCTATCAAAGCAGGATGAAGTAGATTAAAAGTTTTGGGCACCCTGGGGATAAAGTGATGGGGACTGAATGGCAGAGGGAGATGCTGAGTGCATTTATCAGATCTAGCCCCTCCAGTTTTTTCTTCCCCAGGCTGAACAGCCGCAGGAGTCTCAGCCTTTCCCCATAAGGGAATTGTTTCAGGCCCCTGATCATCTTTATAGCTCTCCGTTGAACTCTCCAGCAGTTCCCTGTCTGCTTTTAACTGGGGAGCCCAGAACTGGGCACAAAACTGAGAACACCAGGGAAAGTGGCATCACATAGTGTCCACAGCGTGGTGGAAGTGGGCAACCTCCTCATGATGGCCTACAGCTCCTACAGGTGGTTAGGAAAAGATTCTTCATCGAAAGGCGGTGGACATGGAACAGGCACCCCGGGGCAGTGAGCATGACCACAGACTAACAGAATTCAAGGAACATTTGGACAGTGCTCTCACACACAGGCTTTGGGTTTGGGTGGTCCTTTGTAGAGCCAGGCATTAGACTCAATTATCTTTGTGGGTCTCTTCCAACTTGAGGTATTCTATGATTCTTGTATGCAAGAACTATGTAACCAGCTTTCTCAGTGATTTCTTCTTTCTCAATCCAAATTCTGATGAGGTGAGTTGCTCTGAAGCTATTGCTTCTGCTGTGTTTCCTTCTAACCCCTGTAGAGCATTTGTTTTTTTCATTTGGGATTTCTGTATGAGTTTTTCAGGTTGCATATAAGGAAAAACTTCTTCTCCAAAACAGTGGTCATTCATTGAAACAGGCTGCCCAAGGAGGTGTTCCAGAAATGTAGTGATGCCGTATTTAGGGACATAGTGGACATGGTGGGGATGGGTTGATGGTTGGACTGGATGATCTTGGAGGTCTTTTCAAACCTTAATTCATTCTAACTTCTAAATGAAATTTTTTACCATTCACAGGTCCTAGAAATAGCATGTTTTTTGTTAGTTTGTGGGTTTACCTGCCTGGATAACCACTTTCATAGAATCATGGAATCATTAAGGCTGGAAAGACCTCTAACACCCAGTTCATCTCCATCATGCACACTAACCATGTCCTTCAATGCCACAGCTCCACATCTCTCAAACATCTCCAGGGGCAGTGACTCCACCACTTCCCTGCAATCCATTCCAGCGCCTTACCACTCTTTCTGAGAAGAAATCTTTCCTAATATCCACTCTGAACTTTGCTTCTAGATGAAGCTATAAGTACTGCTCACACTGTGACTTTGCATGGCATCTTGTTTGCTGGATCCTGGCATTACTGCACCAACCCCAGGGCTGGGAGCTGGATCTGCCCCGTGCCTGACCTTGGCACCATCCCACTTTTGTGGGACTGAGCTCCTGGAGAAGCTGGGAATCCTCTGGGGTTGCATGAACATCTGTGACTGGTGCCTTCCCGTTCCCTAGTCTGTCCATCCATCCCTGGTTCTGCCCATTGGAAGGAGGATTTGCAGAAGTGCACGGGGGAGGTCTGCAAGGTCACAGCTGTTAAAGCTGGGAAAGTGGAAAAAAAGGGCAGAGGGGGTTCCCAAACTTGGCACAAGCACCATAGCCACCTGTCTGGAGCCATCAATGGTTTTGCAGCTCAGAGTATGTTTTGATTACAAATAATTTCCTGTGGTTTTAAATCCATCCCCGTGGAAAAATTTGGATTTAATAATTGTTTCTCAAATTATTTTGGGTGAGTTTGGATTTGGGTTGCTGCAGGCATCCTGGGACTTGCTGACATTTCTGCTGAAATGAAAGTACATATATGAACAGAAGCTGCAAAGGAGAACCCTGTGTTGAAACGCCAACCTCATGTCATTTAGTGCAATTTTATATAGAAAAATGTTTTATGGCTTGGTCACTGTGACCCCTAACATCAGCAGCATCTCCTCCAGTGCAGCGGGACCTTAAATCTTGTTGTAAATTGCATTTGAAATGCTTGAAGAAAAGGGGACAGAGGGCAAATGTTATTTTTGGCATGGGAAGGAACATTCTTGGTGGGAGCTGGTGTTCAGGAGTGAGGTGGCAAGAATTATTTCCTGTTTCCTCCCACGAGGAGAGTCCTGATCTCTTCTGCACGTGCAACAACCAGCTGTGTTGCAACACAACCCAGAGCTCGGCATGGCTGTGGGGTGGAAGAAATGGGAAGATGCTGGGAAAAAAGGCCCAAAAATGCAAAAAAAAAAAAAAAAAAAAAAAAAAAGTGATAGTATTATTTTTTCCATCGCTGTAAAACTGTGGCAGTGTCTTGAAAAGTTTAGGTCATGTTTTTAGAATTGATGTTTTCTAGAATTACCTTCTGCTGTTTTTGTTAATCATAGAATCATATATAATCATAGAACCATTAAGATTGGAAAAGACCTGGAGGATTATCCAGTCCAGCTGTCCATCCACCACCAGTATTGCTCACTAAACCATGAACGGGAAAGACAGGAATGCAGCTTCAAAAATAGAACGTGAAAGCTAAAGAAAAGGATAAAATAGGAAAAAGATCCAGGCTGTTTTTCAGAGCTCCTGTGACCTAAACAGCTTCGGCAGGAGAGAATGTTTTTGCATCTGGGTAATTTCTTTTCTCTGTGAAGAACTGAATTGCTCCAAGCAGAGAGCGTTTGGGAGATCTTGACTCATAAATGCTGATGGGAATCCCAGGCTCTGGACATTTGGAGTCAGTGGCAATGGTCACTGAAATGTTATTCAAGAGGTTGGTTCTGTGCAGTGTAAAATTGGTGAATGGTTTCCTTTGCGGAAGAAGTGTTGGATGTAACAATCGTACGTGGATCAAGATAGAATTTTAGAGTCATTTGAGTTGGAAGGAACCTTAAGGGCCATCTGGTCCAACTCACCTGCGATGAACAGGGACTCCTCCAGCAAGATCACACTGCTCAGAGCCCTGTCCAGCCTGACCTTGAATGTCTCCAGAGATGGGGCATCCACCACGTTTCTGGGCTGCCTGTGTCAGTGCCTCAAGGTGCTACAGAATTGTGTTTTATTGTAATTATACATCTTGTAATTACACCATATTGAATTCCTAGGGCTACAAGAAAGAAAAGGTATGGTTTAGTAGGCATGGTGGTGATGATAGTTGAACTTGATGATCGTGATAGTCTTTTCTAATCTAATTGATTGAATGATTCTATGAGAAGTTTGTACTATCCAATTTGCAGATGCCCTTCATTCTCTGGGTAGCAGGAAATTAGAGAAATGCTTCTCTCCAGCTTTTAAACTATCCAACTTTGAGTGATGGAGGTAGGAAACAGCCTCTCCTGCTCCATTCTCCAAACACTTTTGGCAAATTTGAGGGAGAGGGACAGGGTTTGCCTTGGAATCATAGAATCATTAAGGTTGGAAAAGACCTCCAAGATCATCAGGTCCAACCGCTGGCCTTTTCTCACCATGTCTCTTATAGAATCATAGAATCATTAAGATTGAAGAAGATCTTAAAGTCCAATCCCAGCTCGTTCATGCCATGCTACTAAGCATGTTTCTTAAGGCTGCATCTCTACGTTTCTTGAACAGTTTCAGGGGTGGTAACTCTGTGACCTCCTTGGGCAGCCTGTTCCAATGCATTACCACACCTTTGGACAATTTTTTTTCCCTGATATCCAACCTAAACCTTCCCTGGCACAATTTAAAGCCATTAGATTTTGTCCTATCACTGGTTACCTGGGAGAAGAGCCTTTATCACAACCAGAGCTTGGCATCACACTGCAGAAAATGCTCCAACTAGAAGTTCTGTGTTTATCTAGAGCCTCAGCATCAGTGTAAAATCAGAGAAGAAACACTTCTCCAAGCAGTCAGGAGCTTGCTGCCTGCTTGGGGAACGGGCTGCCTGAACTCCCAGCTTCTGTTTGGCTTTTTCTGTTGGCAGTGCTGAAGCAAGGTTTCCTCCGGCAGGTTTTTTAAGATTTTATTTTATGAGAATAGTCGGTGATGACTCCCCAAGTGCCGTAAAAGTTAATGTGATAGTCTCTCTGCGCCTGTGCTCATTTTTATAATTTTTTATTTTATGAAACAGGACAGGGAGCTTAGTGACTTATTACTATTCATTTCGTTTCAATGCAGTAAATATTGATTCAGTTGGGGGTTTTCAATTTAAACCACTCGGCGATTATATAAAATATTACTAGCCTCTGAAATTATGCTTACCGATCCCTTCGGCTGCTCATTAACGAAGGAGTGCAATTTTTAGATCCCTTTGCTTTCATCATTCTAATAAATGGGCTAAGCTCCCTTTTTGCACGGAAGGTGCTGTAGACTCAGCTAGCAGGGGCTTGACAGCCTCGATGCAGCTCTTAATTTGGAGCCCATTTCAAAGGATTTTGTATTTTCTGTTTTTGAGCCACGGAATTCTCTTCCACTGATTCCTCAGCATCTCTGTGGAATGGGAACAGCAGAAGGGATGTTGCTCCCGTCCCGTTGATAGTGACACCCAGGTTCTTGCAGCATCACATATATGACATGAAGCCCAAGGACACATTTGCATGCATTGCAAGGGACAAGGAACTAGGTTTGGTACAAAGAGTGAGGGAACGAATCGTGGTTAGAAGTGGTGGAAGAATACCCTGATGGGGGTGGAGTTAAATTAACCTTGGAAAAATGTCTCCAATTCCACTTGTCTGTGGTTTGGGAATGCTTCTCATGTGGAGATGAGTCCGATGGATGTCCCAGGCCCTTTCCCTTCTTGTCCTCCTACCTCTCCATCCCCAAAGCCTCCGACTGAGCCTGTTTGGGGCTCCTGGTTTGTCCTTGATGGAGGGATATGGGACCACAGTGTCCGTAGGAACAACTGGAGCATCCTTGTTTACCAGATTGCTGGTCCTGATGGAAACAGAGCTGCGGATCTCTGCTTTATCATAGAAATCATACAAGAGTGGAGGCACAGAATCATAGAATCATGGAATGGCCTGGATTGGAAGGAACCTCAAATATCATCTAGTTCTAATCCCACTGACACAGACAGGATTGCCAAAATTATGTTGTGTTGGGATTGGTGCATCTGGCTGGAGTTTAGGGTTAGAATTAGGGTTGCTGTGAATACCAACACAGCACCAAACACCACCGTATTTTGCAGTGACATTAATGTGTGTGCTTCTTCTTGACATTTTGAAAGAAACTGAAAAAATCAAATTTAGAGGAATGTCCCCACATTCTGCAGTTGAGTGAAATGATCCCATTTTTTGATCAACCAACTTGGCAGAAAAGATCAAAAACAGGGACGAAGTCATCGTCGTGTTGCAAAGTATCTTGAGGACAAAGGAAAGTTGAGATTGGTCTCAAGTTCTCCAGTTCTTTTAAGTACCACCAAGAATATGTGATCGCCACGAGGAGGCTCAGAAATCATTGGCTTTAGCAAGAGCTGCATTAATTGGATCAATGCTAATATGTGATTTAAAATACATTGTCAGTGGAACAGAGTTTGGCCAAGAAATGGTGCGACGCATGAGTTACGATGTTGTATTTCTCAGGGCAGAGACATTCTTTGCTTCATGCTTTGCACAGCACTTAACCCTTGGTGGACTCCCCCCAAAATAAGTGATGATGTGGCCAAATAGAACCAGGGCGAGACTTCAGATGGGAGAAGAAAGAGCTAAAACGCAGCCACGTAGCCAACTCAGATCATTAAACACTGTTTTAAACACCGCTTTTAGGCCACTTTTAAGGGTGGCAGTAAACTACCTTTGCAGTAATCAATAAATTTTTAGACTACTTGCGTATTTCAAACTTGCCAGCCTGACTTCCTCTAGTTAATAGCTAATCTTACCAATTTGTTGCCGTGTGATTGAGACCATTGCAGTGAAGGTGACCATGAATTGCATTGCCAAAATGCCTCTGCGTTTGTAGATAATTTTCTGCAAAATCTGAATAGTTCATCTTTTCTTTTTTTTCTTTTACATAAATCCCTAAGACTGATGTGTTTGTCGGATTATTAGGTACCTACTGCTGAAGAACGAAGTGTATTACTTTAATAGTAGTAATAGAAAAATGAGTTTGAAAAGATTTTTGTTCTGCTCTTTTTATTTCCAATATTTGAAGACTTTATATGTATATAACAATATTTGTGCACAGTGTTGATGTGATTTTGCAATACATGGCATGGGCTGGGAGTTTTGGAACAAGGCTTTGCTGGAGACTGATGGAAATTGGGTACTTAGCCCCCTTTGCAGTCTCCTCTTTGGGTAATTTTTAACTGCTTTATAAAATATTTTTGCACTCCTGCAGTGATGGTAAATAGCATAAGAGTTGTTTTGTGTTCTCTTGGTGTGGTTTATTTGTGCTAGGGAACCAGTTTGGGCTTCAGACAGTAGCAGAGAGATTTTCCTTCAGTGCTACAAAGCAGACAGTCGTTTTCATCTGTGCCACCCAGGAATGCGATCCTTTTATTGCGATGGGGGCTCGTGAAGTCATTTGTCCTTGTTGACTGAGTATTTATGATGGCAGCTCTGGATGGTGTTTCCCTTAGATTGAATTTTATCAGCTGGCAAGAATTGTTCCCATCCTCCAGACACAGATCTTACCTGTTTGTTCCCATCCTTCATTTAGTTCTTGGCCATAGATACAGTCTGAGCATGGGGATCGGTGGTATTTCTGTAGCACCATATACGTTTGGGCTTTCTCCTGTTATTTTAATTTGCTTTATGGCAGCTCAGTATTCAAGGAACGTAAAACCGTTCAACACTTCTCATGAGCTGTTATCCCAACAACTCTTCATGATTATTAATAATAGTGCTCGGTTTTCTGCATTGCTTTTCATTATACCTCTCAAGGCAGGTAATCATAAAATCCTTAGGGTTGGAAAAGATAACTAAGATGATCAAATCCAACCATTATAATAGATGTAGGGAAGTATTGATAGTGGTTGAGTTGCAGGCTGGAGAGCAGGAGAGCTCTCATCACTTCTTAGGGAATGGGTTTTGAGGTTCACAGTGGTCACTGACCCAAAGGGAACTCGACATCCCTTTGGATCTGCTCCTCTGCAGCGTGCTGGGTCCTTCTTGAAGACAGCAGTGGGGATGCTCCAGATCTGTAAATTAGAGTAACTGAGATAATTTAGGAGAAGAACAGGATAAATCTGAGCGGGTGATAATGGGTCCTGGTGTAACCAAGCAATTGGCAGGTGACAGCTTAGTTGGTTCCAACAAGGTGTCAAGCAACCCCAAACTTTTGGGATATGGATCATCTCTCCGCAAAATTCCTGGGTGTTGCTATGGCTGGTGGTGGCACATCATGTTTTAGAGCACCAGGAGGTATTTGAGATTTCATCCCCAAAAAGTTGCTCCAGGTGGGACATGGCTTTGTCTTGTGTGAACTCCAGGAGATATGAAGATCCTTGTACGTCTAAGTTACCATCGAGGAGCATCACTGTCATATCCCTCATGCTGGGGACAGTCCTTGTGTGGCCAAGGCAGTAGATTGCCCACTGGGAAGGGCAGCTTTTTTTCTTCCCTTCTTCAAATGTGCTGTTTTTCCCTTTGTTTTGGAGGTTGTTTATATTTTTTCCCCAGCTCAGCAAGGTTCAGTGGTCCAGCTTCGCGCAGTGCAGAAGTGTAAGAAACACTCGGTTTAATTTGCGGTTAGATATCTGTTAAGATTGCATCCACTTCCCCAGTCAGCACTTAATTGGCAAGTCACTTGATTTAACAGCGTGGGAGCCGGCACCGGAAAAATGGCTTGAATAAATCACTGCCTGACGCCAGAAAATAGATATAATCTCAACATTAACTACATTAATAGTAGCAGGAGCCGAATTAAGAAAGCCATAAAGTAAAGGCAGGAGAGTATAAATTACAGCCACTGTGTCTTCTTCAAGCTCTGCTTTGCTCCTTCCCTGCCCCGCTGGACCTCTGCTCACCCGCAGTGGGGACAGACTGTGCCCTCTTGTAGGGACAGGAGCGATGCTCCGAGCTCGTACCTTTCCCAATTGTTGCCATCCCTTCTGGGGCACCACCAGCCTTGCCCCAGTCGCTTGTAATGGCTTAATACTGATTTCAGCATCATCCCGAATGCAAGCTAGTTGCTCTGCTGTTGCAATAATGCATTTCATTTTTGCTCTCCTTATTGGCCCCAGCCTTGGCACCCAGCCCATCCTTTGATCATGTCCATCTTTAACATGATTATTTTGGGGTGGGCAGGGGGAAGCAAGGCACTTATTCATGGTGGAGAAACCTTCATTAAGGTACAGGCTTCATGCATGCATCAAAGTGCCTGTCTGCCACTTCCCTAAGCAGAGTTTGCTTTCTTTGATGGATAAACTGAAACGGATTCTGGAATGTGGGATACTGAGAGAAATATATTCAGTTTCACCTCAATGGAAGTGAATTTGTGCATAGCGAGGCTGCAGAGCTCAGTCTCTGCCTTGCATCTTCTTGGTGGTGAGTCCCTGCAGCAGATAGAATCACAGAATCATTAAGGTTAGAAAAGACCTCCAATATCTCCAAATCCAACCAGCAACCCATCATCACCCTTTGCTTTGGGGCATTTGGGCTTTAGAATGGATGGTCTCATCCTTGACTCAGAAAACAGTGGTTTTAGATTTAGGTGCAAACATATCCAAGAGATTTGGGATTCTGAGATGGGGGTTGTGGCTGAGCATCCTTGTGAGGAGCACACCCTAGTAGGGTTAGCGTGCTCAATCTGTAACTCTCTGCTTGCCCTGTGTGTATCTTAGAGTAATTTCTTCATTAAAATATTTTTTTCATCCACCTTTGCCACTGCACTGAGTGGTCACAGGCATGGGTTGATGGTTGAATCAAGGTGATTTCAGTGGTCTTTCCAACTTTTATGATTCTGTGGAAGGCTGTGTCAGTGCCATGAATCAGTTTGGGGTTCATTTGGGAAGTTATCACTGTTTTTCATTCCAGTTCCTCTGGGTCTGATGCCAGCAGAGGGAGACATCTCTGTGTGAGTGGGGGAGGCCAAAGGCTGGTTAAATTTTAATGGGAGAGCACAAATGAATTTTTTGGATTTCACGTACGTGTTGAGCACGCACACATTGCTGAAATGGGGGACCAGGGATTTTATACCTTGGAACTGTAGAAATCCTTATGTGGCCTTATTAGAGCTGTGTCCCACATGTGCTGTGCTGCATAGGTGAGGATTTTCACAGCCAAAGGAACGTCAGAAACATTGGGCACTTGATTTTGCATCTGTGCCAGACCGTGTTTTGCACTAATCTCTTTCCCCTAATCCCTCCAAGGGCGTTTTGGAGTCATCCTTATATGACCAGTATATCCTGTCCAACCTACATGACCAACACATGCTTTTTTTTCCCCCCAGTTATTTACTAAATAGACGTGAGAGGTGTTTGTTCTATGGAAGCAAATATTAGATATTTCAATTTATGCTTCCTTTCTGAGCCTGGGAGAATTGTTGGGAACCTCTCCGAGTTCTGTTTTAATGGGAAGAAGGACAGATCCCCTCTTCCATGCCTTTACCTCCTGAACTTCTTAACTCCTAGCCAAGAGGAATGAGTGCCACTCGGTGTGGTTGCAGCTTTGCAAAGTACCCATCACTCCCCCTGAAATGGATTTTTAAAAGCGTCATTTTACGGAGAATTTTACTTTCCATCTTGTTGTTTATTAGGCTCTTAAAGGGAAAGCTTGTAATGCATCCATTGATCGAAATACCAATTGAATAGATGTGAGCACATAAAATAGTCCCGACCCTTTAATAATGGAGCAATATCATTTGTAATGTAGGCAATGCAATTAGTATTGCTAACCAATACACTGCCCCTTGATGGGTGCCTTTGAATCATTTTTATACTTTACAGTATATACTGAGTTCAAGCAGCCTTCCTTTTGTACTTTGGCATCTAAGTGGATCTAAATCCTTTATTTGCGTACCTGTGCGTGTTTGTTTATAAAATATGCATGCAAACGTTTATAAAGTATATATGTACTTACATAGTCATGCACAACACTTGTGTTCGGATATTTGCTGCTTTGATTGTAGGAAATCCAAGAATTTGTGCTAAGGGATCGGGAGCAGAGTTAGATGATTGCTTCCCAAGCCAAATTTTGTGGGTTGAACTGCAATAGGTGCCCAGAAGTGCTGATACCAGGTACATACATGGGTATGCCACAACTGCCCACTTAACATTTAAGAGAATCGTAGAATCATTAAGGTTGGAAAAGACCTCTAAGATAATCCAAGTGCAACTGTCAACCCATCACCACCACTCTGGGGGTGGTGAGACACTGGAACAGATTGCCCAGTGAGGTTGTTGATGCGCCCTCCTTGGAAGCATTCAAGGCCAGGCTGGGTTGGGCTTTGAACAACCTGGTCTAGTGAGAGGTGTCAATTCCTATAGCTGGGGGGTTCTTTTAGATCACTCTTTGATCTTTGACATCCCTTCCAACCCAAACTATTATACGATTCTATGATTAAAGTTGGAGAAAACCACTGAGATCATCAAGTCCAACCACCATCCCATCACCACCATGACCACTCATAGAGTCATGCAATCATTAGTTGGAAAAGACCTCCAAGACATGTCCAACTTGCAGCCCGTCCCCTGTCCCGTGCAATAAAGGCAGCTCTTCTTCACTGTGGAGTGTTCTCTGGCATGTGCACCTATTGGGTAGTGCTGTGCAGTGCTGACTCAAGTGATGACAAATAATTGTTTGCATTTTGATACACTGGCTAAGCACAGTGCTCTGAACAGTGAGGCATATGCAGCCAGGCTTTCAGTTTTGATAAAGGAATTTGAGAATAGGTTTCAAGATTGCAAAAGAACCCATCAGTTCATATTTGCAGCGCCATTTTCAGTTTATATAAATACATTACCTGCACATCTTCAAATGGAATGTGTAGAGTTGTAGTCAGATATTCAACTCAAAAATCTGATCATGTCTCTTTACCAGACTTTCATAATCCCCGCCTTACCAGAGAGAAATATCCTTCGGATCACAATCACACCTTATTCGTGGCATTGCCTTTTGGCAGTATGTGAACACTTGTCAAGGATGAAGTACAAGAAGATTAAAATTTCATCAAAAACCTCTGATGGAGGCCTTGATACCTCACCAAGAATTGCAGCCCCTTCCATTGAACCAGACCGATCCATTAGTTTCACAATAACAAGGTCAAATATCCCACTAGTTTTATGGTTTTTTATTCCTTTCTTTTTTAAAATGTTTTAAGAAAAATGTTAAGAATTAAAAAAAGGTAACAAAATTGTGTATTTTACGAAGGCTGCTCCAAAAATAATGCCTCCTGTTTTATTATGTTGGCCCGTGACATCAGAAGCAGCATTGGCGATATGGCAGTAGAGAATAAACTTTTCCACCAGTATTCTGTTATGTTTTGTTGCTATGTGGCAGATGGCACTGGAGGAGTGGTCAGACTGACACAGAAGTGGGCATGAAGCAAAGATGTGGAATTTAACTCCTCCATGTAGAAAAAATTACAGCCGTTGACATTCATCAACACTTAATGAATGCTTATGAAGACCAAACAGTGGATGTGAGCATAGTGAGGCAGTGCTGTGCATTTCAGCTGTGATGACAGTGGCAGTCTGCTGGTGCAGATTTTGATGAGCGTGCATGAAGGCTCTTGTTCATCACAGGTGAAAACGCATAGGTAATGGTGGTGACTGTGTTGAAAAACAGTGATTTGTAGATGAGAATTTGTCCTATCAAATAGTGTTGTTATCCTCATTTTATCAGTTGTCATTTGAAATAAATAGGATGATTTCTGTTTACTCACTGTGGCCCAGACAAGGCAACAGTTTGGACACAAATGTCTAAGACCATCCAGTCCAACTGCCGACCCATCACCACCTGGAGGAGAAACGTTTATTAGTTATTCCTTAGTGCAATAAGAGCACAGCAAACCCAATTTTCTTGCTGGGGAAGTAAAAGAGAAGCACAGCCCCACAAAACTTTTTTCACCTCTTCCCTGTGGATCAGACCCCAGTGCAGTGTTTCCATTGAGCCCTGCTGCCTGACTGAGTTATTAGTTTTCTGTAATTAAAACGTAGACTGTTCTTGCTTCTAGTGGTGTTATTATTATTTTTTCCCGCGTCAGAAAAAGAGCATTTAAAAAGGAGCTGCCTCTGGAAAAAGCAATTATGCTGTGTATTTTTGGAAAGCAAGGAGTGAAAGCCTTAAATGGGGTCTGGCTGAGTATTTCCTGGCTTCCCTCCATGTTTTAGAGGCTCTGTAGCCAGTCACTGAGGGTGGTAGCACGCTGCTGAAAGGATTAAGCATTAATGTCCCATCCCGCATGGCTATGGGACCCAGTCCTGCCTTTCTCGTGTGCTATGAGAGCTCCATTTCAGCTAATCAGAATTAAACCGTAATGAACTTTGTCCAATCGTCTGAGCTAATGGAGGTAAAAGGAATCTAATTAATGGGACAATGGTCCCCTGGTCTTCCCGGTATAATTACTGATCTGCTGCAGCATTAGAGGAGTGTGTTGGAAAGCTGTGTATTAGGGGCTGTCAGCATTTCCATTCTCCATCTTTGCTTAAGCGGTTTAACAGGACGCTGTCATGGGTTTTAGTCTGAATGTTGACCTACCTTGAAAACAGCTTCATCTGGACTATCACGTCTTCCTGAGCAGTTCTTTTGTCTTTTCTCCAGGCCACTGTTCCATTGGAGAAGTTTTTACAGTGTTAGGACTTTACTGGATTGATTAACTTTTGGACATTTCAGAAAATCTGTTGATGACCCAATTCTGGTGGGATCAGACCTCCTCCTATGGAGAAACTAAGCAAAGTGGTTTGGAGTTGGGCTTTCAGGTGGTCAAGCAAAGCTGCTTTAGGCTGGGCTTGGACAGAAGATGGGTTTCTGAAGCATGAGGAGGTGTGTAACCCTTCGTAAGCCATGGAGAAGAGCCGTGCAAGGAGCTGAAACAGGAATTGAGGAAGAAGGGAGAAGTTATGAATTATCACAGAATCACAGGATTGTAGGGGTTGGAAGGGACCTCTAGAGATCATCGAGACCAACCCCCTTATGAAGGCAACGTTTCAGAAATTGGAGAGAAATTGAGCTGGACAGGCAACCTCAACAAAAATCTGACTTCATCCATACCCCAACAGAAGAGCCCCAGCTGTGGGTCACTGGGGTAAAACAGCAATGTATAGAATTCCCTGTGAAACTCAAACCCTGGCAAACTGAATGCAGTCATCTTGGCCAAAACCCTCTGGTCAGGAGGTCATGAAGCCAACAGAGCTGCTGTCAACCATGGAATGAGAACAGAATAAGAGGCCAACATAATGCCAAGCAGCCTTTAGGAAAGAGAGAGCCACAAGAAGATGAGTGATTGAGACCGCAGCAGCTGTTTGCTGTCAGGAATGATGATGAAGCATTAATTACAGGCAGAAGCAGCATTCTGCTGGGAGCAATACTGTCCTGCTGGCAGCTCAGCAAAGATGCATTGAGCTGGTGGAGCCGGGCACCTTTGCTTGGGTGAAAGTGTGGAAGGAAAAACTGGATGGAAACCCGGTCATGGATCTAGGAGAAGGGTTTATGGCAGGAAATGAAGTGGGTGGAATATTTCTCACAGGGTATGTATGATATGAGGGGAACTCATAGGGTACTGATGTAGATTTGGCCAGTTTCTGTCTATGTCTGGCAAGTTGTAAGAGTGACAAGAGAGGTCAGAGGTGATTTTAAGACTGCTGAAATTGAAATTGAAACTGAAGTGCATCCTTATGCAAAGGCTAGAATGACCGTAGTGCATCAGTGAAATCTTATTTAGCCTTGTTTTAGGGAGAGAGGTTTCAGTGCATCCGGTAACGTGTGTGATCTTAAAACAGGGCTGTGCCTGTAACAACTGATGGCTTTTTGCTTGTCCCTCTGTCACCAGCATCTGATCACTCAATTCCAGTTACATTAGAGAAGGAGATGCCAATTAAATGCTTGGCATTAGCAACGCTTTCAAATTTAACAGGAAAACTCTCTTGTTATCCCCAAGTAATTAAACACTCAGTCAATATCCGTCTGCAGTAATCCTCTCTGGCTGTTCTGGGGGGTTCTGCAAGTTAGGAAAGCTGCTATGGGATCAGCTCAGAGCCATTGCTTGTGATGGATTGGGAGCCAAGTTATGGCCCTGGTTTGCTTCTGAGATATCCCACTGTGAGATGTCAGTACTCAATGGCATCATTAGCTGACCCTCTTTTAATAATATCCCCTTTTTCTGATGCTCTTTTGCATTTGGTGAGGCTGGTAGGAAGCTGTTATGCTTGGACTGCCTTCCACCGTAATTCCCACCATAATTGGTACTGATGGATTTAATTTCTTCTCATCTTGCTATCCTGTCCCATCTTTCATTTACAAAGTCTTTAAGGCAGGAATGCACTTTTTCTTCTAGTTTGCAAAGGGAAGAAATAAAACTACCTTAGGCTGCTGAGCTGCAGTGCTGGCAGTATGGCAATGGGGTGTGTGCAGAAGTGGGTGCAGACATAGCCCCTGAGCATTGGGGCCCTTCAAACTCAGGATATTCAATGATTCTATGATTTATGTATCAACGTGTCCCGATTTGTATGGGGAAAAGGGTAAAAACTGTATAAAACCGTAGAATCTTAGAATATCCCAAAGTGGAAGGGACCCAACAGGGACCATCAATTCCAACTCCTGGCTTCACACAGCACCCCCCAAAATCCAAACCCTGCGTGTGAGAACATTGACTGTATGTTCCTTGAGCTCTGACAGCTTGGGGCCATGACCACTGCCATGGGGATCCTGTTCCATGTGTGACGACCTAAAAAAGTGAAGAACCTTTTCCTAACACCCAACCTGACCCTCGCCACAACTTCGTCTCATTCCTTGGAGCCCTTCCCAGCATTTAGAAGGGGGCATGCTGTCAGGTGAAAGTGCCTTCGAAGAACTTTAATGCATTTATAAATGAGAATAGAGCTGTTCTAAAGGCAGCTTGCAGCATTACCTTGAATTGCCAAAATGCACAGTTGAGGCTGTATGTGATACCACCAGGAGCAGCACTAACAGCACAAATATTGCTGACATGGTAGAAAGCCTGTTGCCATGCTGTTGTCTTGCATAATAGTTGAAAATGAAGGGAGTAGAGAGGAAACGAAGGAGGCTAAACATGTCACAGGACATTAAAGTTTATTTGCTCCTTTCAGTTTGCTTTTGCTGCTTAAGCTATTTGCCTCTGTGGAGCTCCTTGGTGGTTATTGACCAACAAGTGATACTGTAGGTGGATCAGCCTCTGGGTAGTTGGTCCTGAGCCTGCTAGCTACTTCCTTTGCTTTTCTGCAGAAAAAGGGGAATCTTAGCACGTCTTCAAATGGAAAGGGGACATTCCAACATGACTTGAAGCCTTGGGTTTTGGTGTTATCTTGTGTTCTCCCTTACAGAGTCTCCCACCAGTCTCTCAAAACAATTTAGAGTTGATGCCAAGAATGCAAGATACTCTGAATTATTTGGTTTATTTGATTAGCTGAGTAGAGAACTTTTGTCTTCCTTGAGGTAATAACTGCATCTTCTCTGCATTTTGAGAGATCCTGATGGGATTTAAGAGCTTTCCCTGCCACATGGCTTTACCCTCACTACGTGGCCAAGACAGTGGAGCTGCCAAGCTTGAAGCCTTGTCTGTGTTTTTTTGGGGAGCCATAGGGAAATGAAAGGGAACGTGGAGCTGAAAGGCATTCAAGAAAAAGAAAAAGGAATTAAATTCAGCGGGGTTATGATGCATGGCCAGCAAATCCCTGGAGAAAAGGCAGCACAGGGCTTCCCTCTGCTCCTGCTTGGAGCAATTGAGGAAGGGAGACATGAGCCAGCTCCTGGCTTGCTTGTGGATCACGTGCAGCCCAAACTGTATCCTCTTCTGCAGGCTTAATTAGACTTTTTTATGGCACTAATGCTCCAAGTTTTAATCCCCAGCTTGGAGCAGGATTTATGATGTTGGGCACATTTCTTTTCACAGGCTGTGTGGGTGGTGAGGGAAGACCAGTGTGGCTCTTGTGTGGAGCAAAAACATGACTTTTATATAAACTATTGGCTGAAATGTGAAGTTTTGAATGAGTTTTGCAGCCCAAAGGAGCTGCTGCTGAGTGCTCTGGGTGATTTTGGTTTTGGCATGGAGGGAGCTTGTGTTGGGTCTGGAACTGTCCCCAAATAGCTGTAGGGTGAGCTGATGGGCTCTGATGTGAATCAACAGCTTGCTTTTGAGTGTGCCACAGGGAGTCCTGCCTTGGAGAGGTGGCACCAACAGTAGAGTTGATAAGCTTGAAACCTGCAGAGAATTTTCAGAATCCAAAGATGCTACTTGTGGAGATGGGTCCTGCATTGTGGATGCTTGGATCTCGTCTCCTTCCTGGCTTTTCAACTTCAGAGGAGGAAAGGAGGAGAGAAACTGGGGAAAAACAAAGCAGAGAATGATGCTAGAAACAGGTGAGGAACCCCAAATAATTTATTTTTCATCCTTCTTGCATTTGTTGTTCCCACTCCAGAGCAAAGTCTTCCTTCATTGATATCATCATTGTCCCCATGCGAAGCTGATCTCTGTGTACTGGAATAGGGATGGAAGCTTTGGGGCTTTGCTTTCCAGATCCTATGATTCACAAATCATAGAGTCATTAGGGTTGGAAAAGACCTCAAGATCACCAAGTCCAACCCAGTCCCATCCCCGCCATGCCCACCAACCATGTCCCTCCGTCAGGATTTAAACCCTCAAGGTGGAAATCCTTGATCTGAATCACCAAGTCTGGTCTTGATCCATGTCTGTATTCACCAACAGTGTTTCTGGAGGAGTCTGTGTTATTGTGGTTGGTAAACGTAATGTAGTTGCAACTATTTTTCCTTCACAAGTCAGGAGGACTTATTAGACACGTACATCTTTATTTAGGCAATTTTGTGGCTTAACTCATTGAGGTTGATAATTTTTCTCAGGTTTTGAAAATGGTAAATGAGATCTGTGCCAGATTATTTTTACTTGAGATCAGCATTGAGATGCATTTGAATGGCAATTCAGGTTCCGTTCAACTGAACTCCAAGTGTTTTTAAGTGTTTGTTGCGTTTTCTGAGTCATACTGGATGCCCAGGAAGAAAATCTGAGCTGCTGAGTGCACATTTCATAGTTACCACAGGTTATTGAAAACAGAGATTTGTTTACAAACAAATGAGATTATTGCTGGTAATCATATTTTCAAATCTAATGGATTCCCTGGAGTATAAGACAATTTGAACTGAGTTATCTGAATAACTAAAATAAAGTTATTTTTGTTAATGTTAGGTCTGAAGTAGTAGTAGGAAGTATTTATTTGAGAACTGACATTTCTTAGTTAGAAGAAGAAAGCGATAGTGTGCAGACCTGATGTGAAAATCAAACATTGAATGGAATCACTTGTTTTTCCTTATGTATTTAGGTGTGAGCAGTACTCAAGCTGCAGGAGCTCGGAGCACTGCTGGGGTATTGGAGGAGCACCAAATAAGATTTGAACCCAAATCTTATTTTGTTCTGTTACATGCTAAGGAACAAGGATACTGTAGGTGGCTTTTTTTCCCCCAGAAATATTGTGTTTCTTACCCAAAACAGCCCTTTGCATTGCCACCTATGGGGCTGTGGCAGTCGATTCCCTCCTGTTTGGCCCTGCAGCACACCCCAGCCCAGCATCATCTGCTCTTTCCTTGGGAGCCAAGTGCCAGCATGTAAATGTGATTTCTTACTATGTAAGGATTACTAAAAAAAAAATAAATAAGCTAAGCCTGAAGAAGATATCCAGAAGTAAAAGAAAACCATCCTTTAAGAGCCACTTGTATTGCCGTGAGCTCCAAGAAATCCTCTCCGTTTCAACTGGCTGGAGTGCCATCAGGATGCTCTTACCCTGCTCTCTGTTTTGTATTAAATTTAAATACATCAGACAGCTTGGTATTTCAGACATAGGTGAGTTTATGTGTGCTTGTTTGAGTTTCAATAAGTGGTGTGCATGTGTGGATAACATGTGGGCGTTAAACCTGAGCATCTGCTCACTCCAGCGTGGATAGTCCTTTCTCACTTCCCAAGTTCTTGAATTGGAAATCTCCCCCTTTTTTTTTTCTTTTCTTTTTTTTTTTTTTTTTTTTTTTTTTTGGTGTTTATTTAAGAGTGATTGAATTTCAGCAGTGTTTGCTGTGTAGTGAATGAAGTTTCAGTGGATTTGTTTCATTTCAAGCAGTTTCACTGTGTTCGGAAGCAAGGAGTTTGGACTCATTTGGTCCAGTTGTCACTTTGGACTTAATGCCACATGCTGTGAAGTTGCTCTTGCAAACTTGCAAAGAAGTGGTTCAGTGGTTAACCAAAAGAAAGGGAAATGGGAATGGGAATGGGAATGGGAATGGGAATGGGAAAGAAAAAAAAGGAAGGGAATGGGAAAGAAAAAAGGGAAGGGAAGGGAAGGGGAAGGGATGTGAGGGGAGGAGAGGAGAGGAGAGGGGAAGGGAGGGGAGGAAGAGGGAAGGAAGAGGGAAAGAAAAGGGGAAGGGGAAAGAAAGGGAAAGGGAAAGGAAGGAAAGGGAAAAGGGAAAGGGAAAGGGGAAAGGGAAAAAAAAAGGGAAAGGGAAAGGGAAAAGGAAAAGGAAATGGAAAATCAAGACTTGGTCAAAATGAGTGTTTATGAAGTTGTTGCTTGAAATCTCTGGACTCAGACAAGGTTTCTGGTACTTCTAGTTGGACTGGGTGACCTTTAAAGGTCCCTTTCAGGTCAAACAATTCTATGATTCAAGAGATGCGTGGTAAGAACCCAGATCTTCAGCTACAAAGTGTTTTATTGGCCCAGGACTTGCACCCAGAACATTTTTAGTGCAGATACAGAGATTTCGCCATCAAGCCTGGCTCTGGTGTTGATGTTGGATCTTCAACAACTGCTATACTGTTTTTAAACATTTTTATAGTATCTTTCTACCCCCTTTTGATTAAAAAATTTTATTCCCCTGTCCACCCCAGGGTGGGGGAAAGACAACCCTCAACCTTGTGTAGTCAAGGTTATGGCGATAAATTCTGTAGCATTGTCACTTCTATTCGGAGTAAATTGGCTGGCCGCTTTCGGGCTGAAGGGAAGATAATTTGCTGTAGTATTTCAAATGGATTAGAAATGGATTTGAAGGGAAAGTTCATGCCTCCCATTACAAAGGCTAAAAAGAAGACTATCTTAAGGCACTGTTCACACTCTGGCCTTCATTATCCACGCTTAATACCTTTCCTATTTTCCAGTGTTAATGAAATTTCCTGCCGGAGCGGGTCTTCTGGACGGACGGGAGAACTCTTTAGATCCGAGGGTTTGTGCTGCAGAAAGGGAATTACAAGCCCCTCGTGTTGAGAGCTGGCGTATTCTTCAGGTCCTTGGCCTGGCTATTATCTCATTAATTCTATCCTCTCTTCTCAATACAGTTCATTTCCAAAGGCCGTCCTTTCCATTAGGGTAACAATTCAGTGCAGTGCCGTGACACCGCCAGGGATGAAAAGAGACAAGGGGTTTTGTGATGCTCTGTTGGTGACATCTCTTGGCCCAACAGTGGCTGTCCCCAGGGTCGGTGTCACTGCCTGTGGGTGAAGGTGATGCTGGTGGAGTGAAGTTGTTGGGGCTACAACTTTCCATAGGGTTGGACCATTGAGTTTCTCTGTTCGTCTACATGAGCTTAGGTTAAGCTTAGAGTTTTCTATATAAAACATATTTTACTTTCAATTTTGAATCAAAGAGGCCTTCTGGAAGTAAATAACAGAAGATGCCAGAGCTCAAGTTCACCAGCTGAAATTCCCTGTGAAGCATCTCCTGGAGAGCAGCATCTCCAAACCTGTGCATTTGCATGGTGTGAATGTGTGCTGGGAACCACAAGAATTTTGGGCAACTTAGCTCGGAACATGGGAATTTCAGGCAGCGTGGCTCAGAACATGAGAATTTTGGGGATAGGATGTCCCGAACTCAGGGGTTTGGGAACACTCCTCACCAAGTGATTAAAAAACTGCTGAAGCAGTAATGCAACCTGTCTGTCTGTCTCCAGTAGGGAAAACAGCTGTAAAGGTTATTGGAGCAGATTACAACTCCTTTTGAGAAATGGTTGCCTTTTATTTTTTGTTTTTCTTCCCCCTGTTAACTTTGACTTTTTAGAAATGAGTTTCCAGGAGCCCGAGTTGTCCTCATAGCAATGTTCCCATTGCAGAATCACCCAAAGAGTGGAAATGGAGGTGGCCACCCTTTGGGCGATGAGAACCTAACTCTAAACTCAAACCCTAACCCTGAAACCCTAACCCCTAAACTCTAAACGTGTGCCTAATCTTAAGCCTGAATCCCTAAACCCTATGGCTAGCCCTCACCCCATGCCTAACCCCCAACCCTATGCCTAACCCCTAAACCCTAACCCTAAAGCCTAAACCCTAACCCGTGTTTTATCTTGGTGGCTTTACTTTCAGTCAACCTCAGTGATAATTTTTCTACAGAAATGCAAAATTGGAGGAGGTTCAGTACACGTTGATGGGTGCAGGGCAAAAGTCTTAGAAAAGTCTCTGCAGGGAGATGTGGGACCCATGGTCCTTTGGTGCATAACGCTGTTCTGATCCTTCTCCTTTTTTTTTATTTGTTTATTCTTTTTTCTTTTTTTTTTTTTTAAACGCCGGTTTATAAAAGTATAAAACGTTTTATAAAGTGCAGCTCTCACCGCTCGGTGCTCGGCCGGCAGCTGCTACCTGCTCTCTCTCTGCTCACATAGGCAGGGTCAGATGCCAGTGGGTAATAACACTGTGATAAATGGTGACTTTGTAACGAGGGCCACTTCAACGCTTGGAAGGAGCACAAAAAAGGTGAGAAAATAAATATCCAGAGCATTTGCGGGAACTGCGTTTTGTTGGACTAAATCCATCTTACAACTCTAGGAGGGTTGTTTTTTTCCCCCAATCTTTTTTTTTTTTTTTATTATTATTTTTTTATTTTGGACCCCACTGACATTATTTTCACAGGAAAGCGTACTGAGCATGAGAGCATTTCTCTAAATCAGTGTTTTTCAGAGCAAGAATCTCTTTGATTCTACCCCAGGGAAATGGTGGATTCACCATCCCTGGAGGATTTCAAGAATTGTGGAGATGTGGCACTGAGTGACATGGTTAGTGGGCCTGGTGGGGATGAGTTGGGGTAAGACTTGGTGATCTTCTAGGTCTTTTCTGATCTTAATGATTCTATGATATGCAAATTGATGTTTGCAGCATACACTGAAGTTGTGATGGTCATGTGCAGAGGGTCACCTACCAACTTTAGTCTTTTCTAGACATTTGGTGTGGAATTTCCTTCAAAAGGGCTACATTTGGTTGGGCTCTGCTTAGTTCACAGTGGATTTTACCAGGGAGCTTTACTGCATCTTGAGTGATGCTTTTATCTTCTTGGGGCTCCAATGCGGTTCTGTCCATGCCATTTGATGTTTATCATCAATGTGGTGTACCTTTTTATAGCAAATGGAGCTATGGTGCACAATGCACCATCTAGCAGATGTTAAATAAATCAGAGTAATGGCACAAGCATGAATCAGTCCTCATTGTGTCCCTATTCCTTTTGACATCCCCTTCCTCCAAATCTCTCCTCTTTACCTCCGAACTTTCCCACGAACTCTGCATTCCTAGTGATTTGTGTGCAAGGTGCCCAGCTTGGGAGAATCAAAGAATCATTAAGGTTGGAAAAGACCACTAAGATCACCAAATCCAACCACCACTATGTCCATTCGTAGAGTCATAGAATCATTAAGGTTGGAGAAAACTTTCAAGATCAATCCAACCATCGACCCATCCCCTCTGTGCCCACTAAGCTGTGTCCCTCAGTGCCACATCTGCCCTTTTCTTGAACACCTCCAGGGATGAGGACTGAACTTGAACACATAACAGCCAGCATGGCTTTATCAAGGTCAGGGTTTGCCTGTCCAACCTAGTGTCCTTCTGCAGTGGCCTAACTGCACCAATGACAAGGGAAGGGCCACTGATGTCATCTATCTGGACTTCAGTTAGGCCTTTGACCTGGTCCCACATAACATCCTTCTCTTCTAATTGGAAAGATAGGAGTTTGATGGGTGGACTGTTTGGTGGTAAAGGATCTGGGTGTGAGATCACATCCAGAGAGTGGTGATCAGTGACTCAGTGTTCAGATGGAGATCAGTGATGAGTGATGACCCTCAGAGGCCAGTGCTGGGACCAGTGCTTTTCTTCAGTGATATTGACAGATACATCCAGTTGCAGTCCTTGGTACTAGAGAGACATGGACCTTTTGGAGTGTTGGGTATAAGGAAAAAGATTTTTACAGTAAAGGTAGTGAGGCACTGGAAGAGATTGTCCAGAGATCCCCATCCCTAGAGACAATCAAGGTCAGGCTGGATGGGGTTCTGAGCAACCTGACCTATCTGTGGGTGTCCCTGTTCATGGCAGGGAGGTTGGACTAGATGACCTTTACAAGTTCCCTTCCAACTCAAACCATTCTATGGCTCTATGATCAGCCATTACCACTGAGCATCCCATGCCTCCTCATCCCATGCGTTTCCATTGGCAAGACTGGAAGGGTTCCTGTGTGTTATGGTACTTCTCAGGGAAGTGGTGGAGTTACCATCTGTGGAGTTTTTGGGTAGATGTCACATTATGTGACGTGGTTTAGTGCTATGGTGGTGATGAATTGATGGTTGGGCTGGATGATCTTAGTGGTCTCTCCACCCTTACTGATTCTGTGATTCTATATGCTGTGCCTGCAGCAAGAAGATGACCGTGGGGAGATGTGTGCAAACTGCCTTCTCAATGGAGACCTTTCTTCAGCTCTTGGGATCTACATCAGCTGCAACTCCCTAAGAGCTGAAGGATTGCAAAGAGGCTGTTCCTTGTAAAATTTCAAGTTTTCTGCTCATCTCCTTAGCAAGAGCCCAAAGAAACTGCACCCAGTGCAGCAGAGCACTTCTTTGTCCCAATCCCCTCTGCAAATCTGGCAGTAATTCTGTGAGGTTGGTAGCCAGTGGCAACAGCCCTATTAAATGAATAGGCTGTCACGCTAAGCACTAAGAAATGTAACTATTACATTTTACAATTCTCTCTTTCTTTGCAGCACATGTTCATTTAAAGGTAATGCTCTCCAGGGTTTGCATTCTGCTGATAGGATAGCAGGCCTTAATTTACAGATATTCTTCAGTAATGCGCGGTTTATATACGTTCTGCTAATAGCATTATGAGCATAGTTTGTACTAATACAAAATTAGAGCTCTAATTTGCATAAACAAATTACTGTTTGGATTAGTGCTAAATGGTTAAGACGACTGATATTGGAGTAGATTTGATTTGGCTGGAACAGCTCTGTTTGCATAACGGCATATGTACAGCAATGAGCCGGGTGGCGGATGGGGAGAGAGATGGCATCGTGCAGGGTGTCAGGTTGGGAACCGGAAGGGTTTTTTGGTGACAGATGAGCCCATCCAGGAAGGATTTGTCCCCAGGGTGTCACTTGAGAGCTTCTGAAACCTGTCCTTCGCCTGTTGAGCAAACAGACGTTAGGAACGACACCAGTGCGTGTGACTATAGCACAGCTCCTGACCCATTGTCATCCTCACTGCAGAGCTAGTAGGAAGAACGTGTCTTCTCAGAGGAAATAGCAGAGAGATGGGGAGCTGGAGAAGTGTCCCCAGTGCTGCAGAGAACCAGTTTGGCTTCCAGAATTTGCTCCTGGCATTATGGGATGGCAGCATCCTGAGGCAGCTCATCCCATGCAAGGATATGGAAAAAGCCATGAAAGAGCTGCAGTTGCAGAGGGCTGCAAAAATATCTGAGTGACCACTCCTCTTGCTCTGCTTTTTGTAGCCATCATTAGGATAGGCTCTTCCAGCCCATTAGGCAGCTCAGCACAGTAGTGCTGAACAACTCAATATCTGTTAACCCACCTGGATCGCTGTTTGGCTCTGCCAAGCTGCCCATTAGGAAGACAGAAACCAGCAGTGCAGGTGGAAGCTGTGCTTTGGGGTCAGTGGGAAAGATCTGCAGAGTCTATAGACAAGCACATGGACAAGTGTTGCTGTGGGCAAACTGGGTGAAAAAGTGGTTATTTGTGCATGAGGAAGAGGTACCGTTCGTAGAGTCTTTAATTGCACCTATTTTTGATGTAAGTAAATAAGATCTGATTCCCCAGTCCCTTTTGTTTTCACTCTCCAAAGGAGGAGCTTAACTACCTGCTTCTGTACCACCTCCATCACTGAGCAGCTCTGGGTTTGCTCACAACTCTTTGGGGTAGCATCCTGACTTGGTGCTTACCTTGGTTTTATCCTTTCCTTACAGGTCCCCCCAAGCAAGCTCAACTCCCAAGAGTGGCAAATCCCAAGCCATACAGCAGAGGTGGAAGAGCAAAGGCTATCGGTGCATTGGAGGGGTGATGTACCGTGTGTCGGCAAACAAACTCTCCAAAACTTCCAGCACCCCTGGTCGGTGCAGAGATCTGAGCACCAAGAGCCCTGGAAGAGCAGGTGAGCAGAGAGAATTTGTCCTGCTTTGTATCAAATATCCAACAGTGCTCCAGCTTTAGCGCTGAGGTTGGTTTGTAGCTGCTCATGCCGTGGCATGGAGTTGGGAGCAGGTCGTCGTTAAGACCTTCACAACCCAAGCCATACTAAGATTGGATGTTTCCAGCTCCTCACCTCCCTTGAATTGCTGCAACACCTGAGAACCTCTAAACAAAGTCACTGAATCTCAGAGTCAAAGAATCATTAAGGTTGGAAAAGAAGTTTAAGGCTTTCAAGTCCAACTGTCAACCCATCACTGCCATGCCCATTCAGAATCTTACCATCATACAGTCATTAAGGCTGGAAAAGGCCTCCAAGTCCAACCCCAACCCATCCCACCATGCCCACTAAACCATGTCTCCAAGTGCCACATCTCCAGATTTCTTGAACATCTCCAGGGATGGTGATTCCACTACATCCCTGGGCATCCTGCTTCAATGCCTGACCACTTTTTTGGGGAATAATTTTTTTCCTAATACCCAACCTGTCCTCCCTGAGATATTTTTAGGGAAAAAAAAAACAACCTTTCTAGCAGCATTGCTGACACCTCAGCACAAAGTTAATAGACATCTCACCGTTTCCAGAGGACAACCCCAAGCTCTTCCTGATTACAGTATGTTTTTGATTAACAGTAGCACTGAAGGGAAAACAACGTTAAAGAAACAAAAGCTTTAAGAAAGAACAATTGAAGAATATTGAGTTTTTCTCAAGCTAGTGTTTACCAGGTTTAGATCCACCCTGTTACACTGCTTGTTGTTTTTTTATCCTTAAGGAGGATTGCTAAGTCTTGGCCAGCTTCAAGTTGCACCTAAAGGTTAAGTATATTTGATATGCTCATCGAATTACATTCAATATTGACCTAACAAAGCCAGGAGGGTCACTCTGTAGATAACTATGAAGCAGGCAGTTTGATGTGGTTACTGGCTTTACATTTAGCTTCAATTAAATGTGTGTTTTAGCTCCTCTGGTGCTTGACACCTCAAGTGCAGATCTCAGGCAGGATCAGGTTTCTAATTCTTTCTGAAGTGTTGGTTATTTTTTTTTTTTTTCAAGTTTCTACCTGGATTGAATGTTTTTGTTCCCTATATTTGCAATCCTTGGGAAAAGCTAAAGTGGGAAAGGCAAAGCCAGTGGTTTCATGGTGTTTTTCTTTGTTGGAATGATGGAGGCCTCAGAGATGAGTGAGTTCGTGAATGATGCTATAAAGGCAATTTAATGCCAAAGTCATTTTATGTACAGTGGAAAAGTCTGGATGAAGAGAGGGAATAAATAGGACACTGTCATTGGGAAGTGTCACTGGGAGCTGTGTGTACCCCAGTTTGGGGTTTCCTTGGTGGTTGTAAGGAGATGTGAATAATAGATGTTTCACCTCCCTCATTTTGCCCCTTCTTACAGCCCAGAGATTAGATCCAGTGCTGGTAGGTGAATGGGTTATTCCTGTCACCTACCAGGTTCCATTAAACAAACCTACAAAGGAAAGACTTATGGGAGGGAGGAGATGAGCTTAGAGCAGGGACAAAAATCCCATCAATAGTGTCTGAATCCCTGCACTCCTTCTGCCTTTCCATGGGACCAGAGACTTCAGAGTGCTTCTGCTGACAGGGAACATATTAAATTCAAAGCAATTGTACCAAATAGTGGAAATGTCTTGAAAAAAATGCAGTGCCTTTTAATGGAAGTGAGACCATTGTAGCCCATATTGAAGAACCATCCTGAGTGTGGATCTGAGATTGAGGACCATTCCCAAGCACTGATTCAATGCAGCAGACTTTTATTGGAGCAGCAAAAGGTGGGCAAAACCCTCAAGACATGGCCATGGAAAGTGTCAGATGGAGCAGATCCAGCTTTAGGGGCCAGATTTCAAGACAGAGAAGCCAAAAACCCAGGGGTCTTCCATTGCAGCAGGGAGGGCTTTTGGAGGATGAGGATTTTGAAGAAGCACATTGGTTGGGTTGACTGTGATGTCTCTGTTATTGGATATTTTTTCAAGGACAGTTTGGGTTATTGGTTTTTTTTTTCAAGAACTTTTTTTTGGGTAAGACTCAGGTGTACTGGCTTTTGCCCTACAGCATGGAGATGGACATGACACCAGATTCTGCTTAATTTCCAGTTGATACGTTGAATGGTTTAATATAGGTGCTGGGAGATACTTAAATCACTCTTTCTGCTGCTGTTTGGAGCTCTGATGTTTGCCTGGCAACTTTTCCCAAACGCACATCTTGCATATCCCATATTTATAATTCTTGTTCCAGACCTTATTTTCATTCATCCTAATGCATGGAGGTTTTAAAATTCATCTAACCACTGGAAATCAGCAATTCGTGCTTAGGGAACTTAAAAAAAAAGGCTGATGGATTCATCCTTGTCCATAAATATCCACTGCTGGACTGGGACCATGCAGAGAAACACAGTCCAGTGTGCAATTTTTGGGAGAGCCAAAGGGATGATGAGAGGATGTTGTGCAAAACTTTTCCTCTTTTTAATCTCCACTGTGTGCTGGGGTAGCAGAGAGATGGGAAGTGCTCATGACAGTTTAATAGCCCGGGATTTACTTAATGATGGGTTATAATTCTGCTGTTCACCTGAATTTATTGGGTTGGTATTTTGTCTCTCTGTGCCCTGACTACAATCAGAAATGCAAAGATCTATTTTTCACTTTGCGGAAATGTTAGGAAATGTGGCAGCAGGACAGTGTGGAAAGTGTTTGATGCATTGCAATTAGATGTGGCTTTAATTAAGCAAATGCAATAAGCTGGTTGAGCAAACCTTTCCTTCATTTCTTACTACAATTGCTGCGTTATTCGGATGCTTGAGAAATTTCCATGAAATTGGGGAAAGAAGCAAAAGGTTCTGGCAACACAGCATTTCAAAAATAAATTTGAAAGGGGAAATAAAAAATAAAATAAAAAAAAAAGGTATGAAATTGAAAGCAGCAGGAACAAAATTAAGGTTTGACATTGTCCAGAAAGAAGCCCTGACCCCAATCTCAGCACAAGCGGTGTAAGTAGAACTATTGCAGCCCACGATGTGGGCTCACTGCAGTTTAAGCAACATCCAAAGCTGCTTCTTGCAAGGAAATCTTCCCTTTGCGACTTTGGATACTCAGGAAAACCTGCAGCTCATGCCCAAACATTCCCATCATTGCATCATGCCAAAGAACATCCCAATCTCCAGTAGTTTGTTCACCCCTCTGTGGCCTCAATTGTCCTGCCTTCATTCTGTGTTGGGATGGGATGATTGAGGAGCCCAACCTAAGATGTGAGAACAGCTGAAGTTGGATTACTGCTATACTGTGCTGATTTTGATGTTGTTTGAGTAGGGTCTCTCAGCCCTTCAAGCTCAGTCCCTTGTTTCTGAGATTACTCATTCCCTTTATCCCTTCGGATTCAATCCCTTGGTTCTGGGATTGCTCGGTCCCTTGGGCCCTTTTGAGCTCAGTTGCTTGGCTTTGGGTTTGCTCAATCCCCTCTTCTCTTCCAAGCTCAGTCTCTTGGTTCTGGGATTGCTGAATCCCTTGGACCCTTCAAACTCAATCCCTTGGGTTTGGAATTACTCAAACCCTTTATTCCTTTTAACTCAGTCTCATGGGTTTGGTAATCCTCAATCCCTTGTTCCCTTTGGAGCTCAATTAGATTTTCCAATCCCTTGGAATTTCTCTATTCCATGTCGCTGTTAAGATCAGTCTGCTGGGTTTGGGTTTTGTCCCCTTGGAGCTTGATCCCTTGGTTTTGAGATTAATTAATCTCTCAGCCCCTTTTGAGTTCAGTCACTTGGCTTTGGATTTGCTCAATCCCTTGGCTCCTTCAAGCTCAATCCCTCAAGTTTGGGATTGTTCAGCTCCTTTTGAACTCAGTCCTTTCGTTTTGAGACTGCTCAATCCCTTGGTTCATTTGTGTTCAAATCCTCCAGTTTGGAGTTGTTCAATTCTCAGCTTCTCTTGAGCTCAATCCCTTGATTTTAGGATTACTCAACCATTCAGTGCCGGGACCCTTTTAGCTTCATCTCCTCAGTTTTAGGATTTCTCAATCCCTTGGTCTCTTTGAGCTCAACCTCTTGGGTTTGCAACCTGCTCTCCTTGAGGAGCAGCATTGGATCCAGGGTGTGCAGAGCATGGTAGATGCTCCATGCTCCTTGCAAGCATCCACAGAGCTGATTTTGCAACAGCATTGAAACCAGAGCATGCATTGTTAATTGAGCGTGCTTTGCTAATAACAAAACTGTGAGTGCCTGAAGCAGGGACATGCATTTTCCTGTTCAGAGCTGGGATGCAGTCAGGCAGGAAAGCATGAAAAGCTGCTTTAAAAGCCCTTGTTTTGTTGTTACCTTCCAGAAAGTGAGGGCTTCTGCTGTCTGGTGAGTAAAATAAATTACCCCCAGCAGCTGCTAGTGCTGATCATCTGAAACAGTGGAAGCCACTTAAATGAATAATAATTAAAGAAATAAATTTCCTGAGTGCCAGCCTCAAAACTTTTTGTTCAGCAATAAAGGCAGGAGAGCCCCACAAAATGAATGGCCACCTCTTCCAGAAGTAGGCTGCCCGTGCCACAGAAGGCAAAGCACAGTTATAACATGACCTATTAAAGGAGATGGCATGGTTGAAAAGAGCTTTTTTTCTTAGTGCCAATGCGTGAAGGGGGTTGAGCAGAAGCAAGCTGCAGTGGTGCAGGTGTTCAGCAAGGTTAAATAATGGCATGGTGGTGCAAAACCCCATGGCAGTGATTGCTGAGCTGGAGCAACATCCGACACTTGGAATGAAGCCCATTTCTCTCCTTGTGTGAGATTTTGATTTGGGGTTATTGTAGGGGGCTTAGTGGTCCTGTTGTCACAAGGGGGTTTACCTGATGCCCCAACATGATGCTCCTGAGCATAATTACTCCACTGTACTGCTTGGTCCCAATACATCCCCTTGTCTCCTGCTCTTTCACTGTGCCCTAGGAGCAATAGAATCCTGCCTAAATAATTAAGAGTGTAATTAACCACACTGCAATGTTTGCAGTTGATTTGCATGCAAAGGGAAATCTTAGCTGGCATTCTCAGGAAGCGTTAAAAAGTCCTGGGGTGGTGGGGAGTTGCACGGAGGTGTTGAAGCTGAATGAAAGCATCCCACATCCCACCCTGGAAAGCACCCAAGAATGGTGGATCCACCCAAAAATGGATGGATACCAAATGGCATCCTGGGCTCCATCAGAAGAGGGGTGGCCAGCAGAGACAGGGAGGTGATTGTCCCCCTCTACTATGCTTTTGTGAGACCCCATCTGCAATACTCTGTCCAGTTCTGGAGCCCCCAGTACAAGAAAGACAGAGAGCTGTTGGAGAGGGTCCAGAGGAGAGCCACGAAGATGATCAGGGGTTTAGAGCACCTCCCCTATGAAGACAGGCTGAGGGAGCTGGGCTTGTACTGCCTGGAGAAAAGAAGGCTGCGGGGTGACCTCATTGCAGCCTTTCAGTACCCAAAGGGAGTCTACAAGCAGGAGAGGAATCAACTCTTTGAGAGGGTAGATAACAGCAGGACAAGGGGAAATGGTTTTAAGTTGAGGGAAGGAAGATTTAGGTTGGATGTCAGGGAGAAGTTCTTTACTATGACAGTGGTGAGGTGCTGGAACAGGCTGCCCGGAGAGGTTGTGGATGCCCCATCCCTGGAGGTGTTCAAGGCCAGGTTGGATGGGGCCCTGGGCAGCCTGGTCTAGTAGGCAGGGTCAACCAGGCAGGGGGTTGGAGATTCATGATCCTTGAGGTCCCTTCCAACCCTGGCCATTCTGTGGTTCTGTGATATGTATGGTTTGCCAAGGTAGTTTGCCAATGGAGATGTCTGCCAGCCTTTCCCTGGAGGAAAGGGACTAAGTACCAGAGGAAAGTACCCATCTAATCCTGCAATCTGTGAAGAAAACCATCTGGATTAATGCATGGGTGCTGTCATAGGGGTACAGCCTCCAGTCTCTTCAATGGAGAGCCCTATTGACACGATCACCTTCCTCCATTTTGTTCCAGAAGCAAAGTTCAGAGTGGGTTGTGTCCTCTGAGAGACCTCCGGAGCCAGGCTATTGTGCTGTGGATTCGAACAGAGTTGGGAAAAAAAAAATAAAAAAATACAGAGTTAGACGATAGCCCCTGCCATTAATCATAGCTGTAATCATGCATTTAATGAACATGACAGCTCCGTTCCCTCTGGAGCGACGCGCCGAGGCTCACGGCTGGGTGAGGTACAACAATCACTTCTCAGCTCTCCGAGAGCCAGCGTCGGGTTGGGATGATGCATGAAGAGAAACAGCCCCGTTTGCACGGGCTGTGGGTTTCCTTACAGATGATGCTCTTCGACCTGACTCAATCGTTAAGGAAAAAAAATAAAAGGAAGAGAGAAAAACACCTGTCCCTTATGCAGGATATAAAATATCAAGCCTGACGCCGGCGTGCTGTGTGTAATCAGTTAAAAAGCCCTTAATGTGCAGTTCTTTGATGCTCACCCAGCAGCTTTTTTTGTGTGTGTTTCTTCTTCTCCTTCCTTTTTTTTTTTTTTTTTTTTTCCCTGTGCACTCTTATTTAAATATCTGCAGCAATGGAAATTCTGCCTTTAGCATAGGGATGTATGGTTTGCTGTCCTGCTCCAGAAGCACTTTGTCCCAGTACTGGTCCTCTCTCAGCGTGCTTAATCACTCTCTTGCAAAATTCAGTTGGGTTGCATGTGGAGGAAGGGCCAAGTGAGGCTCTCCAGGCTCACAGTCAAGCTTAGTGGCACTCAGCATTATGTCTCATAGAATCACAGAATCGCTAAGGTTGGAAAAGACCTCCAAAATCACCCAGTCCAACCATCAATCCATCCCCACTCAAGCCCAGCAAACCATGTCCCTCATGTTTCATTGAGTCTCGAGCCCTATGGGCTTGCACACAAGCACATTTCAGCTTCTATTTTTAATTTAATCCCTTTCCATTCCTCAGTGTCATTTCTCAACCCCATAGGGCATAGGTGCATTTGGAGAGCTCAACACTCCACTGTGCATCTGTCTTGCTCTGACCTTGCTCACTGATTCCTTCAAGGTTTGCAGAGAATCACTTGTGTTTCAGAGTGGTAACATGTTGGAATAGGCTACCAATGAAGGTGATGGAGTCACCATCCCTGGAGATGTTTAAGAGTTGGACTTAAAGGTCTTCCCAACCTTAATGACTCTGTTATTCTATTATTACATTTAACCTTTTTTTTTTTTGGGGGGGGGGGGGTTTTGCATGATGGAAAAGTTTCTAAAACCAACATTGTGCTGCAGCTCCATGAATCCCAATAGACAGATGAGAGAAATGAGGCTTTGCCTCTTTCCAGGCTGCTGCATGTTAAAAACCACATAATTACAGAGCTTCTGAACCACATGGCCGATGGGCTGTCTCCTCCTGGGTAAATATTTAGGCAGTTCTCTATTAGTTGGACGAATATTTCCACTCAGAGTAATTAGAGAGCAAGGAGGAAGTGTTGCTTTGCCAGCTGCCAGGCTGCTGGATGTGGTCAATGGGTGCTTCCGTGCTGCATTTTGCAATGAATGGGAGTGATTCTCGTGCATTGAAACTGCTTGGAGGCTGTGAATTAATTCCCAGTAGGAATCAGTAAAGAGTGATACGCATCCAGTGTGGCACATATTCCATCCTCCCAACATTTTCAAATAGTTTTAGGTTGCGTATGATAACATTTCTTCTTGCCAGAAGATGAAAGCGGTGAAAAAAATCCACCCAGCCGTTCAGCCATGTCTGTAGTATGGGTACATACCCATTTAAAACCAGCTGAAGGAGACTGTTGCACCCTTTATTTATTTATCTATTTATTTATTTAGCAGTTCCTCTTCTCTGGCAAAGGATGTGGTTGTCAGGCTGCTTTAACTAAAAGGATGGCACATGAGCACTGAGAGACGCTCGTACCCTAGAGTCTGCTTTTATGCCCAGGTATTAAATATTTAAAGATATTGTCTACTGCCCTGGGGAGCCCACTCTTGGGATAGTTTGTCCTGCTGAGCTTGCTTTCAAGTGCTTTAAAAATAATTGCAGAGGACTGAGAGATGCTCTAACCTTTCCCTAATGATGGGCTTTAATTTGGATCTCTCCCTGCATTGTTTGGGAGGTCAGCTTTGCTTGAGCTTGATGGCCTCATCACCTTTCCCTTGGAGAAGCAGAACCTGAGCCAAAAGCCAAAAAAACAAACATCCCCAAAAACAGTTCTTGTGACTGGTGAACTTCTATGGTGGAGTGACTGCATCAGTGAACAAAGGGAAGGCAACTAGTGTCATCTACCTGAACTTGTCGAAGGCCTTCGACATGATCCCACACCACATCCCTAACTCTAAATTGAAGAGATATGGTTTTGAAGGGTAAACTGTTCGTTGGATAAGGAGTTGATTGGATAGTTGCAGCCAGAGGGTTGTTGTCAGTGGCTCTGTGTCCAGGAGGAGGCCAGTCACGAGTGGTTTTCCCCAGGGGTCCATCTTGGCACCAGTGCTCTTCAACATCTGTATCAATGACATAGACAATTGAGTGCACTCTCAGCACGTTTACTGATGACACCAAGTTGAGTGGGGCAGTTGACACAATAGAAGAGAGGGACACCATTCAGAGGGGTCTGGACAGACTCAAAAACTGGGCACACAGGAATCTAATGAAGGTTAACAAGGGCAATTGCAAAGTATTGCACTTGGGTTGAGGCAATTCCAGGTATAGGTGTACAAACTGGGAGAAGAACTTATTGAGAGCCGAGCTGCAGAGGAAGACTTTGGGGGTCCTGATGGCCAAAAAGCTGGGCAGACTGCCCAGAAAAAAGTGTGGATGTCCCATCCCTGGAGGTGTTCAAGGCCAGGCTGGATGCGGCCTTGGCAGCCTGATCTGGTGGGTGACAACCCTGGTTGGAACTGGATTGTCTTTAAAGTCCCTTCCAACCCAAGCTTTCTATGATTCTGTGATCTTTAAGATCCCTTTTGACCCAACCATTCTGTGGTTCTATGAAATGCCCCTGTAATACTCAGTGATCTTGCACCAAGCTTCAACACACGTTGTAATATCTGCTGCACCCAAAGATTTTTGCTCATGTCCTGCAAGCTCTCGATGCCTCCCATCTCCAGGCACGGGCCACCAGCATCACATTTGCTCTTTGCATTTGCAAAGGGAACAGATGGGGTTTTGCAGCCATTGGCAGCCAGAGTGACAGCTCGAGTGCCGGGACTGCATGCTGCTGCACTATCAAATTCCACTCACTCACTCCCCAGCACACCCAGGATGGCAGGTGAGTGACTGAAGCACGCTGCTACCACCTGGAAATGCCTTTTATTTTCAATTCAGTCTTTCCTACGGCACTCAAGGATAATTTAATTGCATGCATGCACGGACTGAAGTCAGCCACTGGGTTTCCCTGGGCTGCTGCAACCTCAAATTTTGCTCCTCAGCCAATGCATACGTGTGAATTTCCCTGGAGCAGCTTCCCAGCACCAAGGAAAGGATCCCTGCAGCATTCAGAGGCCTTTTTTTTGCAGGGCTTATCCTCGTTGCAAAGCTTGCATACTCATCCAAGCAGTAATATACCAAAGAACACATGATCCTGCAAAATTTTGTGATTCTGAGCAAATGGTCATGAATGTGTCTGTGTTTCTTCCTGTTTTCCAACAGCACGATTGAGCTGCACGCCCAGCAGTCCTGGCTTCTCTCCATTTGGCTGCCTGAACCGATCAGCCACGAGCCGATACATTGCAAGGTCTGTACCCACAGTGTGATTTGTGCTCAGGATGGTGTATGAAGCGTGTGATGGGGCTGTTTCATTGGCTCTTAGTTTGATGAAGCTCTGTTCACCCCCATTCTCAGTTGTAAACTTAGCAGGAAGACGCTGGCTGCTGCTCTGAAAGTTTCTCTTGAGAGGGTTTGAAAGGTCAATAATGGATATCAGCACATTTAAGAATTCAAATCCTTCTCTAGCCCTCTCTGAAAGTCCCTTTTTACAACAACTCTATTGTTCTCGAGGGCAGCAGTGTCACTGCCATCTGTAGAGCAGCAGTTTGTATTTTTTTCCCCCATGACTCAATAAATCACATCCCAGTACAACCCAGGAAACTTGCAGGTTTTCCTTCTCTACCGAGTACCCAACCAGTGCTGCTGCTCCTGCAAACTGGGAACCAAGCATGTGGCAACTGGGAAGCACCACGAGTAGGAAAATGACAGCACATTACCACTGCTTAACACCCTGCTGCCTTTCTTATTGCCTTCCTTCTATGCTACAGATGTGCCACGTATCATCGCGTCCTTAAGTATGAGCATTTGCAGACAAGCTCCTCTTAATTGTAGTAGACTAAAATTTATTCCCAAAGTGTCTTGGTTCCAGATGTCTGTAGGCAGACTTGGTGCCAGATTTTAGCTATGTTTTATTATAACCCATCTCTAATACCACCTAATTTAAAATCTGCCATCAGTTAATTGGTGGTAAGGTCCATCCTGCAAATAAGTGCGCTTAATGTGCTGGCCAAATATCTCACAAAGGGTGTTGACTGTAGGAGAGCCCTTTTTCCATATCATAATTTCAGCAAAGAAGTGCTTCTTCGCTTCCTCCTGGTCCCATACAGTCCTATAGTTGATGGGTAATCACTTCTTGAACTGCAAGCTCATGGGAAACGTGTGCTAAACAACTTCTGATATCCTTAAGAAACTTCTAGTGATACCAGGTACTTAATTTTGTCTGGTATTTGGTGTTACCTTGCAGCCAGCATAGGAGAGGACTTTTTCTGCCTCACTGTGTTCCTGTAAGCTTCAGGGAAGCTCTTTGCATGCTCACAGTGTCATTGAAGATTATCTTGGTCATGGAGGAGCCTGTGAAGGGCTCTTAATAGGCTCTTGCACCAAAGGTCTCTTGTGCCATATCCCAGAGAAGGTCTGGTTTGTGTTCTCTGTACCATGCCATTAAATAGTCCCGGAGGACAAAACCCCTACTTGTCTTCTCCCAAGTGAGCAGATCAGCTCCTGCCCTTTGCTTAGATATCCTATGGTCCAGGCCCAACTTGGTGGCCTTTTACTGGACTCACTGTGTTGGACTGAGAATCCCAGATTCGACCTTATATGCTACTGAGGTGTTGCAGGCACCATAGTAATTCTAATAGAGGGGGTAGATCCCCTCCCTCATGTTCCTGGCTGTGTTCATAGCCCAGCATGTGGCTGGCATCATGACCTCTCCTGTGAGGAGAGGCTGAGGACACTTTGTCTATTTTGGAAAGGAAGCTGAGAGGTGACTTCATTGCTCCCTACAGCTTTTATAAGAAAGTGGAGAGGGAAGTGTTGATCTCTTCTCTGCAACAGTAGTACACATGGGAATGGCACAAGGCTGCTCCAGGTGAGGTTACATGAGGTAACATTTCTTTACCATGGAGATGGACAAACACTGGGACAGGCTTTCCAGGATGTCTGGCTAACTGCTGGGTGCTTTCTTTTTCCCCAGAGTTCCCAAGTGTTCTGCAGAAGTGCTTTCCAGTATAGGCTGGAAAAGACCCTTAAAGATCATCTAGTCCAACACTTCTACCATCTTTCACTGGGTCAGATTGCTTAAAATATGGGACTACTTTATCCCAAATGCAGACATTTGCTGGAAAATTAGCCTGATATTCTAGATTTTTAAAGATTCATGCTGAAGTTGGCAAAAAAAAAAAACAACCCAAAACTAGGAGAATCTAAAAGCCTATGGCCCAGTGCAGATTTTCTGAATATTTAATTCTCTCTTCAAAGTGCAGCTTGGTCTTTTCTGTGATTTTGGGTACCGTTGAACCATTTTCTGTGTGTCGTTTTGTGATATCGTTGTACTGAAGTTATGAAGTTGGAAACATCCATCTTGCTCTGTTTAGCCGTGCTGTTCAGAGGAGTTTGGCCATCATCCGTCAAGCCAAGCAGAAGAAAGAGAAGAAGAAGGAATACTGCATGTACTACAACCGCTTCGGCAAGTGCAATCGTGGGGAGAACTGCCCCTACATCCATGATCCAGAGAAGGTGGCAGTCTGCACCAGGTACGGATGGATGCAGTAACCATATGCTATGACCCATCGTTGGGCCATCAGTTGGCTCTGGTACTTGCTTGTGTGACATTCTGCAGGGAAACTCCCAGTTAAAGAGATAGAAAAACGTGAGAACTGCTGCATGAAAAATGCTTCCTCGACTGGCTGCTCCCCTGCTAGGTTAGGTACCTCCTTGTCCATAGGTCGTGAGATGGAAAGGTTAATAGTTCCCTAATCACCTTCTAGGCATCATTTATAACTCTATGTAATCTTCCTTTTATATCCAGACTTGCCAGACAGGAGAATCCTAATCTATTTAATCTCTTCTGGTAATTTCTTTTTCTGAATTTACATGACATTTCATACCTACTCATGATAATTAAGCATCACAGAACCAGAATACACGCTTTAGTTGTTTGCGTGACCTATGGGAAATGTTTTAATACTTACTTCATGTCTTGGAAGTGGATACCACCACTAATACACTCACGTTTCTTATGATACTTATGGCACCTAAAAAGATAAAAGATTGAAGTAACGTATACTGTTTTTTATCGTAAGAATTTGTAATAAGATCCAGTCAACATTTGTTAAACATAATTAGAAGAATAATTCTTAGCATCAGTTACCACCGTCAATTTGAGAATGCCATCACAGTTTGCAAGGTAGGATTTGAAATTAAAATATTCAGCCAGCCTCCAAAAAGACCATTCCATCCACTCCATGCAACAAGTTTGAATCCCTCATCCTGCAATGCCACACAGCTAAGAGGCCTAGTAATTTATTATGGGAGAACTGATTAATGTTGCCAGTTCATTATACCTGCCCAGCAGTTGATTAAACTATATTATTAGTCGTTTAAAAAGCGTGGAAAAGCCAACTCTGCTGATGAACTCTTTGAGTAATTTCTTCTTAAAATTGCTGCTGCACGAGAAATCATTTGTGAGTTGCACAACGCTCGATGGGAGACCATATAGGAGGGAAAGGCGATTTTTGCCTTCATTTTTTTAAGCTGATTTCATTTGCTTGCACTCAGTTTCTCGTAATACAATCCTATTCTATATTTTTTTTCTCATGATCTTTTATTTTTCTCAGTCTGTGTTTGTTTTAGGTTGTCCTTTATTGAGAAGCTATGCTGTAGTTGTAAAGATCTGCAAATCCAGCTGCCACCAAACGTTTTTTACATCTGTATGCTCCCATTTATATCTTGTTCATACCAATCTGATAGTGATAGGACAATGGAGAATGGTTTTAAACTAAAAGAAGGGAGATCTAGATTAGATATTAGGAAGAAATTCTTAGAGAATGGTTAAGCCCTGGCATTGGCTGCTGTGAGAAGCTGTGGTTTCCCCATCCCTGGAGATACTCAAGGCTACGTTGAATGGGTTTTGGGCAACCTGATCTTGTGAGTGGCAACCAGCCCACGGCAGGGGCTGGAACTGGATAGGCTATAAGATCTCTTCCAACCCAACCGTTTTATGCCTCTGTGATCTTTGAGTTCCCTTCTAGCCCAACAATTCTATGACTATAATCTGTAAGATCCATTCCAACCCAAGTCATTCTATGATTCTATGATCTGTAAGAATCCTTCCAACCCAAACCATTTTATGGTTCTATGAAGGACCTCACCAACACAAGCCATTCTGTGATTTGATGATTCTGTGACTTGACTTAAGGCATATTATAGGCTTTAATGGTGAACATTACAGCAGTTTTATGTGTCAGACAAGAGACTCAGTGTTGAAAAATGGCTTTTTTTTTTTACCTATTCTCACATCCACCCCTCTCCCTCTGGTCTTTTGGCAGGTTTCTCCGTGGCACGTGCAAGAAAACAGATGGGAAGTGTCCATTCTCCCACAAAGTTTCCAAGGACAAGGTCCGTATGGCTTCCTAACAAGTTTGCTGTTGCTTTTTTAACAAGCTGACCTACAGAGGTGTTTATGATGGCTGTAGGGAAGCCTGTGTTATAGAATGCTTCAAATAGAGTTCATTTGTACTTTGGTTGCCAAGCTGCTTGGGCTTGTTATAGGGTCAGGGCTTATAATGGGAGCAGAGTGTGCTGCTTAAACCAGCGTGGTGAATCAGTAGATTAGTGTGTTAAGCAGTGGATTGGAAGCCAGAGCACCTGGAGCTACTGGAAGTATCAGTGACATGTGTTGGGTTAAGGAGCACTTAAACTACGGTAATCACAGAGTAAGTGCATGGGAGCAGTGTTTACAGCATCTAATCCTTCCCTGTGCAGGATCACCCTTATTCTAAATCACCCCATGCTAGGGGTAGACAAGGACAATGTCGCAGCATCCAGGAGCCTTTGGGCATACGTTCACCTCTCTGTAAAAGCTAGGCAGTGAAACTGTTGGGCAGAATGGCTTTTGATTTCATCATTGCTTTCATCTTGCTTGGAATATTTGTGAATTTGCCCTTGTAGGACCTTCTTCACTCTCTTCCATTTGAGCATCACTGGAAAAGGAGGGTGCATCACTGCCTTTGGACATACAATTTTCTTGTCTCCTTTTCCTCCCTTGTAGTTCTCTCGTCTCTTTTTCCTCCCCTCTCTGCATACAGCACGTTCGTTGTCACCAAGGAGCTCATAAGTTATGCTGGTGGTGAGCAGAGTCGCTCCGAGCGAGACACAAAGCACCATATGTTTTTTACATGTCTCTTTCTTCAGAGTCATTTAATCATGAGTATATAAAATAGAGAAGATAGAGTGGGGACAGCTGTACTCCATGACTCATGGCATGACAGAGAGCAATGGGGATGAGGACTGATAGAAGGAAGAAGGACTGTTTGAAGTTGTTTTTTTCCTTATAATGTGAAGACAGGCTTCAGAAATAAAGAAACGAGAAAGAAGAAATGTTTGCAAAGGGTCTTGCTGTTTGTGTGGCTGTTGACATATCCAGAATCGCTGTAATTGACAGAAATTTCAAGTAGACATTGGGATAGGATGTCTTTAAGAGGTGCTGCTAATTTGTTTATATTGAAATAATTAATGTACAAGCACTGCTAGCAGCGCTTGACCCATTACCAATACCTCTGAGCTGGAGGACTGGTACTGCATGGGATGATCATCTTCTGTTCATACCAGTGAGTGCTCCTGCATATTTCAGCAAGTTTTGGAGCCTGATGTTGATCCCATAGTGATCCAGACCTCATAGGATACTCAGCCTCCATCTATACCAGTGAGTTTATGGGTCCTGGGTATTTCAGCACACATTGGATTCTGGCGTTGATCCCAAATCAGACTTCATGGAATGCTCAGCTTTCATCTATACCAATGATTTAAGTGGTCTCGGATATTTCAGCAGGCACTGAAAGCTGGTGTTAGTCCCATAGTGGCCCAGACCCCATGGAGTGCTCAGCTTCTATCTGTACCAGTGCATTGAGTGGTTCTGGGTGTATCAGCAGATTTTGATCCCAGGGCAAAAACATGCATGAAAGTTGGGACTTAGAAATATCCATACGAGTCCCACGGGGTCCTGAAGCATCATCTAATCCCAGGCTGAGTGGTTACATCAGCATAGGAAACAAGCAGGTGACAGCCCTCCAATTCAACCCTAAAATGAATCCGGTTGGAGGAGGTGTTTGTAGCTGTGCAGATCATGCTCTGTAAGGAAGGAGGATTATTTTTTGCAGGATTAGGCACCCTGGAGCAGTTCAGAGTCTCCACTTGCCCTGCGCTTGTCGTCAACACCGTCTGGAAGAGAAACAAGCTTCTCTGAGGAGCTGGAGCCTGCTCACAGTGATTTATGGCCATGGGGAGCCAGCTGCCCAAAGCAAGAGGTGACTCCACTATTGAGCTCCTGTAACTCCCTGTTAACCCGGGTGATTACAGGCAGAGGTGGTGATTCCCTCATTTATCAACTGAGGAGGAAGGCAGGTGAAGTTGTTCGGCAGAGGAAGGCAGTGTTTTCCCCGTGTGCAGGTTTTCCTGGGCGAATCGTCGGGTTCAGGATGAATGAGTGGCTTACTTTCAGCTATTTGAGTTGGGGTTTTCCCTTGTTATCTATTTTATTATTTGTTATCTATCATCTATTTTAGTATCTATGATATATTTTAATATTTCTTATCTGTTATTTGCAGTTAATAATGACTGTGGTGCTAAATGGCAAATAGATTGAGAGCACTGTCCAGGGTTCTGCTGATGGCACCGTTAGTTTGTTCTCAAGGTCATGTTGGGATTTTGGGGGCACCCAGACATTCAGAGTGCCATCTGGGATTGTCATCACATGTCCACTTTGGTGGAAAGTCAGCAGAATGGTCCAGGAAAAGGAGCAGGACTTTATTGGGGCTAAAGCTGTTGGTTTGAGGGTAAAAGCTGCACTCAACCTGGAGCATCCCATGCATCAGTTTCCCCATTGAAAAGTCACAGAATTATAAAATAGGGGAAATCCCTTTTAAACACAGAGGCTGTGGATTCAGCTGTGAGCAGCAGATACCTTTTCCACATCCCAAACAGCCAAATCCTTTTTCCAGCTGTGGTCCTGTTCCAAGGATGCTCTCTGCTGGATACCCCAGGGCAAAGCACTCATTCATGTGGTCACTATGCCTGAGAGATAGCTTCAGAAGCCAATCTGCCTCTGCAAGCAGTGGAAAAATTAAAGGGAGCCTACCTGGGGGATAGGGGAAAGTGGAGCTAATGGGGTTTTCACCCTATAGGGGACGCTGGGCAGAGCTGATTCCTCTTCTGTGCAACGGGGCAGAGCCTCCAGCATGTCACTGTGATTTAGAGGAACCCATAAATCTGAATGAATGGGTTTGTGACTGAAGGTTAGCAAGAGGCTAGGACTCCGGCAGCCGCCCGCTGCTGCTACAACAGCTTTTCCCCTTGAGGAACTTGAAAAGAATCAGCATTTTTCTCCCTAATAGAGCTTCAAAACTCTGTTGTGAGCAATTTGGAAATTCACGTTGAGTTTCGGGTTCATTAGCTGCTGGCTCCAAAGCGTGTACATAGTCAAAGCTGTCTAATATGGACGCACCGCACCAGTGCCTTGAATTAATGTTATTGTTATTTGTGTGGACGTAGTGGGGTGCAAACAAGGTTAATTGAAATGAGAGTGCTGCTTCCTCTTGATAATGGCTCAGGCTTGACAGCTAGGAGGAGTTTATTTTTGTATAAGAGCTGGCTTTATTATCCCTTTTTATTAGAGCTAATTTGGGCTCTATATCAAAAACTACATTAAGGGAATCATTTACGGTCACACCACCACCAACAAAAAAGATAGCCCTAGAGCCCTGTCCTTTATGTTAATGTCTGCAGTTAAAAGACAATTAAAAATAAACTCTTCTCTCTTAAAGCACCCTTTGTTTTCTTTCTCCTCTGCTCCCCCCTCCCTCTATTTCTCCCTTTCTCTTTGCCTCAAATGAGCCAATTTAGTTAAAACCTTAAACGTGCCCTTCAGGGAAAGGGACTTTTCTGCGCACGCTTATTGCAGAAGGGTAAGTATTGGTTTGGGGACGCTTGAAGCAGCAGCACTGGGATGAGCAGAGGGATCAGTAGTGCACTGAGCAGTAAGTAAATTTTGCATTTAGGGGATGGGACAGCATTGAGGGGATGGGACAGCATTTAGGTTACAAACCGATCACATTGCAAAGCTGCTTCTAGGGTTGGGAAGTTACTTTGAGTTAAGGATGGTGACATATTGCTGCAGATTGGTAATTTGTTTTTAATTATAACAGCTGGAAGAAGGTGAAGTTTGCAGTTTGAAGTGGTGGGTGAATGCTCTCTTGCTTTTTGCTTGTTTGTCATAGTGATGCTGAAGCTGGGGAGCAGCAAGTGTACTGGGACAGCTCTGCTCCTCCTCCTCCTCCTCTCCTGAAGCATTCTTCCTCCAGCTCCAGTCCTCCTGTAGCTCTAGGAGTGCTGGGCTATTGCTTGCATGTGATACAGCCCCCCCTACAAATGCTTGCAAGCACTTTTCCGCCTTGTTAAGTTGTGGGATTACCTTCATGCTGCTGGAAAACCCACATAAGAGAGAGGAAAACCATGATGGGAAACAGTGTTTCAGACAGGGCAAGCCCTCTGCTTCTGCTGCTGCATTATTTCTTGAGATGATGTTTGCTGCCCTTTCTTCCAAGTTTATTTGGGAGCTTTGCAGGGAAAACAAATCCACCCCATGCCACTGACAACCCCATCCTTTTCTGTGCTGAGTTTTGTAAGAGCAGTTTTGTGCTTTCCAGTAATTGTCCCGTAGGATGCTATGACAGCAGGACCATGTCATGTCATGGAGCAGTGCTGTGAGAACCCAACAGAAGAACTAAAAATACCCCTGGCATCAGTGTTTGGCAAAAGGCACGGATTTATTTTACGTGTGTCACTGTTTTATTTCAGTTCTGGGCATTGGAACATTTCCTAATAGCCATGAGTATGGGGGTTTCTCATCCTCTGCTTCTCATCCTTTCCTCTTTCAGATGCCAGTGTGCTCCTACTTCTTGAAGGGGATCTGCAACAACAGCAACTGCCCCTACAGCCACGTCTATGTGTCCAGGAAGGCAGAAGTGTGCCAGGATTTTCTCAAAGGCTATTGCCCTATGGGAGAAAAGGTAAAAAAAAAAAAAAAGGCAACCATTCTCTCTCTGTCTGCAGTGATGGATTTGGGTTTTTTGCTAAAATAGGCAGAGGGCACTGTGCTGGTGAGCCACCAGCTGTTTTTCATGCGAGCTATAGCACCAAAGGGAGCTGTAGAGCTGGAAGCTGCTGAAACACCTGGATGCGTTTCCAAAGGTTTATGGGCAAAGTGGCTTTGTTTCCTTACAGGCATGGAAAAAAAAAAAAGAAAAAGGAAACAAATGAAAGAGGTTGCAGCTCACGATCATGTGCTGGTCTTGTGCATCCCTGTGCAGATAGCACCAGCCCCAGGCACTGCTCAGTTAAATAGATGAAAAGCAAAAGGAGGGCACTCTGAGCTCTGTTTTTTGCATTACTTAATGGTTATTTGCAGTCATGCTGAGTTCGTGGTGGGTTAAAACTGAGCATGAACTCCTGGGACTCAGTTTTAGCAGCAGCTGCAGCACCCTTCCTGTTACAGCCAATATCATTTGAGCCTCCAGTTGTGTTCCTAGAAGGGGATTGCCTGGAGTCTGGCTCCCATCCCCATATCTTTCTGCTTTAGGTCAATGTGGTGAAGTGCTGCAGGGATTTGGTGTACATCCATGGTTGATCTGTAAGGTCCCTGAATTTATGGCACCGTTTGTAACACACAGGGCATGTGGTTGCTTAGCCTTCCCAGAGAAGGACCTGAAGATGGCTGGCAGTTGCAGGTTTCCAATGGAATTTTGAGGCTCTTGCATTAAAGAAATGAAATTTGGGATCTATCCAATGTCTCACATCAGTGCCTTCCTTCCTAAGTGCTGTCGGGGTCTCCCACTGCCTTGCTTTGTGGCACTGCTGAGCATCCCTGGGTATTAGGATCATAGAATTATTAAGACTAGAAAAGACCACTAAGATCATCAGGACCAACTCCAGCCCATCCTCACCGTGCTCACTGAACCATGTCCCTCAGTGCCACATTTCCATGTTTCCTGTAGAGGATGGCTCCTATTATTGGGCTGGGGAAGAGTACCTCCTGGGTGCATAATGCCTTCCTGATTCAATTTTGCTGTTTTCTATTCATTTAATACCTTATTTGGCCTCTTAGTGTGACTGTTGACTCACATCAAAGTCCTCAGGCTGTGCAATGCATGGTCATAATTGGGAAGAGGCAGACAGGAAATTTGCCAACAGACTGAATAGGTGAACAGAAGTAGACTCTGAGATTTATGGAGATCATAGAATCATTAAAGTTGGAAAAGACCTTTAGTCCATCTAGTCCAAACATCCACCTGCCACCAATATTGCCCACTAAGCCATGTCCCTCAGTGCCACGTCTCCACATTTATTGAGCACTTCCAGGGATGGTGAATCCACCACTTCCTTAGGCAGCCTGACCACTCTTTTGGAGAAAAAGTTTTTCCTGATGTCAAATCTGAACCTTCCTGCACCATGTGAACACAGCAGTGATAAAGTTGGAGGATAGCAGCCATTCTCTTCCTTCTGGGACACAGGCTTTTAACCTTGAGGATGTGTTTGCTTTACCTGGAAGAAAACATGAAAACAATATCTTGAGTTGGTTAGCTACTTCCATGAGTCAATGGGACAAGACACAAACTTCAGTGAGCAACTCCCCAAGCTGGAGCCATCAGGTATCACATCCAAAACACTTCAGACACTTTTGGAGTTTTGCAAACGCTGCTTTAATTCAGCTCTTCAACTGAAAAGAAAAAAAAAAAACAAACAAACAACAAAAAAAAACTGAGCCACTAATGAAACAATAATTTTGTTTACGTAAAGTCTGCCAGATCGCAGGGCACCATCCCAAAAACGCCCCAGCGGGCCTATAGAGCAATATTATTTTATTGCATTTAATAGTTGTGCATGAAGAAGTGGCTGCCTAAGCACTGTTTTGCAGAGTGGCTGTTCCTACAGCTTTCTGAATCCCATGTGTTTTGAACTGCTGTTCACTGAAATTGTTGGGATGCCTGGATCTGGGCTTTCCTTCTTTGCATCCCAGGTGCTGTTCTTGATGGAGACAATGGAAGATCTCAGCAACATCCCTGGGAGCAGATGAGAGTTGAAAAGCCAAGGGAAGGCAATGATGCTTAAAAGCTGGCTCTCAGCAGATGCCCAGAATGGAGCTTAGAACAAAGGGAAAGACAGTGAAGCCATGAGATGTTTGGATGAACATGGGAAAAGCTGTAGGTGCTTGGAGAACGTCATGTAAAGCCTCCATACAGAATCACAGAATCGTTAAGGTTGGAAACAGCCTCTGAGATCATCAAGTCCAACTGTCAGCCCATCCCCTCCATATCCAGTTATGAAATCATGAGTCCACTGTCTACTTACCACCAATATTTCCCACTAAACCATATCCCTCAGTGCCACATCTACATGTTTCTTGAGTTGTCCCTTCACCAGAACACAACCAAGTGCCTTCATCAAGGCAAACCCATCCCTTCCAGATGGAAGAAGTGGCTACAGGCCACTGGCCAAAAAAAAAAAAAGCAAACAGGAGGAAGAAAAGCCAAAAATAAGGACAGTGAGAAACTCAGGACATCAGCAAGAATGGAGGGAAATCCTAATAAATTAGTCTTTGGCTAATTACTTTTTTGCGTCGGTGTGTGGAGGGGTCTGCGTGCAGGATAAACATCCCTTCTGAAGAAAAACAGAGCTGTCCTGCAGCACTAACAGCATGGGCAGCGTCCCTACAATTATTTTAAAATATTCCAATTTAAATGAAAATATAAAAGAGATATTTAGAATATTTATTCTATTAGTAAAAGTGCTTACTGCGTCACTTTCGGAGTGTCAGAAAAGCATTCTCCTACAGATGATGGATAGCAGCCTGTAATTATATATGGGGAGAAATTGCTGAGCGGGCCATATTTAACTGGGGAGGAGAAATAGCAGCTTGGGCCATTAAGGGTTAATTTTATTCTCTAAATAATATAAAAAGTGCTGAGTCCGTTCTTTTGCTCAAAGTAGAAAGTCCTCAAATGGACCCCGGAGAGTTTCTAATATTCTACTGAATCAAGTAAAAATGTTAACCTTGCTTCATAAAACGATGCCTTGTTAAAGATGCGCAGTCCCTTTTCTTTTGAATAATTTAGGCTGGGAGTAAATCTCTTCTTGTTCTGCCTTGCTGTTGTCCGAGAAGTGTTGAGAGCTATCTGCCCGCAGCCTGAGCACTCAGTAGAGCATCCTCTGAGGATAAACTCCAAGGGGAGGACATCTGGGAATTATGAGTTGAGGTCTGCTTGGGTTTGGCAGCGCATCGCGTTGGGTTCTTCTCCCTGCTGTGTTTTTTTTCCCCGTGCTGTTTTTTATCAGACCTTCATAAAAAATGCCATCAATTATTCACAGTTGATGGCATGTCATTGGCAGTGTCACATCTTGAGTGTTTTCTAAAAATTTTTGCAGGATGCTCAGGTCAACATGATTGGGCTTTGACAATCCCTTGGGTTCTGACTCCGACTGCGTACATTTTTCATACAAATGGTGCCAGTCTTGTTCTGTGGACCTGACCAATCTACCTTCATCAGAATCATAAAATCACGGAATGGTTTGGGGTTGCAAGGGACCTCAGAAGATCATATAGTTCCAATCTCTCTGCCATGGGCAGGGTTGCCAACCGTTGAGTGATCTTTATAAGTCCCTTCCAATTTGTAGTATTCTATGGTTCTGTGATTCTAAATCAGGCACTGGGTCAGCTTGCTCCATCCAACCTCCAGAATAAGTGAGAAAGTTCAGTTTTGAATTCCCAAATCCTGTTTTAGGGACATAGACTGTAAACAGATCCCTTGCCCTTGGGGGAAGGGGACGGCTCCTGGAGGAGCACGTGGCTGCATCCTTCATTAAGTGAGTGTTATACTCAATTATTTTCAGAAGGGAGTTCGTAGCAAAGTTAGAATTTCAGTTTTCAGCATCCTCACTCATTTTTGGGTTGTGTGTTGGGATGCTATGAGTAATCTGCTTAGAGTGAGGCCACCCATGGATGTCTGGCTGCCGCATTGCCGTGAGCTCTCTGACCTTCTCCAGCCCCACCAAATGTCCTGTTGGGTGAAGCTGATCCCCCCCCTGGCCAGGGGAACACCAAAAGGGAAATGGAGACGGGGGGAAGAAGAAATGAGGCCACTTGCAGGTGCTCCTCAGGGTTTTCTGACGACAACAGTTTTTTTTAGAGTTTGTTCTCTTCCTGTATTAGCTGTTAAAATGAGTTGTCCTGTTAAGTAGTTGCTCTTGGGTAAAGACTACTCTGTTCCTCCATCTCTCCTTCCTTTCTTTTGCCTGTGTTTGGGGCTTGAGTTCATGGAGGAGAATGGGATAATGCTAGTGAGTGTCCCCAGGACATGGGACAAGCAAAGGGACGTGTCCATGGTGGTGAAACCTGCAGAATCCTCCTGTCCCCATAGGCAGCCACCCTGGAGAGCTATACATTAAAAGGCTGCCATGGGATTGGATGTAATTGAACATTGGATGAGTTGTGCTTAGTCTGATGGATGCAAGGTGGTCCAAGAGATGGTTTCTCTGCCAAGCTACTCTCCTGGCTGTGCCCAAGTGTGGTTTCCAAAATAATACACAGTACTAAGGGTGTTGACATACATAGAATCATAGAATCATTGAATATTCCAAGTTGGAAGGGACCCATAAAGATCATAGACTCATTAAGGTTGGAAAGACAACTAAGACCATCTTAGTCCAACCATCAACCCATCACCAAGTCCAACTCCTGGCTCTACAGAGAACCACCCAAAAATCAGACTATGCACTGCTGCTTTAATATTTAATTTCTGATAATTTAATATTTAATTGCATTGCTTTGAGCATGCACCTAGGATTATATACAGCAAGTACTTGCCTTAGGAATGGAGATGTCCCTGCAGAGCAGGTAACTTACAATTTGCTTTGCAGACGCAAACTTCAGTTTATTGGGGAATAAATTGTATTTGGAAAAATGGGGCTCAGACAGGTTTTGGTGCAGCAGCAGTGTTTCCTAGCAGTGTGTCACAGCAAAGGCAAGCGAGTCAGCCTGGCCCCCTCTAACTGCTGCATCTGTAAAATTGTTTGGTATTAAATAAGCTTTTCCCCCATGGTGTACATTAGCGAATGTGCTGCATTAAATACCTATCTTCATATTGTTTCCATCAGCTGCTTGGAAGCCTGTGGGTAGATTGTTCCCCCATGGGAACTGTTAAGCAGTGAGGCACTGTGAGATTAAACAACAGTGAAAACACACAGGGAAATTGTAAAGGGATAAATCAGGGGGAAGCGGTGCTCTGCCAAGGGATGCTCATCATTGAGCCATGCTGGGACTGCCCAGCTGTCCCCAAGCATAGAATCATAGAATCAATTATTAAGGTTGGAAAGACCACAGTGACAGCAGTGACAGCTGCTTGTTTTTCTACAGAAAACTCCAATTCAGGGACTTTTTCTTTGCCAACAATTTGTTCTCATTTTTCTCGTCTTGTGATGCATCACGTTGGTTCTTTTCTCCTTTACTGGTGGAAGTTTAACAGGTTCCCACTGTAAAGCTTTTTCATTTCACATATCCAATGCATTCAATTTAACACATTTCTAATCTTTAGGAAAAGCCTCACTTTTGGAATTGGCTACCAGTTAAATGCCTTTGGGACTTCTTTCTTAATTATCCTTTGCTCAGTTTGTGATGGTGAGCAATTTTATTTTCACAACAGAGATCAGATGTTTGTGGGTATTTTGAGGTATCCCTTTACCTTCTTTGGTTCTATGATGAAACGTGGGTTGTTGAATGTCTTCTGGCTGTGGAAATTCTGAAGACTGAGACCTCTCCTTCATCTCATCTTTTCCAAACCAGTCATGATTGTATCTGGGAGAGGTTTGGGATGTGCTGGGGGTTGCAAAGGAAAGTACTCCGATTTTGAGAGCAGGAGAGCTTCCTTCCAGCCTTCCTCTTTCCATCCATATACGCTGGCATTGACATTGACTGTATTCAGGGGCTCTGGTTCCAGATCACTTTTGGGTGGGAAATTGGTACCTATGGGACTTCAGCATTGCATCCTCGGGTGAACGAAGGTTTGCTCATCTCTTGAAGGCCCTTCAAATACCCTATAAGACCTCATGCAGCTGCTTCCCATGTAGATTATTTGCCCAGTGCTGTCAGTTTGAGACAGACTAAGTTGTGGGGTTTTTTTTAAACAGGTTTCAATTTCAGATGATTTTTCTTTCAAATTGCCCTGCTGCTGATGCCTGGAGAGAAGCAGCCACGGCAGGAGCAGATTTCCAGGCTCGAAGCACTCATCTCCAAACCCCGTGATGCTGTTATGCTGAATTAAACCCAATCAAGCTGAGAAGCTCCTCCATGCCCAGCTACCAGGGGGGCTATTTGAAGTGCAAGAAACCTTAATATAAAACCTCTGTGCTCAGCGTGAGCATGGGGAGGGGTATGGGGAAGGCTAAGCTTTGAGTCATCCCAAATTTTCTCTCTGTTGGCCGTTCCTCCATCTTATTTCTTTTATGATCCTATCACAGCTGCTTCCAATTTCCAATCCCCTTTCATTCAGAGAGAGCTTGCAGCAGTGGCTAGGGAAGAGCAGGATTTCAAACATGTGCATATGTGACCATACCTGAGCAGAGGGAAAGGGTGATGCAATTCATGGACCATGACATAGGGCTGCACAGGAGCCACCTGGAGGTGGTGTTCATTAAAACTGCAAATGAGTGAAACAGATTAGCTGGTCAAAGGACAGGGAGGAAATAGAATCATAGAATCATTATCATTAAGGTTGGAAGAGACCACCTAAGATCGTCCAGTCCAATCATGAGCTCATCAAACCATGAAGGGAATGACTTCCACTGTTCCACTGGTCAGAGACATCTCCCTTTTTTCTTCCATTTGGATCAAATCTTTAAGGACTACCAAAGGAAGAATAGGTTTTCTGAGCCCCACTCATTCTGCACTGAATATAAAACTCACTTAGGCTCTTATTAGTAGAATCAAACCTCAAACGGATTATTCACCTGCATTCAAGAAAGTTGGATATTTAGGAATCTGCACATTGCTTCTTCTAAGGAGCTGATCCACCTACAACAGGAGAATGATGAGAAGGCATCACATTATTGCATCTTGAAAACCTCACTTTCTTTTGCTCATAGGGGAAATAACCATTTAAGATTTAAGTTTATCTGTCCTGCATGCAACTGTTTTGGACTCAGATGGTAGAAACATCAAGTCTTATGTATGGATATGCTTTTTACATGTATTAAGCAAATAATGGGACATTTTGCCCCGTTTCCACTTTATATGGAATATACAATGGAGTCAGGGGTGGTTTTAGAGATTACAAGCCCTCTCTAAGCTTTTTCATGTAAATCTAGGGCCAGGCAGTGATTTTCATAAAATTATAGAATATACTGAGTTGGAAGGGACCCTTGAGGATCATTGAGTCCAACTCCTGGTTTTAAGCTTTCACACCATGAATTTCAAACTACAAAGTGCCCACATCATATCCAAGAGCCTTTGGAGTACTGCCCTCCTTGAAGCTCTTGGATCATCCTTTCTTAATTCTCACTGGTGGTGTGTTTCTGATTTTCCTCCAATTCTCAGCCATTTTTACCTCCCTCATCTTCATTTTTATCTAGATGACTTTGAGTCTGGTCACTAGGAGTGATATTTTGGGCACATATATAGACAGTAGCCACATATCCACCTGTTCCAGCTGCAGGTTCCTGATGTGCCATATAGACTTTTACCTTCCTGCCAAATTTTGGTTCCTCCAGGCATGTCCACACAGCACCAGAGTGAGATTACTCCAGTTCCATCTTTGGGATAATGCAAAAGATTTCCAGCTTACCTTATCCCATCATTTAGAATTAGCTGATGGGTAGCTTTTGATAGCTCTTTTATAGTTCACTGCAGTTGTATGATAGTCATCTACAAAGGCAACTTCATTTTGTTTATCTTTAATTTTGGCTTTGGTTGACAGATGTTTTCTGTGTGTTACAGTTGCCCATTTAATTTGTTTGTTTTTCTCTTATTTTGTATAATGTGTAGCAGAAATCTGAAATCAGTCAACCAAGTGATTAGTAAGTAAATTCTTTATTGAAAGAAGCAAAAGTAGTCAGACTTAGTGATGATCTTGAATATGTTTGTTCTTAAGATCACAGATCATGAAAAAATAAATGGGTATTGGCAAGCTCACATCTACTGAAACTGTGGAGTGAAACCTTGGCTTTAGGACTCCACCAATAGACCGAGTGTTGGCAGTTGGACTGGATGATCTTGGAGATCTTTTCCTACTGTGAAAAGTGTAGTGTGTAATGATTCTGTGATTCTGTGAGTGGCCATAGTGATGAAGAGTCAACATTTGGATTTGATGATCTTGGAGGTATTTTGCAACCTCAGTGATTCTATGATAAATCTATTCTGGTATGAGGTGCCCAATTGTGTCAGCTGGGACAAGGGACTTGACTGTACATTGTTGTGAAATGGGTCTAAGACGGGCAAATGAGTTTTGCAAGTTCTTGGCCCCCAGTGGAAGAGAGTTGGTCTCTTCATTTTGCACACCCAAATGATTCTTGGCTGAAATTAGAACAGCAACGAGGGCTGTGCTACTGATAGTGATAAATCTGAGTGCTGAGGATGGCAGCTTACCATTGAAAAAGCTTTGTAGCTTCCAGAGGAGGTTTAAAACAAATCAGATTTCTTCTGTGCCCCATCCAATCCGTGTATCTCTGCAGAAATCTTTGTGGGTTTCCATCTTGCGTCTTATTTACCGTACTCTGTAATGGCATAATGAGGGTTCTTATTGCAACTTTAATTTAACTGTAGTATCTCCAGCAGCATTCAGATGCTTGCATTAAAGATGTTGCTTATCAGGGCAAACTCAAACTGCTTAATAGCCTGGGCTAGTTGATAATAGTGCCTAGATAAATACCAGCCTGTGATTTTTTTTTTCTCTTGCGCTTTAATATCTTTGTAGTAAAAGATGCATCACAAAACATGAAAATTAGGAGGCAAGTAGTCACTAAATCTCTGCTAATGACTGGGAATGTACTGATGAGGCAAAGTTCTTGATTTCGGTCTGAACTTCTTTACAGGCAAACACAAAGCAGAGCAGATTTTGTCTTTGTTTCCACACTGGAATTCCCCTTTGTTCATAGTTGTTTTCTCTTGTTGGATGATCTCTGCACCCTGCAAACACCAGTGGCAGGTCCTCAGTCCACCTGGGAGCCTGTGAATGGCAGAACCCCTGGTTCTGGTGAAGACTTCTCTGTAGGGGACGTACAGTTGGTGTCTATCTTGCTCCATCCCCAGAGGTATTGATTTGGGATTGATAGTTTCCATGGATGGGTTATCCTTGTGAAATGTGGATGGGTTCTCCATATGAAACTGGCTCCATCATGACTTGGAGGTGTGATGGATGACCTTGTTGGGGGGCTGCAATGGAAATGGCATTGCTGAGCAGGCTCTGCAAAGCAGTGAGGAGATGGTTAAGCACTGAAGGAATTCCCATGTGGGTGTCCACGCTGGTCCTCAGCGACTCTTTGCTCAAAAACTGGGATTCACCTTCATCCTTCTATCCATGGCTTTGCGTTCACCATGTCTTCACCAGTCCTTGGTGCCTTGGGGCTAGAGTAAGACCAAATTGGAGTTTGGTAAGGGCCATGGCTCCTCTGGGCTTTCAGGACATCCTTCCCTTCCCTGGAGGATTTCAAGAAAAAGATAGGTGTTGCACTCAATGACAGTTGGACTGAATGATCTTAGTGGTCTTTGTAACCTCATTAATTCTCTCATTCTTTGACACTTTATCGTGTGCTGTTGTCAGCCTTGGAGCAGTGGCCCCAAAATCCTGTGACACCAAGCAACTCTTCCACAGATTTTGAGCTTTTCCTTCCCTTTTTCCAAACCATTGACTTGGAAACCACAAGCTCAAGTGTCCACCTCTACTAAGTGATGCTTTCCTTTGGTCGTCACAGCTCCTACCAGCTTGTTTGCCATTTTTGTATCTGCTGTCAATTGGGACTGCTGTTGGTGACCATGGGAAGGGAATTTTGCGACTTTTCAAATAGCATAAAATCTTTTCTTCCCAAATGTCGGGGCTCTCTCATTTGTTGTATTTCCCAGTTGGGAAACTGGCATGAGGCTGTTTCCCCTGCTCTGCACTGGGGAGAAAAGATAAAACAGAGTCAAAACCCTTTGATTTCTCCTGTTGACTGCCTGAAGACAAAGAGGCACAAGCAACACTCGGTGTGTTAGCTAAATTTCTCCCATTATTATTCCACAGGCTATGTGATGTTTGGATGTATTGTCCTCCAGGTTTTAATGATGGAGACCTGGAATTTTTAAGGCTGCTTCCATCTGCACCCAATTATAAAAAGGCCATCAAAAAAAGCTATTTACTGGCTGTCAGCTCTGAATGGTGTCAGAAAGCAGCTCCACCATCTCCAGCAATAGCTTCCCAGCAGACACTTAACACTGGGAATTCATGGGGAAGAGGTACATTAAAACAACCCAACATCAATCCAGCCAGTTAATCCTGTGACTTGGAAATGGGGTTACCTCTAATAGCTCTCGCTGAGCTGCAGGCTTGGAAAAAGAAAGCACCTGCGTTGAGTTTCTTGAGTTGAGTTGAGTTGAGTCACTCTGGGTTTCTTGAGTTTGGGATTTTAGCTTGTCCTTGTAAAGCTCCCCTTCCCTAGACTGTGCAGTTCCCTTTTGGGTTTGGGATTCCAGTCAGGGGCTGGATAGACTCTCTTGTGCTCATTGTACGGAGAGGTGGATGGAAGCCTAAAGAAATGAGAAGAGCAAAGCAAGGATGCACCAACAGTTTGCTCTCTCTTTTCCCATGTCACCTGCCATCCCCTGGCACTGGAATAAGAAGAATCAAGCAGGGTGCGAGACAAGCCTGCAGATATTTGAGAAGTTCAATGTGGGCAAACTCCTGGTGGAGCAGAGCCGGGAATGCAGGGCTGGATGAGACTGTTCCTCCCCCCATGGGGTCATTGGGCGGTTACTGGTCGGCCCAGTAACCCAGCTTTACCTTCTTCCTTGCTGAGGTTGTTGATGGAAAATGTTAATTAATATCATTCCCAGTGCTGAGGTCTTCCAACCAGCCCTGCCAGTTGCTGCCTCCTTCTTTGCCAGGTCTGGGCTAAAGAAGGCTGCGCTCCACAAATACACTTGTGCCTGACGCCTCCCTTGTGAGTGACAGGGCTGGGGGCCATTTATGGCTTTTTGGATGCTGAGCAGTACCTTGAATTTCACCCAGGACTCCCTGGCAGCTAGGGAAGAGGCCTGGGTATAGGACTGCCAGTAGGCAGCATCCCAGATTTGGGTACTGCTTGCTGCTCAGCTCCAGGCAGGCTGTGAGGGGAACTCCGAAGCAGGGAAACTGGGGAGACCCTGGAGCACGAGCCCCCCTTGGGGCTGATCCCTGTTTCCAATCCATGGGATGACCTCGTTCTATGGGATGACCTCGCTCCATGGGATGACCCCATGCCATGAAGTTGATGCCATTCCATGGGCACTCAGTGCAGCTGGTTTGGAAGAAGTTTTGGGGTTTCTGTGGGTTTTCTCTCCTCTCTGCTAGAAGGAGGCAGATAGTTTTTCTCTTTTTATGGTACAACCTGCCTGTTGGCAGGAGTCCCACGGGGTATAATTAGCCACCCTGACAGGTGGAAGGGATCGGGTGGCCCTGAGCGAGAGGTCGCTCGGCCACCCCATTGCTTCACCCTGGCTGACACGTGGCAAGCAGCAAGCAGCTTTACAGTAACCCTCCACTTCATCTGGCTTTAAGGCACGGGGGCAGAGAAAAAAGAGCTGTCCCCTCCCTCCCATAGATAAATAGAGGGGGCAAAGTCATTAGAAAGCTGAGCCAGGGACACAGCACTGGAATTAGTCGCATGCGGTTTTGTTTTTTTAATATTAAATGTATATTCACCAGTGGAGCCAATGACCAGATGGTGATGTGGCGAGTCCTGCTCCCACTGTGGAGAATTGGTGGGGATGGGGACACGCATGTCACACATCTGTGGATGTGGCACTGTCCCTTGGTCCCTCGCAGCTGGAAAGAAGCAGCCATGTGCATCTCTTGGATTTTCCCCAAATCAATGCCATTCTCCATCTTTCCTTGATGTACTGGTGACTGTTCCAAAGATGATTCATCAATGTGGCTTTTTGAGGTGAGGAATCTTTTCCTGCTCTTCTCCTTTCCACATTTGTTTTTGTGCTGGAAGATACACAAGAGAAGATTTTGCGTTTCTGGGGAGAGCTGCTGCCCTGCTGATAATTAGTGGTAATTGACTTGGGATGCATTTCTCAATAATGCAGAAGTCTTGTGCATTGCTTGAGAAGCAAATAAATCAATATAAGGAGTTAACTTGACAAATATTGTTTGGTGAACTGCTGTGGCAAAGCTGGGCATCAGTTGGACTGGACCAAACTGCAAAACCACAGATGAGCTACCATTTCTGATAGCACAGTTTCTCCAGGTGGAAAGTCATTGAATCATAGAATATCTCAAGGTGGAAGGGACTCTTAAGTGTAGTCGAGTCCAAGACGTCCCAGAGGGCATTCATTCTGCACACAAGTGATACAGCAGAGCCCCAAGGACGGTGAGCAGCAGGTGCTCTATGGGACTTTGGCCAGGGACCACCCTGGGCAGGAATCTCCTGTCTCCCTGCACGCTTCTGGGAAAAGCTGCAGCAGCCTTGAAGGTCTTCGGGTGAGAAACGTGAGACCTGCCCTGTTCTGTCTTCATGGTGAGCAAAGTCTAAGAGCCGCATAGGTACGTGGCCAAAGCTGAGATGTGAGAGCAGCCACCCACCAAGAGTGCTCTGTTGGAAGCAAAGAGAGAAGCAAGAGAGGTCCTTATGGCATCATTGTCATTGCAAGAATGGAGAACCAAAGGTTGGCTGTGAACCTTAGACAGAATCACAGAATGGTTGAGGTTGCAAGGGACCTCTGGGTCCATCTGATCCTTACTCTGCTCCAGCAGGGATGCTCTGAGCTGCCTACTCAAGACCATACCCAAGTGGCTTTTGAAGATCTCCAAGGAGGAGACTCTGTGACATCCTTTGGTTTTCCTCATCTTGATTTTCCACTCCTACCATTGCCATATCTACACATTTCTTGATCACCTTCAGGGATATTTTTCTTGGCCCATTCCCTACTCAGCCCATTTTGTTCCTCTTATTTTTTTAAGACAATTATCAGCTTGAGATGTTTGTTCTCCTGCTTGCTTATATGTGGGGAAAAAATTATTTTAAAGCTGCCCCATCACTGCCTTTTCTAAGCACTTACTCTTGGTCCTTATCTTCAGCTGCCAGAGGTTGGGAAGTTATGAAGAAGGTAGGGAAAAAAAGGAAAACCGTATTGCCAAACCTTGACATAAAAGTGTGTTTTCTAGATTTTCTAAGATAATGACTGCTTAAGCAGGCTAAGAGAAGCATTGTGTTGCTGTAGGAGCTCATTTTCATATACTCCCTGTTGAATGGTATACCAAAAAATAAGAGTTCCCATTCCTACCATCTCATGAGACTTTATTGGAGTTCATGATCTTTGTGGACTTTCCAACATGAACAGTGTTGTGATTCTGTGAATGGGGTGGTAGAGATGGGCTGATGTTTGGACTAAATGACCTTAGTGATCTTTCCAACATTAATACTTCCATGATTCAATGAGAGCTGACACCTCGCCTACAGGGATTGTCTTCAGTGTTGATTTTCCAGCACCGGTTGAGTGGGATAGAGCAGTGGGATTTTGGAGTCATGGCAAACCTTGAGCACTATTTGGAGATGCTCTGCTTTCATGCTACCTATCAATTGATATAACATCATGGAAGCTCCTTGAAATAGAGAGGGAAAGTGCTTGGAGCTGTTTTTGATGAATTTTAGTCCTCCTCCTGGTTCTTGCACCCCACAGAGCTGATGTTGGTGTATCTGTCCAGCTCCCTAGCCCTCCTGCTGTGCCAGCCTCTAGCTGTCGAGTTCCTCTCTCCACTGCTGATGTTGGCAGACCCTTGATTGCCTTGAGCTGCCAGACCCCATTGCCCTTTCAAGAAGAGTCCCCTCACTCCTGCAACTCAGCAGGGTTGCCATTCCCTCCCAAAGGTCACCGCAGGGGGCTGCTCCCATACAGCTCCACTTTGGGGGTATTAAAAGGGCAGGAGCTCACCCACATCTTGTGATTCCCTGTTGCGGGAAGATGCATTTCTATTGGTCACTGGTCTACTGGTCATTGTGCAAACTTTCTCTTTCCATGGATTTTTCTGCTTTCTCTGAAATTTGTGCAAAATTTTAGTGTCTTTGCTGTCCTGGAGCAAGGAGTTTTTGTAGTGTGAATGGTCAGGTAAGGCAGCACCTGTAGAACCATAGAATGCTTTGAGTTGGGAGGGACTCACAAGGATCTTCGAATCATAAAATCATGGAATATCCTGAGTTAGAAGGGACCCGTAAGAATGATCGAGTCCAACTCCTGGCTTCACATGGGACCGCTCAAAATCCAAACCCTATGTCTGAGAGCATTGTTCAAACACGCCTTAAACTTGAGCTTGGATCTGCGACCACCACCCTTGGGGGGTTTCCATGCCCACCACCACCTTTTCCCAACTTGATCCTCCCCTGATTCAACTCCGTGCCTTTCCCTCAGACCCTGCTGCTGTAACCAGAATTGTTATGGGGTGTCTGTAGGCCACCATAACGCCTCCTCTCAATCTTGTCTGCACTGGGCTGAACAAACCAAGGGACTTCAGCTGATCCTCATACATCTTGCCCACCAGACCCTTACCCACTTGCATAGCTTTGCTTAGGACACTCTCTTACAGTTTTATGTCCTTCTGTTCCTAAATTGCACCCGGTGCTCGAGGTGAGGCCACGCAGCACAGAGCAGAGTGAGACAGTCCCTTGGGTGGTGGTATCCCAGTGTTGGAGGTGGAGAGGCTGGTCATTCTCCCTTAAGCCAACCAACTTTTCTAGTTAGAAATCACATCCAAATCTACCTCTTCTGCCTTGCTGCCTTTTCATGTGCCAAAAATTGCCATTTCCCAGAACACCCATCTGGTGAGTTCTGCAGACTTCTCTTTGCCACTGATTCCCTCTGTGAGCATTGCTCTGGAAACCATAGGTTGAGCTCCACCTCCTCCTTTGGCAAGGAGGCAACAGTCCCCAAATAGGCACATTTTGAAGCAAAAAAGGGACGTGCTTTGTTCCTTTCATACTCCTTCTCCATTGACCAAGGGAGGTCACGAACTTGGAATGGAAAATTTTCTATTCCAGTGTGCTGTCTGAAACTGGCTTTTCCACCTCTGTTAACCTACTGAGACCATCAGTGCCATCTTCTCAGGAGTGATTGCTATCCAAATTTTGGCATTTTGGGTCTGTAAAGTGAGGTGTTGAGAAAGGAATGTGTGAATATGTAGCATCTCCTGGAAGAGGTTAATATTTTGACATAATATTTTGATGTGAAATAATGCATTTGGTGTGGAGGAGAAAACACCAGTACATCCTTCTCTGCTTTTAGCAACGATTGTGCCACCTGAAGGAGACCGACTTTGGAAACTCATGTTTCTTGCAGAGACTTCAACAAAGACATTTCCCAATGCCTCTCTTTTTTTTCCCTCCCAGTGCAAGAAGAAGCACACACTGGTTTGCCCAGACTTTGCCAAAAAAGGCATCTGCCCCAGGGGCGCCTGCTGCAAGCTGCTGCACCCGAAAAAGAAACGTCACTCACCGGGGAACTGTGCTGGTGAAGACTCCCCCTCCAAGTGCAGACGGCTGTGGGAGGAGACAAACAGGTAGGAAAGAGCAGAAGAAACTGCATTTAAACCATTGTGTTCTCAGACTGCTTCTTATGGATACACATATCTGTGTGCATGCTGATTTACTTTAAGATGTCAGTGACATGAGTCACTGCAGTGCCTTCTTGATAGAGTCCTTATGGGTAAATGGATCAGGTCTCCAAAAGATCTTGAAGCACAGCTGATGGGGAGGACCATGGGCATTGCTTGCATCTCACTGCCCTATGATTTGTTCATGCCATCGGAATGTGAGTATCCTTGCTCTTAGAAATGTGCTGCCCAAATTTTTGGCACCTTCAGGCATCTCTGAGGCTTTTGTAGAATGTCCACCTGGGAGATGGAGGAGTTCTGGTAGAGACTGGCTTGTGTTCTTGGTTAATCATGGCAGCAACTATGAGTGTGTAGCATCTCTCCAAACCTTTCAGAGGTTGGGTTGTTGGTGATTTGTTGTGCTTCAGGCTACCCCAAGCTTCATCCTGTGCTATCACTGCCAAGATCATAGAATCATATAACTGTTCAGGTTTTAAAAGACCACTATGAACGTCAGGCCCAACTGTTGACCCATCCCCACCATGACTACTAACCATATCTCTGTGTTTCTTGAGCACCTCCATGGACCTTCACCTCCTCCTGGGCAGGCTGTGCCAATGCATTACCACTCATTTTGAGAAGAAATTTCTCCTAATATCCAATCTGAGTTGACTTCCTCCATCCTCTGCCACAAGTTTTACTCCTTGAATTGAAACGCTTGAAGTGTCGTGAAAATTAAAGCCAAACTTAAATGGGACTATAAACCCCTAAATTTCTCTAAAAGTCCTGGTTAGAAGGAGAAGAAAACACCAGCTTGGGGTTCTTTGCCGCTCTGCTGCCATCATCCCCATCCCAGCCCTACCTTGTATGGTAGCAGAGGGGCCAAGCACTCAGCAGGCTCTCTGGGTGACAGAAGAGCCTTGAAATGATACCGAGCTCACATCCCCCATGTGAATGAGGTGCAAAATAGCTCCTTGCTCTTTTTAGGTGCCCTGTGGCAGCTTGCAGTGCTCGAAAGCTGCCCAGGGGGTTGTTTTCCTTTCTTAGCACCGTCATCAGACATATCAAACGAGCTGAACTGTCATGTTATCTGCACTCACCAGAAATCAGAGACAAGGATCAGCCTGGGATGAAGCCCAGAAATCCTCCACGTGCTGCTCTGCTGCTCCACTCCATGCACTTCAGCACTGCCAGGAAGGGATTGTTTTATTTTCCATTATTAATTTTTTTTGTGTGTATTCCTACTCTAGGAATGATGCAGTTCAACTCTCTCATGATGGGGAAGTGCCCGGACCCTCCAGCATGGAGGAGGATGTGAAGTTTTGGAAAGAAGTGGACACCTCTCGAAGCAGCTGTCTGCAGAAGCTGCCATCCTTCATTTCCCTCCAGTCCTCAACCTCTCCGGGTGATAAGAAATGCAAAGTGGAGAGGGATGAGGATGAACCAATGGATGAACCAGGTAGGAAGTACTTGGACTGGATGTGCTCTGGGCTGCCTCAAATCACCACGGAGGAAAGTTTTTCCCTGCAGTTATCCGTGTGTTTTTATGGGATGAGTCTCCAGTCCTCTAAGTGCTGGCTCCAACAGCAGCTCAGTCGGAAGGTAGGGGACTTTGGGGTGCTTTGGGGAGATCCAGATATGTCCACAGGTGATGGAGATACAGTGCAGGGCAAAGCAGAACCTAATATCCTCGTTTTGTGCCTTGGAGCTGCTCCATTGGGAACATACTTGGTCATTTCTCAGCCTGTCTTCGGAGCACCTCCCCTACGAAGACAGGCTGGGCTTGTTCAGCCTAGAGAAAAGAAGGCTGCCTCATTGCAGCCTTTCAGTACCTAAAGGGAGCCTATATACAGAAAGGGAATCAACTCTTTGAAAGGGTAGATAACAGCAGGACAAGTGGAAATGGTTTTAAGTTGAGGGAAGGAAGATTTAGGTTGAATGTCAGGGAGAAGTTCTTTACTATGAGAGTGGTGAGGTGCTGGAACAGGCTGCCCAGAGAGGCTGTGGATGCCCCATCTCTGGAAGTGTTCAAGGCCAGATTGGATGGGGCCCTGGGCAGCCTGGTCTAGTACTAAATGTGGAGTTTGGTGGCCCTGCATGTGGCAGGGGGGTTGGAGATTCATGATCCTTGAGGTCCCTTCCAACCCTGGCCATTCTGTGATTCTATGATTTCCAACTCTGGACATTTTGGCTGGACGTTGCTTTATGTTTTGCACTGTGTCCTCTCCGTGAGAGGGATGTGCAACAGTTGCATCTCCTGAACACCATCTCAGAGAGCAGAGTGGGCTCAAAAATTAAAACATTTTGTAGCAGCAAGTTGTCATTTCAGCTTGAGGTGAGATCAGGGAGAATTTGATAGAAAAACAGAACAGCTTCAAAGATGACCTGTAATTTTTTTTGTCTAGCTGTGGACAAGGGCATGGAGGTGAGAGGCTGATGGTTGGACTAGATGACCTTAGTGATCTTTTTCAACCTAAATGATTCTGTGATTCTGAAACAGGGTAAGTCTATTGAGTTGGAGAGCTCTGTCTCATTCTCTGGCAATGGAGACGTAGGATGAAATTCATACGATGTGGCTTACTGTGAAGGGAAGGGCTAGAAAAAACATCTGAGCTTCTTTCTCTGTCCTTGATCTCCTGCATCCTCCAACCCAGGAGCAGGATCCTGCTGGGACAAGGGTTGAATTCAGCACCAGGGCATTTGCACTTTCCTCTGTAAGTGGAGGCTGAGTTGCTCAGCAGCCAAGTGCAAACCCCTCTTCAAGCCAAGGAGGTCTGAGATGCCTCAACGCTGTCAGGAAGAAAATTCCCAGGCTTAGCAACATATTCCTGGAGTCACAGGCAAGCTGGGATGACTGCTCAGCTGTGTGCTGCAGTGGGTACATGGCCTTTTAGCAGGGAAAGGAAAGCAAGGAAGGAATCACAGATATCTGTAGAACAATCAGTTTCCTTTCCAAAGAGCTGCAGGGATTGTGCATGATTGGTCTGGGGTAGGTGTGAGGGTCATAGAATTATAGAGTCATAGAATATCCCGAGTTTGAAGGAATCCATAAAGATCATAGAATAGAATTATAGAATCATTAAGGTTGAAAAAGACCACTGAGATTATCAAGTTCAACCATCAACGCACCCCCCACCCTGCCCACTAGAAGATCATTGAGTCCAGCTCCTGTCTCCACACAAGACCACCCAAAATCAGACAATATGTCTGAAAGCATTGTCCAGATGCTTCTTGAACTCTGGCAATCTCAGTGCCATGACCACTTCCCTGGGAAACCTGTTCAGTGCCCAACCATCCACTTGGTGAAAGAACATTCTTCTGATGTGCAACCTGACCCTCCCCTGCTGGGTACTCAGATTTGCCCATTCCTATCACTGAGATGCATTCAGTGATTTAAGATTCATCCCAGTACACACAGAGGGTCCCAGGGACACAGCAATAGCCATAGCCTGATGGGAGGAAAGGACCCTTGGCCACTGAAGGACTGTCATCCTGATCATGCCAAGAGGATGCTGATATTGTGAAAGGACCCAAGTGATTAACAGTGCCCACATCACCTCTAAAGCCAGGGCTGTATCTTAAGGTACTGTGTGTAATGATCAGGATTGGTCCTTGTGAAGCTCTGGATAGTTGGTATCTAGTGGTTGCAACCTATTGACACAGGCTGCCCAGGGAAGTGGTGGGGTTCAGGGGGGGGGTTTACCTGGAGTTCAAAAACTGTAGAGATGTGGCACTGAGGGACATGGTTATTGGGCACGGTGGAGATTGGATTTGGGTGTCTTGGAGGTCTTTTAATGAATATATGATTCTACTGTAGGGAATCTGCTTTATCAGGGGGGTTGGACTAGATGTTCTCTAGATGTCCCTTCCAACCCCTACAATTCTGTGATTCTGTGATTTTATCTGTGATGCTGTTTTGGGATCTGTGCTCTCCCCACCACATCTAGCAAGAGATGCCTGTATGGGGAGCACAGTGATGATTTTCACTTTCTGCGTGCACACCCTGATGGTGACATACAAATTGGTGGGATGGTAAATAAAGAGGAGGACAGGTTATTATTACAGAGTGATCTGAATTGCTTGGTTAAACAGTCACAATTTGAGAAAATGCGCTTTTAATTCTGACAACAGGAGGAAGGGAGAAAAGTGCTGTGTGTAAGAGAAGCAGGTGCAGTAAATGTTTGGAGATGACTTTTAGGGACCAACCTGGGCAACAGGCTTGGTATGAGCTTGCGGGGTCTTGGTGTGTGTCTGTAGACTTGGGATATGTGAAAATGGGACTGGAAAGGAGGGACATGGATTGCTGTTCTCACATGGGAATCAACCTGCTGATGGAAACCTTGTGGTTGGGATGAGCACTTGGTGCGTTCCCATCCCGTTTGCTTTGTTCTATGCTTGGGAGGGTTGAGCCAGAGGGTGCACAAGCATCCCAGCCCCTCTGGTAGATGCATGCAGGTAATGGGCACTTCCATATTTCACCTTCCAGTTAAAATAGCTTATGCTGGAGCCTAACTGGCCTCCCCGCGCTAATTGTAAGCAAGCGCACCAATGCAAACCATTCCAATCGAGTGCTAATTTAATTAGAAAGCACCCATTTTAGTTAATTTGTTCGAGAAGATCACTGAAAACTCCTGGAGAGAACAGATGTTCCCCTCTCCCCCGATGAACATTCAGGGGTTTGTAAATGGCTCCACTCAGCCTTGTTTAGGAGAGAAAAGAGGATTTTATAGCTGCAAACGACCCTTTCTGTAAACATTTTACAGCTCTCTGCACGTTTGAGTGACGATAAACCCCTAGCAACTCGGCGGGCTGCAAATTTGCGACCATACGGCTATCATTTTATTGTCATATTTCACGGTCGTAACGTTAATGGAAGATGCTCGCTACAGTCTTTTTTAACGGCTCCGCTGAGCACGCTCAAACACTTTTGCTTTGGAGGAATTCATTGAGGTGCAGCGCTTCTATTTTTGTTTACAGCTTTCACTTCTGGAGGAATAACTTTGAAAACGCAAATCCCCCTTGGCTACCCTCCCAAACCCAAATCCGTGCTGTGTTTCCTGCTTTGCCATGACCATGGAGCTGCATGGGATGGCAACCCCGTGATGTTGGACCCAGACATGTCTTCTTCTGCTGGCTCTCAGCCCTTTACATGACCGTGATTGGTTCCCCTCACATCAAGAATCCCAATGGGATGCCATGTGGAGGGTCCCTTGGTTCTTCACCACCTGCAGCGTCCCCTTCAGCATTCCTTCCACCACAAGCTCTTTGATTCAAAACTCTTTATTTTGGCAGCTGGATGAGGCAGATGCCAAAACAACCCTTCGGATTGAGTGACAGAAGATGCCCCGAAGCCTTCTAGAAAGCATCTGCTTTCTAGATGTAGGTGATGGAAGGGTTGGGTGGAAAGGAATGATGCAAAGATAATGGGAGCCAGCACTACAGTTTGTTCCTCTTGTTAGGACCTGGGAGAAAATATTAGGGGTAAAATTCAGGGAGCTGTTTTTTTTTTAGTGTTGTCAAAAGCGTCTCCTTGACGTTCAGCCCCAGCCATCTTGGAGGCCTCCACTGGAGTTGCTCCAGTGTGTTTGTTAATCTCTTCTTCAGTGAGAAAACCCCAATCCTCTCTTTTCCATCCTGGTTACCTTCAGGAGGTGTCTGAGCTGCCTTGGACTTCTCTGAGGATCTGAGTCCTGGCTGGTTGTATATATGGTGGAACAGAGATCTTGGCCCTCCCTTAGGATCATTGCCTGTTTTTGGAAAGAATCTTGGCCACTGCACCTGTAACTGATCCACCTCTGTGACCTCTTCATTAGGTGGGATCGCCTCCTGAAATGGGCTGCTTCCTACAGCCTGACATAGGGAAGCTCCTCGGTGGAGTCATCAAGATTGGAAAAGACCTCTAAGATCATCAAATCCAACCGTCAGCCCCTCACTGCTGTGCCCACTCATAGCATCATAAAGGTTGGAAATGACCTCCAAGATCATCAAGTCCAACCGTGCACTGGCACACAGTCTTGCCAATTCCTGCTTGTGTTCTGTATATCCCTCCTCCAAAATCCTTAAATTACCAGAACCCCATTTCTTAGTAGGACTGGGTCCTGGTGGGTCTCCCCAACTGCTGGTGCTGTAGAAGGTCTTTGGTGGGCCTCCTAACTTCTAAGGAACTTTCCTGAAGGTCTTGCTTGGTGCATCACCCAAAAGGTGACAGTAGCTTATGACTTTCTTCTGTACCCCTGCTTGGTCCATGTCTCATAGGCACCCACATAAGGGTGAGAAGCTCAAGTTGTGGGGCCAAATCATTGGTCTGGCTGAGGACTGTGTTCCTTAGGATTATTCCTTAGGGTTATTTAATTTTCTTAATTGTAAAATGGCCAGTTTAATTGAAACTTCCAGTAAACCTGATGAGTGCTGTGACTTTTTCTGATGGGGCTGTCCATCTAAATTGGAAGCCTCTGTCTCATCCCACATCTGAAAATACTCATTGTGATTTCCTAGCCTGGACTCAAATGCCTATGTGTTTCCAATTCTCCAGGAAGGTGGTAGAGTCACCATCCCTGGAGATTTTCAAGTAAAGGGTGAATGTGGCACTGAGGGACATGGTTTAGTGGTATGGTGGTATTGGGCTGATGGTTGAACTTGATGGTCTTAATGGTCTTTGCAACATTTACGATTCTATGACTTTACAGCCCTGTCATTTCCTCCTGAGTTATTTAATGACCTGAAAACCAGAGATGGAAGAGCCCTTTGAGATGGTGAAATCCCATCCCTTCAACCCACCAGTAGAAGACAGATGTAAAATTTACCATATTTGGTTGTACCCAAGTCATCATTGACTCCCAAACCATAAAGCATCGCTGTGGTGCCCATGTCCTAATGATATTCCTCTCCCACTTCTGTGGCTTATGGTTTGCAAGCTTTGCATTTCACAGCTGGAGTTCCCTTTGGGTAGAATGGGGGTGGGGAATGAGATGTAGCAGGGCTGGAAAAGCTCGTAGGGTTTCACCTCTTGGAGCAACAGCAACACAGGAGGTCAGGTTGGGTTGCCTCTCTCATGACTGGTTTTCTTTTCTCCAAAAAGAAGGAATTAAAGAGAAATGATACATCCCTGTGAGGATGTCCTGCTGCAGGTAATGGGCACTGCCCATCAAAGCACTGGAGGCTTTTTCCCATCTAGATAGAGCTTCTCCTAACATCTCAGCCTTGAAGCCTTTCTTGAGGAGCACGAGTTTTTGGTGGAATAGCACCAGGGTGAGTTTTTGGTAAAGTTCTTCTCACTGGATGGATTTAGTGTAGTTCTCAGGCTGCAGGGTTAAGTGTAAGGGTAGTTTCCACCCTATGGCATCATATGTATTCATTATCTCCATCTGTTTGTATCTCAAGTGCAATGATTTATTCCTTCCTGCATACTTCCACTGCACACAATGGCATGGGAAATTGCTCTGTACATCACACACAGGCTAGGAGGCAGCCTTGGTGTTGTCCAGGATCAAACCTCCTTGTAATCAGCATGACAGATGAGGTGGCTGGGGAGCAGGTAAAAGATGTTTTTCCTGGCTGGGTGAAAAAATGTATGTGGGATTTTGGTGAGAAAAGCAGAAATTTCTCCCTCCAGATTGTGCATCAACTGGGAAGTGCTGAGATGTATGTTGGTGTTCTTTGCTTCCCATTGTATTAATAACTGGAATGTGGTCAAAGCACCACTCTTCTGCTAATTGCAGCTGTCTCATTCACCAAAGGGGAGCTCCTAGGGGTTTATTTTTGGGCCCTATACAGAGCCTGACTGGGTGCAGCAAAGGACAAGTCCCTCAGGCTGGGAGAGAGATGGAGGCAAAATGTACCATTGCACTCATGTTTGGCTTGGAGAGTGGGAATGCATCCTTCTAACAACCAGCTTTCTCTCTGGCAAGGCTTTTTATACTTTGGTGGAGGAATTTGGAAAGCTGTTAGTGAGCTTTCTCAATGCTATTCATCTTCCCTGCATCCCATCGCTTCACAATTTGGGCATCTTCTACACATGGAGCAGAGCTGTCATGTGGTCCCCAGCAGATGCAGAATGGTTTTGGCTGCTGTTCCTTTCCCAGTCTGGTTCCGTACCCCATCTCCCAGCATCAGAAATGCGGTAGAAAATCATTTTTCAACACTCAGCCATCAGCAAAGAGGGGATCTGGGGACAGGGACCAGAGCCACCTCCTTTTGTCCCCCATCCAGGGGACTTCCCCATCGGCAGTGTCCCTTTAAATCCCTTTAAATCTTCTCCCCCTTATCTCAGCATCTGGTTGAAGCAAATTTTGTTTAACTTGGGTGCAGCTGGAGCCTCCTGGCAAGGATGTGTCTGGGGGAAGCCTGGTTTTATTGAAAAATATAATGGTGCCACCTGAAGTGTGATTTACTGCCGTGTCCACTCCTCGGACTTGATAATATATTTCTATTAGATTTCCTTCTTTCACTCCCTTCTCCCAGCGAAGAGTGGCAAGTTTCTCCATCTGCCTGACACCTTCTTAGGCTTAGGCAAAATAAATGTTGATTTTCATCAAAAGGAAGAATGCTGGAAGTCCTAATTCTCCAGCGAGGCTGACAAGCTCAGCAAAAGCAACTCGGCTCTGCGCGCCGGGCTCGTGATCCAGCCCTGCTCCTCTCTTTGGAAGCAGTTCAATCATCGTAATGAAAAAGGGGCTTCTTATCCCTGCTTTCGCTAACTAGAAATTATATACCTGGTTCCTGGAAGATGGATTGCGTCGCTCCCTAAACACAAGGGGGGGGGTGGGAGAGAGTGAAGGAGCGCGAGATGCGACCCAAGATTGATCACGCCATTTGCAGAATCTACCATGCACAAAAGCAGAAAATGTAGTTCTGTCTGCCAGCATGGGGCCGACTTCTTGATGAGGTCCCCCCATCCTTTGCAGGAGCAGCAATACGACCATCTCCATCCAAGAGTCAAAGTGGGAAACTGAGCTCTGCCTGCGCTGAGTTGCTCGCTCACAGTGTGCTTTGGTTTTATTTCATTACTACTCATCTTTACAGCCCTGCTGCAATTTCTCGTAGAATCATTAAGGTTGGAAAAGACCACCAACATCATCAAGACCAATTATCAGCCCATCTCCACCATGCCCACTTATAGAATCATAGAATCATTAAGGTTGGAAAAGACCACCAAGATCACCAAGTCCAATTATCAGCCCAACCCCACCATGCCGACTTACAGAATCATAGAATCATTAAACTTGGATAAGACCATCAGGATCACCAAGTCCAACCCCAGCCCACCTCTACCATGCCCATCAAACCACGTCTCTCAATGCAGCATCTTCGTCATTTTGAAAGAATGTGTTTAAAATCGAAGTCTTGCTGTGTGCAGGTCAGAAAGTTAATTGTGGTAGATTTAAAAATTAGCTTTTTGTTTGTTTTGTTGGCTGTTCTGTGGGTTTTTTGTTTTTTTCTTCCCCGAGAATAAATCTTTATTTCTCCTTTGCTAACAGTATTTGCTTTGAATTGCAAAGTGTGGTTTTCATGCTGCTGTGCCACTATTAGCTAATGAAGTTTCTTTGGCTCCATTGAGGGAATTGAACCATTTCTGGCATTCCCATCAGATTAAGGATGTGGTCCTCATGGGGCAGCAATAGGGAAATGCTGATTTTCTTTCTATAAGAGAGGACAGATTCTTTAGCAGGATCTGTTGTGATAGGACAAGGGGAAATGGTTTCAAACTAAAAAAAGAGGAGATTTAGATTGGATATAAGGAAATTTTTTCCAGTAAGGGTGATGAGGCACTGGAACAGGTTGCCCAGAGAGGAGGTGGAAGCCCTGTTCCTGGATGCATTTAGGATCATCAAGCTCTGAGCAACCTGGTCTAGCTGTAGGTGTCCCTGTCTGTTGTAAAGGAGTTGGACTAGATGATCTCTAAGAACCCCTTCCAACTCAAAGGATTCTATGATTCTCCCATTTGGTGTTGATGGGCAACAGCATTGCACCTCTTCTGCTATACCCAATGGGAATACCGTGCTGCACAGCCCAAATTGCTGGGATGGTGGAAAACTGAATCATACAGTATCCCAGATCAGAAGGGATCCATAAGGATCATTGAGTCTAACTCCAACTGGGAGAGTCTTGAGAAGCTCAGAGAGTTTGAGCTGCTCATGCCACCATTCCTCAAAGCCATATTAGCCTGCGTCACAGGTGACTAATAGCTGAGGCCATCATGGCTGCCATGCAGCCTTCTGATGTATGGGTGTTAGATTAAGGGTGGAAAGGTGCTAAATGAGCCCTCTTTGTTTTACATAAATTAGCTCCAAAGCTATGCATCACTGCCACGGCACTGTAGACTCTGAGCAAGTTTGTTTATCCAAGTTTAGAAGAGAAGAACAGCTCACAGACATGACCTGCTGCTCCCCTGGCTCCTGGAGGACAACGTGTTCTTGGGCTTTCCAGAGCCAGATTTGGTTTGGGGATGCTGCTTTTGCAGGAGACCTTCTGAAAAGAGGTGCTTTGGATGGCTGAAAAGATGGACTGATGTCAAACCAGAAACCAGTCACGTAGTACTTGTGACCAGAACATCTGGATAGGGTTTGGAATGGATTGTTTCTGCCTTCTCCATGATGTAATCCAAATCAGAAAGGATTTCTCCAAGTAGCTCTCATTGCTCAGCAACCTGTGGAGAAGCTCCTTTTCCCTTCCATGTTCATCTCAGTGTCTTGTCCTCTTCCATGCTTCTGCCTCCCTGTAGGAAAGTTCTTGCCCTGCAGGTAGAACCCTGTAGCCACCTCCCCATGGAGAAAATAGAACATGAGAAGCTCTGCAGAAAGGTACATTCTATTGCCATCAAAACAGAGGAGGACTTCACGCTGACCACCATAGTCATGGAGTTTGCATGGGATTGTCCTACAAAAGGGTCATCTCCAAAAGGGTCATCATGGGGTTTCAGCTTTATAGGAGTATGTGGGACTCTCTTTAAGGAGTGCTGGGCATACTGAGGCATGGTTTGTTTTCCTCTGTTCCCATCCCTTGTTGCTGCTTTGCTTCCCATCTGTCTCTCTCGTACAGTAAGCACCCCAAAAAATGTTTGTTCACCTGCTCTTCGAAGGGAGCGCAGGATGGAAAATAGTGAGGAGGTTCTAGGGAGACTCAAAACCCAGAGCTCTGGGAGCAGAGCAGCAGCTGGAAACCCAGAGCAGAAAGTCCCTGCTCAAACCAAAGCTGAGCTTGTTTATGGTGTAAATACCATCAAGAGGCATTGCTTTCTACATATCTCCACATTTGCTTTCCAAAACAATACTCCAGAGCACCCTGGGATACTCAGGGATGGCTGAATATCCCTCTCAAATCCTTGCATAAGAGCATCCTCCAGCCCTGTGTGCTGGGACCCAGCTAGATGGCAGCAGCACTCTCCGGAGCTCCAGAGCTATTCTCATCTCTGTACTTGCACAGACTGAATCCCCAAACCCCCTCCTGACTTCACGGGCAGAAGCGATTTATCACCAGGCTTGTCATCACGGGGTCGTGAAACCCATCAGCTATGCAGCCCCAAATCCCCAGGCAGGTTTTTTTTTTGGTTATCATTTTTCCCTCTTGCTCTCTCGTCATCGCCGTTCGGTGACTCGGATGGCTGCGGGTGCCTCTGAGCACATTTGAGTCATGGGTCCCTTTCCCCCTGCATGTCCTGTTTCAGGAGATTGGACCTGGAAGATCCTGAAGGTCCCATGCAGTCAAACCCACTCTCTGTTTCCAGGGTGATAGGAATGTCCCCAAAGCTTTTCACCAGAGTGCCAAGTGTGAGTTAACCTCTCGCTTGCTGGTGCTCTTCTCTTTGCCCCAGAGCAGTCTATGACCTTCCACCTTATGCTGCAGCTTAAAGATTCAACTGCTTTATGTTTTGACCATAATTTTGGGAGCTTACAACAAATTCAGTTCACTGTGATGTAGTGAGAGTCACAGGTGCCTTCCTTCCATGCTGCTTGCTGGTGGCTGAGGATGCTCAACGGGGATTTGGGGAACCAGTCAGCTCCGTCCTGGCCACCCCAAATCTGGGTTAGCAGGGAAACACATCCCCAGAGACAAGGACAACAGTCCACACTGTGGGGGGACGTGTGCCCTCGATAGCAGCTGGCAGGGCAGTGGTGAAGCATCACCCAACCCCAAGCTGCAAAAAGCCCCGCTCACACTGAAGCCCATTTTAGATGAGGTCTCAATTTTGGGGCACACTCTCCTTCAAGGAGGGGCAGTTCCAGTGGGAAAGTCATAGAATCATTAAGGTTGGAAAGACCAATACGATCATCTAGTCCAACCATCAACCCATGGGCAGTTGGGCAGAGAGAGCAGGAATTGTGATGACATTCTCCTCTTTTTGTCCCTTTCTCCTTCCAGGTGGCACCAAATGGAAAAGAACCTCAATGTGGGTGACCTTACAGGACTCAGAAAGCACCACTCTGGAGGAGGGAAGTAGTAGAGGTGAGACCTTTTCCCATGCCACCTTCCAGAGGTGGAACACAAAGCCTTAGAGGCACTGTGGGATGCAATTCCACCTTTTTGCTTTTCTCCTTTTCAGGCAAACAGCTGCAAATCAAGCCCAGGCTGTGACCGTTGTCCCCGTGGCAGCTGACCAGCTCAGGAAACACTGAGCCAGGCATTGCCTGGCACCTACCTCAGGACACCGTGCTGGGACATGGCACCTTCTTTTTGTTGTTCAATTTTCTGGGATATTGTTTCACCAGAGAGCCTGGCAGTGGCATGGAGAAGCGTTCCCTCAGCCCAGCACCTCAGGGAGGTGGTTTTGTTGAAGTATTTTAAGTTTGGGAATAAATTCTGGTTTAAGTTGGTTTATTTAAGGCTCCTGGGGAGGATGAAGAGTGGAGATGTTCAACCAGCCAGGCACATGGACACTGCTTGGGTGTAGGATACAAGGTAGGATACTCTACCAAGCATCCTTGGTCATATGCCTGCATCCACACCCCTTGCTCTATTTGAGATGAGGTACCTGCAGATCTCAAGTCATCATGGTAAGGTGTAGCATGACACAAAGTTCCCACATAGGTTGGAGTTTCCATGCCAAAAGCCAGCCTGCATCCTGCTCCATCCCTTATTTTCAGGAGCAGCACTGAGCTCAGACCATTGCTATGTGTCCCAGCGGGTTTTGCTCTCCTGAAGATCCAAACTAGCTTTTTTCAGGTCTTTGGACCCCTGTGAATCCACATGGAAGCAAAAGCAGCTCCCAGCCTGGTAGGAAATAACAACAGCAGTGTAACTGCTCAGCACGGCACAACCTCAGTGCTCAACTGCTGTCCCTCATGCATTATTAATCTGATATCTCACAGCATCCTATCTCCTAGGGGGATGCCTGTTCATCCTGACCCTTGATGCTCCCCTGCACCAGCCCTGAGCCGTGTGATAAGTTGTGCCAATCTCAGGTCTTGGTTCACCTCCTCCTGCAGAGCAACGAGCTGATGAAAGATGGATCATGGCTCTCATTGCTGCCGTTGTGCAGATGGATGGAGGCACTGATGATTGTTGATAGTGCTCAGTCTGTTGGCCAGGTTTTGGTTTTCCTGCTCCATACCTTTATCTCCATGATTTAAAGGCGTGTGGGGAGCCCTCTGCCAAGCAGGTTTCTGCTGGCTCTGCAGTTTTTGAAATGCTGCCGTGATTTTTGCATCCATGGATTCAATTTTCAGAGCGGTTTTGGGTGGTGGATGCCGCTCCCTGACACGGAGGACAGGTCAACCCTTGCCAAGAGGTGTCAGGAGGCATGATTTGCTCATCTGTGTCCTTAAATAGCAAGATTTGCCTATCTGATAGGCAATACCTTAGGACGAACTTTATTTTGAGAGCCCTGCAGGGAAAATGCAGCAGCGTTATACAATTCAGGACTGCGTGCCCCACAGGGGCAGTGCCACATTTCTACATGCACGTGCCAATCTTTGCACTGCAAACGCATTTTGCTTGGTCCCGATGCTCATGGCGTCACCCCACTCATCCCACTGGAGCTTGGATGAACCCGTGAGCCCCCACCTCTGGCATTTCCAACAAGAAGACAGTGGCGGTGCCAGCTCTGTTGTCTCCAGGGAGCAGGCACCCAGGTGTGCTTGGTCATGGGATGGGTGACAGCGTCACCGTGTCGCCGCAGGCTCAGGTGTACAACAGCTCCAATAAAGCTGATGGCTGCATTTTTACACCCAGAACATCCCCCAGAGGAGCTGTGTGTGTGCACCCCACAGAGGGTAGGGGCAGAGACTGGAAGGCTCCCCCTTGCCCAGCTCCTAAAGGGAGGGAGTGATGGGATTTATGGTAGGCAGAGCCCCCGGGTTGTGTTTCACCCCAACACATGGCTCGGGTGACTTGGGGCATGGCAGGCCACCAAAGGCACCGTGTCATCGATGCTTGTCACCTCTTGAAGAAGGGCAGAGAAATTAAGAGTGGGGGACCCTATTGCTCCACCCTTCTTCTGCTTTCTGCACCGATTTCGTGTGACCGTCTCTATGGGAAAATTCAACCAAGCATTGTGTATGGAGTTCCTCGTTTTTTTTTGTTTTTTTGGTTTTTTTTTAAATAAAGTTGTTGTCGTCCCCGTTGTTACTAAATGTCTTTTATTAACTTGTGTGGTTTTGTATTTAAATAAAAGAGTTTCTGCCTGGAGCTTTGCTCATCTTTCAGCATTATGACTCTACCGGAGTCATGCAGTGAGTGGGAATCAGGCACAAATGTCCCACGTTGTTCCCTTGAGGAAGCTGAACACGAAAATGCAAATCTTCCAACTTCTGGGTTTTTATGTAGTACCCCCACTCCAATCTGAAAATTCAGATATTTGGAGAAATTTCTTCTCAGAACGAGTGATCATGCATTGGAACAGGCTGCCCATGGAGGTGGTGGAGTAACCATCCCTGGAAGTGTGCAAGAAACACGGTTTCCTCATCAAAAACCTGAATTCACCGATAATGATGAGTGGCAAGGTCCCCAGGGATGGCCATTGCAAGGTGACGGTGGCCAGGAGCATTGAAGCACTCGGTGATGGGCACGGTAGGGTTTTATCCATGCCTCTTGGATGCTGCCTTAGGGTGAGAAAGCATTGCATGAGCTCGGCCCTATGGGGACAGCAGAAGGAGGAGGGAGGAGGGATACGGAGCAGTGTTTCTGGAGGGCACCGTAAACATTTCCTGGAAAACCCTCAGGCACGATCCAGGGCTGCTGGCACAGCTCTTGGTCCCCTGCTGGGGAAGCAGGTGCCAGGGTAGCATCTCCCTCGAGCTGCCCATCATCACTGTGGCTGTCCCCAGCCCTCCTCCCCCCTGTCCTGTCCCATGTCTTCACACGATTTTTAACCTTAGCAGGATTACTTTTGACCCTTCCCTCGGGTCAGATCTGTGCTTAGCGGTGGCTAAGGGACGGTCACCAGGATGGTGCCATCACTTTTGGGTTGCACATCCCCTCTGTAACCCCACTTCTGCAGCCTGCCAAATCCAACAGCAATTTGGGGAAACTGAGGCAGCGCTGACACGGGATCGTGGTGCCCATCCATACTCCAAGGGTTAAAGGGCCACAGGAGCTAAAAGCAAAGGGTGACGCGATCCCGCTGCCATCCCGTGCCCTCCAACCTGGTTATGTCACTCGACCGCCTGCGAGTAAACTTAGATGACCAACGTGACGTGGTGGGGAGGGAAGGGATGGGGCTAAAAATACCGAGCGACGGCCCCGCTTGGATCCTGGCCTGATCCTAATCCATCCGTGGCTCCTGTCCACTGCTGGTGATTCCAATTGGGTACCCCAAGGATGCTCACGGGAGGTGGCACCCACTGGGTTGCGGCAAATCCCAGTGACACCACATTACAGGTTGTGGAGTTGTTGCAAACTGTGTTTTCAATTCTGGGGGCATTTTTCCATGTTGCTGCAGGTGGTTTTCAAGCTGGAAGAGCACAAGAAAATATGGTTGAAACACCCCACAAGATGCATTTTTATTATTGCACTACATCCTTTCTTGCATCCTCCCCCACCTTTATATCACCTCCGTCCCATAGCCCCTGTGCACTGCAGTCCATAAAATCATCATTTGACTTTTAGAAGTATTTATAGATACTGGATGTATTGGCAGATATTGGGGATATTGATAACGCATGGAGAAACATGAATGGCCCTTGGTTTTAACTGTTTGGGATGCAGCAGGTTTTCTTTGCTTTGCCTCCTCAACAAACAAACAAACCCTTTTGCGTTAATTCAGCCCTGCCTGTCAGCAGGAAAATGGGAAAAACTGTGTCCCCATCCCCAAATCCTCACACTGGGGGTCTCTGCCAGCCCAATGGGTGAGTGTGGATGGAGGGGGTGGATAGAGGTGGTCCACCCTTGGGGTCAGGCTGTGGTGGTGTAAGTGGCATCCTCGTGGGTGTGGATGGAGAGGACCCTATAGGATGGAGGTGGTTCACACTTGGGCCATGGTGGCATCCCTATGCCTCAGTTTCCTCTGGACACATTGTGCCATGTGCTTTATCCCTGGCTCTGGTGTGCATCTCCACACCAACCCTAACCCCTCTAACACCACCCTTGACCCCATTATCATCAATCCCAAAGCTCTCCAAGTGCTGGGGCTCCCCAAACATCCCCCACCCTCCTCCCTCCCACATTGCAGCCCCACCAGCCACGAGGTGGCAGGGCTGGGAGCAGCGTCCACACCTGGACCACATCCCAAAGGATGCTCAGCACCCCACAGCATCCCAACACGATGGGATCTCATGCACTGGGATGCACCTTCACCCTGTAACCCCTACATTCACCCTATAACACTTGCATTCACCCTATAATCCCTGCATTCACCCCATAGCCCCTTTGTTCACTCTACATTCACGCCTCAAAGTGATGTCACAGCTCCAAGATGCTCAGGTTGACTTTTTGGTGCTTCTCACCCTGATTTTACCAATGTTTTTTTCCACCTGGAAGACCCAGTGAAGATCCATAGTGCCAACTTCGCACCAAACGAGCAGAAAATCAGCCTGACACCTATTCATTGAATGCAGGGATTGGTGTTTGCATTCTCCCTAAAAAACAACAGATCATGGGAAAATCCTAAAAAAGAATTCCGAAAATTCTAACTAAGGCATTGTGCAAGTGTAGCTGTGCCATGGGAAGGATGCTAAGCATTCCCCCCAGTGGGAACAGCAAGGTAGGAGGAGGCTGCCCCCATGTTTGGTATCTGATATCTGCGGTATGAAAGGGACAGTGAGACATCCTGTGAAACCTGGGTTGAATAAACCACATTTTAGTTTTTCCCCTCATTCTTTTGGGGGTTCTCGGATGGAAATTGAGGGATTTGTTTTGTTTTGTTTTGTTTTTTTTCCATCATTACGATCCTTGCAGCTTGCTTGTGGTGGTGGCTGGGAGCTGTGAGGGTGAGGACACGGGGGTGCCTATAGAGGATGCCTATAGGGGGTGGTACCATAGGGGAAAGCTCTACGCCACCCTCCTGGGGGCTCCTGCGGGGCTCCCGCGGGCAGCGGCGAGCTCCCTCCTTTCATTGATTGACAGCCACCCAGGGACGTTGCCATGGGAATATGTAAATATCCTCGGGCGGTCGCCTCTATGATTGGCTGGCGGACCCTAAGACCCGCCTTAAGGGCGGGTATAAAGGTGCTCTCCCCATATATAAGGCGGAGGGCTCCATTCAGCGCTGTGCCGCGGAGGGTGCGGGCGGGGAGAGGGTAGCTGTGCGTTCCCCGCCCCCCCGTGTTGTCCGGGGAGGGGAGGAGAAAAGAGGAGGAGGAGGAGGAGGGCAGAGGAAGGCTCACAGCCCCGGGGAGGTGGGGCTGGGGCAGGTGCCAAGGGGAAGGCAGGAAGGGGCGGGCAGGGCGCTGCCCCGTTGCTCGCCATTGGGAGGCAGCGGAGGAACCGCAGAGAGCTCCGGGCATCCCGCACTGAGAGACCCGTGGTGCGCTTCGCTCCCGGGTGAAAGCTGGGGTTGAGCTCCTGTGCGTGGCTGTGGGGAGACGGAAAACTCCGTCGGGAGTGGGCGGTCGCAGAGCGGGACCCCAGCAGAGGTTCGGCGGAGTTGTGCTGAAGTCCGCGATAAGGCAACGTCGGAGGTTCTTCGGAGTCGGGCTGCATCTTGGAACAGAGCCTCTAAGAACCGTTTCGTCGGAGTTGGGGCTGAAGTCGGCAGCAGAATCCCGTTGGACGTTCCTCGGTGCCGGGCTGAAGTCGGCGACAAAACCCCACCGGAGATTTCCCGGTGTTGAGCAGAAGCGAAACACCGTCGGAGCTCCGCTGGAATTTGGCTGAAGTCGGCGACAAAACCCTATCAGAGGTAGCCGGAGTTGGACTGAAACAAAACTCCATCGGAGTTTCCCCGGAATTGGGCTGAATCCTGGAGCGGAGTCCCCAGGAACGGTTCCATCGGAGGTTTTCCCCGGAGTTGGGTTGAAGCAAAACCCCGCTGGAGGTTTCCCGGAGTTGAGTTGAAGAGAGCAACAAAACTCCGTCAGAGGATCCCCGGAGCTGGACTGAAGTAGGTGACAAAGACCCGCTGGAGGTACTCGGAGTTGAGTTGAAGCAGAACCCCATCGGAAATTCCCAGGAGCCGGTGCTGAAGCCGTTGGCAAAACCCCATTGGAAGTTCTCTGGATTTTGGCTGCATCCCGGAGCCGAGTCCCTGAGCACTGTCCTGTCAGAAGCGCAGTGAAGCCCTCATCGGAGCCTGAAAGGACAAGGGGGGGGGGGGGGCGGAACCCAAAGATTTCCGCCTCGGACAGCCCGACCTCACCCCATTGCGGAGCCTCAGCGGAGGTTCCCTGCTCCCAGCCCCGCTGCAAGCGGCGGGGAACCTTTTCCCCTCCATGGACTGAGATGGCCTCGGAGTTGGCCATGACCGCGGAGCTGCCCACCAGCCCCCTCGCCATCGAATACGTCAACGATTTTGACCTGATGAAGTTCGAGGTGAAGAAAGAGCCGGCGGAGGCCGAGAGGCTGTGCCACCGCTTGCCTGCTGGTTCTCTTTCTTCCACCCCTCTCAGCACCCCGTGCTCCTCCGTGCCTTCCTCGCCCAGTTTTTGCGCTCCCAGCCCCGGTGGGCAACCGAGTGCTGGTCCCACCGCCGCTCCCCTGGGCTCCAAACCGCAGCTGGAGGAGCTGTATTGGATGTCGGGCTACCAACACCACCTCAACCCCGAAGCGCTCAACTTGACCCCGGAGGATGCCGTGGAGGCTTTGATCGGCGCTCCGCACCACCATCATCATCACCATCAGAGCTATGAGTCGTTCCGGCCTCAGCCCTTTGGGGGTGAGGAGCTGCCCCCGGCAGCCCACCACCACAACGCCCACCACCACCATCACCACCACCACCTGCGCTTGGAGGAGAGGTTTTCCGACGACCAGTTGGTGAGTATGTCGGTGCGGGAGCTCAACCGGCAGCTGCGGGGATTCAGCAAGGAGGAGGTGATTCGCCTCAAGCAGAAGAGGAGGACCTTGAAGAACCGCGGCTACGCGCAGTCCTGTCGCTACAAGCGGGTCCAGCAGAGGCACATCCTGGAGAACGAGAAGTGTCAGCTCCAGAGCCAAGTGGAACAACTCAAGCAAGAAGTTTCCCGTTTGGCCAAGGAGCGGGATCTGTACAAAGAGAAGTACGAGAAGTTGGCGGCGCGGGGCTTCCCCCGGGAGCCATCCCCTCCCGCAGCCCCAAAAACTACCGCCGCTGACTTCTTCATGTGAGCCCGGGGTGGGGTGAAGCGGGGGGGTGACATTGCAATGCCCCTTTATTCCTTCCCTCCCCCCCACCCCTCTTGCCCCCCTTGATGTGGGGAGTGCAAACGATCTGCTTGTATAAAAATATATATATATATTATTTTCTTCTGAAAAGTTGTTCCGAAAATGCGGGGAAAATGCCCCCCCCCTCCCCAGCCCCATCAGGACTTAGACTGGAAAGGGAGAGGGGGGGGGGGTCCCGGGGAGGGGGACGCATCCCATAGACCTCCCTGTGTGGGGAGAGGGGGATATGTCCTATAGACCCCTTATCCAGGGAGAGCGAACAATCTGCTACTGTATTGTAATAAATATTTTCTTCAGAACAAATGGGGAAATGGGACCCCCCCTCCCCAACCCCATCAGGACTCGAGCTGGAAAGGGGGGGGGGTCCAGGGGAGGGGGGTCATCCTATAGACCCCTTATATGGGAAGAGAAAACAATCTGCTTGTATTAAAACAAAAATAAAACCAAGTATTTTCTTCCGAAAATACGGGGGAATGGGATCCCAACCACCCCCCCACCCCCCATAAGGACTTGGACTGAATCAAAGAGGGGTCCTGGGAGGGGAGGGGGCGGAAAGGCAGCGGACGTGGAGCCAGCCTGCATGCGGGACGTGTACGGCGTGCCGCCCCCGGAGCTCTATTGCCCTCCACCCTGCGTGTTTAACCTCCTCCTTTAATGACCATTAATTATTATAATGAATTAATTTCGGGGTGTCCCCGTGCATTGCCCTGGGAGGGGGTTGGAGGGGAGGTCTGGCAGCGCTGTGCCCTGCCCGGCCCTCCACCACCTGCACCCCAACCTGAGCCACTCTTTAACTTATTCACCCTCCTCCCCTCCCTCCCTTGTACATATGTAGAAATTAGTTTAGTTTTTAGGGGTTTTTTTTTCTGCTTTTTTGTTTGTTTGTTTGTTTGTTTTCTTCCTGAGCCTATATTTTGCTTGGTGATTTATGAAGAAAAAAAAAAAGAAAAAAACAAAAACCTTTAAAAAAAAAAAAAAAAAAAAAAAAAAGAAAAAGAAAAAAAAAACAAACAAAAACACGAGTCTTAAAAGTTTGTATGTAATAGCATGCAAATAATATCCGAGTTAATTTAAATGATGTTGGGAAGAAGCCGAATGCACTATATACAGGAATCGATTGGGTTAAATAATACTGTTTTATAGAGATTTAAAATTATCTATGCTCTTAAAAATAAAAAAAAAAAAATAGGGGGGGAGGGAGAGGGGGGAGATAACAATTAGGGCGACCTGAAAGGCAATAGAGTAATATATGAACTGCGAACGGTTGGCTGCTATCTCACTATGCACCAGATTTATTTATTAACCCTCTGGGAAACGAATTATTTTAACCTCGGCGCTGACAAAAGGAGAGGAAAATGCACATTATTTCTCTGCCCCAAAAAAATAAGGAAAGAAGAGAGGGATGGGAGGGGGGGAAATAAGTAGAATTTGTGCAATTGTGCTCGGAGAGGAAGCGGAGGAGCGGTTTGTTGGGTTGTTTTGTTGTTGGTTTTTTTTTTAATGTTGCTTATTTAAAGAAGGAAAACACACACACACATACACACAAAATGTTAATTATTTGGGGAAAACTGATATTAATCACATGGGGGAGGGGGGGGGGAACCCACGAGGGTCTTCCGACGAAGCGAGCTTTGGTGCATTTTAGGGACTGATGGTGCGGAGCGTTTTTAACGACCTGTTGTTTCGATTTGTGACGGTTTTAACGATGTTGCATCAAGATAAAAAACTTATATTCAACTAAAGCCTGGGTCGGTTGTTCTCTCGATGCGTGGACCTCCGTGGCTTTGCTTTTTGTTTTGGGGTTGGGTTCCTTTTCCCCTTTTCCATGTCGCGGCGCTGGGGGCTCATTGGGTGACTCTTTGTTTTCCATCATTGTTGGCGTTGCTTCCAGGGAGGGAGCGCAGCCCCCGGCTCTGCCCCGCTGTGCTTTTTGCTTTTCACTTTTTTTCTGTCTTTTTTTTTTTTGTGTGTGTCCTGTGTGTGTTGTTGGTTGTTTTGTTTTGTTTTGTTTTTTTTTCCAGTTGAGCATTCCCCAGTCCCTGTGTCCTGTGCGCCCCGGAGACCTTTGTCCCCGTGGTCACCGAAAAGTCACCTCTGTCCCAACGCGGGGACTGCGGATCCTGTTGGACCTCAGCTCAACCGAGCTTGATTTTAAATGGTAATAAATCTTAATTTTATTCTTGTTTTCCCCCCCTTTTCGCTGCTCTCTTCTGAGTGCTTTTTGCTTTTTTTTCTTTTTTTTTTTTAAAGCAAGTGAGCAGGAAAACAAACCGAAAATAAACCAAAAAAAACAGGACTTTTCCTCCAAAGGAAAACCTCTGAAATTGACTTTTTTTTTTCCCCTCAAGAAAACCGTAAAATGAGCATTATGGAAAAAGATAAAGCAAAAAAAAAAATAAAATAAAATAGACTTTTCAGCTAAGGGGAAAGATATAGGCTCAGGTTTTTGCGATCCTTTTGGAGTCTGTGTGCTCCCGGCAGCTCCGCTCCGCGCTGCCGTCATGGACGGGCACAGCCATCGCTGTGCCATTCCAGCTTCTTTTCAACCATGCTGGGGCAGTGAGCACTGCGGGGCAGTTTGCAAAAGGGCCTCTTTCTGAGCTTGTTCATATTTATTTTTAATTTTTTTAATTCTTTTTTCCTGTATTTTTGCCCAGTTGCACCGCGATCCCTCCTGGCTCCTGCCGTATATCAACTTCCCAACATGAAACAACCCCGCTGCGCCTAAGCAGTTCCTCTCTATCTCGCTTTCTGCATCTCTTTTGGACTTTTGGGGACCAGAAATGCCTTCTTTTAATTTAATTTTTTTCCCTAGGAAGCAGCCCAGCTGTTTTGTGTCAGGTTTTTGCGCCGGGAGCTGGGGTGCGTGGAGAGGGGTCCTTGTGCCATGCGTGATGCGCCGGGGCTGAAAGCTTTGTGGGATCTTTAGGGTTGGTCACCCCTTTTTCCTGTTGTTATTTCACGCCTGAAAGCTTTGCTATCCCCACCACAGTCTCTGCAGCCCCACTCGGCTTCTTTTTGGGACATTGCTTCCTCTCTTTGCTATTTTTTTGGGGGGAGCGTATGAGAGCTCCCCGTTGGGGTGCAGCCAATTTCCCCATATCACCCACATCCCACTTCCTTACTTTGATACATTTTTTGGGGCATGTTTCCAACCGTTGGTTCCGCGACCAGATAAAGGAGAGTCTGGGGAGGGAGAGGAAGGGTTGTGGGACCAACATTTCCCTGAATCACGCCGCTCAGTTTGAGTGTCCCTGATCTTGGCCACCCCGTCTCTATCCCTGTTCCTCCTTCCGTGGTCACCCCCCATTACCTCTGTAGGGTTCACTGTGCGCTGTTCTGGGATGGAAGAGCAGCGTTGCCCGTAGCGTTTGGGGGCAATGCTGCTGTAAGAGATCTCACCCTGGGGTCTGCCACCCCACGATACGTTCCCACACTGATCCTGCAGAGTGCAGGCATTTTGGGGACCGTGCACGCTTCTCTTTTTCCCCTCTTCCTGGTCTATGGGAGCAGATCCATCTCTGCAACTGCTATCCACGCGTTTCCGTGTTGGCAGCGGCACTTGCAACTTCATCCCCTGTTCTCCAGGCACAGAGGTGATCCGCACTCCTTGCGCTGCTGCAATTAATTGTTTTGTTTTAATTTTATTTTATTTTTTAATATTTTTCCCCCATGCTCTGATTTATTTTCTTCTGGGAATCCCCCCAGTTAGCAGAAGAGCCCCAAATTGTAACAACATATTAACAGTGGGGTCCTGCTCCTGAAGGGAACCATAGCATCCACAGGCAATATCTGGGGGCAGAGTCACCCCCTTCTTTGTTCATTCCCCGTCCCCTTGCAGCACTGGGGTGCGGCTCAAGGAAATGAGGACCCACATTGTCCTCCTCATCACCCTGCCTCACTCATGGAAGATGCTGCTCCTTAACCCTTTGGGTTCTGTGTGAGGCTCCAGGATTTGGGGCTGCGTGGTGTCTCTCTCCATGCCACCTTCCAGCGAAGCACTTCTAAAGCTTCACCAGCACTTCAGTGTGACTCAAACATCGCTGGGCTGGGAAATACCTGCAAGCCTTTCTTCCAGCATTCCTTACCAGTGAAGGTAGGATAAAGTGTGCATTCCACAGAATCACCATCTACAGCAACCCTACAGCAACCCATGCCTCCTTACCCCAAGCTCATATCACAGCTTCCAGCCAAGCAAAGCCACCCATAACCCATTTCAGCTCGGTGTTGTCCCCCACTGCCACGTAGATGCTGGTAATGGGGGTATCAGTGCATCATCACTGAAGTACCCCTGGGTTATTCTTCGTCAATTATTGATAATGATCCTCTGTAGGGTTTGCTCCTGAGGCGCTACAGCACACTCTGCCCAAGTCCTGACATCTTGGTAACATGAGCTCACGCTGCAGCCCTGCGATATTCAATCGTGCTGGGGAAGCTCGGAATGAATTCGGGGCTGCAAAAGTACAAATTAACTCCCTATAAAACCAAATCCTCCCCCCCCCCCAGCAAAAGTTCAGCATTATGCTTTGCGGTTCTGGGCTCAGGGTTGCGGTTGGGGTGGGTGGGGTGTTTTTTTTAGGGTTGTTTTTTTTTTTTTTTGGGGGGGGGGGGGGGGGGGGGAATTACTGTGATTTTTCTATTCTGGCTTGGCCAAAGTTTGCTTTTTGCACGCTCCCTCCCTCTAAGCCTGGCTCCTTCCTCGGTGTTCTGCTGCCCTGCTCCCTATATAGAAGTCCACCCATAGGTATAGATCACGCTGGAAATACATCGCTGATTTGCTTCTGACAGCTCCTGGGCTCACTATGCTTTGGCAATTGCATGACTCGTCCCTACAGCTGGGATTTATTCCCAGCAAATTGCTGATCGTTGTGCCTCCCTCATGTCCCTTTTGCACTGATCTTGCTGAGATCTTCCTGGATGCAAGAAAACCTCGTGCACAGCATGATCCTAAACCCTTACTTTTGGGTGCACGGAGTTTTTGCAGGGGTTTTTAAGGCTCTTTGCATGTGAGGGCATTGGTCCGATGACATAGGACCTTGTGGTGTTACCAACTCCAAGTGGTGGAAATAATAAAAGAAATTTCCAAATATGGTTGGACTGAGAGTGTTAATGGGGGAATAACATAGCAGTGGGAGGTGGGGTGCAGGATATGGGGTGTGGAGGGTTGGATGCAAGGTATGGGTTATAGGATGTGAAGTATGTCCTATGGTGGGATGCAGGATTTAGAGTCTGGGATGTGGGAAGTTGGATGGAAGATATGAGCTACGGGATACAGGATAAGGGATATTGGAGGTGGGATGCAGGATGTGAAATGTTGGATATGAGATATATAGGACAGAGGTTATGGGGTGTTGAGATGGGATATGGGATATGGTGGGAAGTGGGATGCAAGATACGGGCTATGGAATGCATGATGGGGATATGGAGGGAGATAGGATGCAGAGTGTGGGAGGTTGGATGCAGGGTATGGGCTATGGGCTACAGTGGGATGTGGGAGGTTGGATGCAAGATATGGCCTGTGGGGTGTATGATATGGGATACAGGACACAGGTTATGGGACATTGGAGATGAGATGTAGGAGATCGGATGCAAGATATGGGCTTTGAGATGCGGGATATGGGATTCAGGATGTAGGATGGAGGGTATGGGATACAAGGTGTAGGATGTGGGAGATTGGATGCAAGATAAGGGATGTAGGATACAGGATGAAGATTATGGGGCATTGGAGGTGAGATGTAGGATATGGGATGTAGGATGTAGGCTGCGGGATGCAGGATATGGGATATGCAAGGTTGAATACAAGATATGGACAACAGGATATGGGGTACAGGATGCAGCTTTTGGGACAGTGGATTTGGCATGCAAGTAGTGGGATGTTTGATATGGCATGTAGGATACAGAATGGCAGATGATGTTTGGGATATAGGATATGGGTTGTGGGGTTAATGGACACTGGACATGGGACGCAAGAAGTCGGATGTTAGAAATGGCGTGTGGGATGTGGAGTGTTGAAAGTGGAATGTAAGATGGCAAATATAGGATATGAAATTTGATGTATGGGATGCTTGCTAATAGCAGCCCCTTTGGCAGGTTGAGCAGTGCACACATCTCTGTTGTGCTGGTAGGGCTGTGCATGAGGAGAGGGAAGATTTTGGGTGCTGGAGCCTGGCACTGCTCAACCTTCACTTCTCAATGGAACATGCTCCAGCGAGGGCATGGTGCCACTAATCCCAATTAACTCATCCGTTTATTGCCTAATGGCTCACATAGTGAAATCCAAAGAATTCCTGGGTTTTGGTTCCCTCCCTGCTTTTTCTGTTTTTATTGAGAGCAATGAAGGAAGTGGGGGGAGGGCAGGTAGATCATCCTCCCCCTAACACCAGGTTATTTATTCATGTAACAGGCCGAGGTTGGCGCGCAGCTCAGCGCAGCCCTGGCAGCTGTCTGCTCCCTGGGAGCACGAGCTGTAATTTGCACAAGCAAAAATAAACTAATTGTTACTTTCAATTTACATGTAGGGAAAGGAGAGAGGTGGGGGAGGTAGATGGGGGAGAGTTGAGCTGTAACATCTGCTGCCATCTTGCTCCTATGGACCCCATCCTGCTTATGAGGTGGATGGTGTACCTAGGGGTTGGCCAGCCATAAAGGTGGGTGTTGGACCATCAATCTTCCTCAGTGCAGGGATAGGGGATGCTGATCTTCTCCAGGTTGACTTTGGGTTGGGTTATGGTTCTGTGATGGTTCACCACCCCTCTTACATGTTAATGCAGTTCCTTTGCTTGAATTCTGGGATTTTGGGGGGGACATTTTCATGCCCAAACACCTTTCACCTCACTTCTCCTTTGTTACCTGAGCTCACAGACACAAGCAGTGGGTCCATGGTCATTTTCCTTACTGCTTGGCTGGCCAGAACACTGGAGCTCTAAGACCTTTGAGATCTTTGACTATTTTCTCATGGAAGAGCTGCAAAAAGATATGTGTTAGGTATATCTTTCTCATATCTTGGCCTGTGAAGGGTAAAGCATGATGCTAAACCACAACCCAAGGACATGTCATGCAAAGGATAGGGTAGTATGGTTAGATTGTGGTTGGACTCGATGATCTTTAAGGTCTTTTCCAACCTGAGCAATTCCATGCTGAATTTTTTCCAACCTGGGCGATTCGATGATTAAAGGAGGAGAAAGAGGAGGAAGAGGTGCACATCCATGGCCCCATGCCTTTTAATAGAGTCACAGAATACTTAAAGTTGGAAAAGACAACCAAGATCAACATCCAACCATCAGCCCATCCCCACCACGCCCCGTAAGCCATGTTCCTATGTGCCATATCTCCATGTTACTTGCCCTGTGGGACAGAAACCTAACTTACTGTGGCAGGAGACCCATGCCATGCTGATGCATCCCAGGAGCCTTTGTCATAACACTTTGAATGCAGTGTCGCGGGCGTTTAATTTAGATTTACGCCGACAGGTTCTGTCCGCTAATTAAATATCAATTGATTGTTCGGAGAACACTTCCTTGGGCTTATCGCGTTTCTGAGAGACAAATCAAATTGCCATGTCATTAACTTGCAGCTATACAATCCATACATAATTACTGTCTTATTAATACCTTCGAGTTACGAGGAAGTTTTAGGCATTTAATATTTGTGGGATAGTTTGTATCAAGTTAATTCCGTCAGGGTTATGTTAATAATGCCGGCATCTAATAAGCTGGGTAATTAACGTCTTTCTTGTTAGCATCCTCTCAGATGCCAGTTAAATGTCAGGCCGGCCTTTGCGGCCTGGCTGTGTTTAATTAAATGTGTTATTACATGTGAATAGTGCTGGGTCAAGCAGCATGAGGCTCCCACCCTTCTTGGGATACTGATTCAGGAGAAGGTATTTTTTTTGCCTTGCAGGATGCTGTCCTGGTCAGTGGTAGTTGATCATAGAATTGCTCAGGTCAGAAAAGACCTTAAAGATCAAGTTCAACCACAACCTAACGGTACTGCCTAACTCTAACAACAATCTGCTAAATCATGTCTCCGAGCACCACATCCAGATGGTTTTTAAACACATTCAGGGATGGTGACATGCGTCCCTATATCTTGTGCTGTTGGAATATCTCTATCTTCTGAAACGGATAATGCTGGGATGCTGCAGGACAGAGACATGCATTGTCCATGCAGGAGTTGCACTCGATGATCCTTGTGGGTCCCTTCCAACTCTGGATACTCTGTGATTCTATAATTCTAGGTCTCGGCCTTAAAATATTCACTAGGAGATGACCAAGACCCAGCTGGACCCTGCTCACTCTGCCCACAGCTTTCCTCTCCCCAACTCTCATGAATAAAGTATGGGCCCTATCTACCTGGCTGTTTGTCTCTGTGAAATATTTATCAGCTGCTGATTAAGTTTTAAGGAAGGGATGAACTGCCCAGGTGCAGGGTTGCCTTGCTTCAGCTACCCTGAGACAGTGGGTTTTGGGATCAGAATGCTTTTCAGAATGGGTTCTTTCTGGGTGCAGAAAGAGGAAGAATGAAGAAAGATGCAGTGAAAACCAAGAAAAGACTGCCAAAGCCACAAGGTCGTGCATGAAATATTGATGGGGCCATGCAGCACTGGGAGGGAGTTCTGGAGGCCCTAATGAGACCAGACTCCTTCCTCATAGATCATACATGGGTAAAGTTTGAGTTAAAGATGGACGAGCCTACTTTTGTAGAAACCAGACCTCGTATTCCAGATGATGCTCCTATCCTGTTCTCTGGAAATGGTAGGTAAGAAGATGTGGTAGACCCAGTGTGTGGCACTGGGTCAGAACCTGTGGGAAACACTTAGAGGATGGTTCTGGTGTTGGGGTAGTTGGATGGGAAGGATGAGAAAGGCATTGGAAGCGGTTGGGTGGGGGGATGGGCAATGGAACACAAATGGCTGGATGGGAGGAATGTGCAATGGAGTGGAGGAGGTTGTAGTAGGAAGGGTAGACAGTGTGATAGAAGGAGATGACTTGGAGACACGGGCAATGGGATAGAAGTGGTTGATCAAGAGGAGTGGGCCTTGGGAGAGAGATGATTGTGATGGGAGGGATAGGCACTATGGTGGAGAAAACTGAGTTGAAGGGACATGCAGTGAGATGGAGATGTTTGTGGTGAAAATAGGCAATGAGACAGAGGCTGTAGAGTTGAAGGGATGGGAAATGGGATGGAGGTAGTTGATTAGGATGGCTAGTCCATAGGATGGAGGTGGTTGTCCGATAGCAACAGGCAGTGGGATAGAGGAAGTAGTGGTGGATGCAAAGGAACAATCAGGTGAAGACCCCAAGTGGGGTCTGTGTTTTATTTTCCAAGGCAACTGTGCATTCTGCTTGGCCCCTCCATGGCCAGCCTGTGTGAGGTGCTCAGAAGCAGGGATGCTTCCCTTGGGCTCTGTGCCAGGTAGCCTTTCTAAACCCACTGCCACGTCATCATCACCATGTACCAAGGCCCTCTCCTTCCTTTTCTACTAACTCCTGCATACAAACCCTCCAAGCACTCCACAGACAAAACTCCAAATCTGGCATCAGATCAGCTCTTCCTAGAAATAACACCCCATCAAGAGCTGTATTTTCTTACACAGATGATTTCCTTTTGCCTCTCTGGGAGCTCATTAGCATTCCTAAACGTGACTGCAGGGATCGATTCGGTGCTGGCCCAAAGCACAGCAGTCAATTTCTGTTTGCCACGAGATTTTACCTCACCGTCTAATCAGGCAGGGTCCAGCTGATGGCAACGTCTTTCTCTTTGCTTTTGCTCTTGTATTGGTCACCACTGATTAATTTCCAATGGGTTAGTTCATCAGAGAAGGAGGCTCTCTGGTTTAATTAGAATTGGGTAATATGAATGCGTATTATTATGCAGCTGTCCAGATGTGGGTCATTAAGAGAGTGTGTCGGGAGTTTTGGCTTTTCTTAAAATAAAGAAGAAAAACCTGGGGGGAAAAAGAAAGAAGTCTCTACTTGCAAAGATAGCATCTGTCATGAGGGCTCCATTGGCACCTGTCCCAGCTCTGTTCCCTGTTGCAAGCATCTGGTTGGGATGCTACTCCACTGGAGTTTTTGTGGGATGAGAACCAAGGGATATGCAGGTCCCAGTGCACGCGTGCACACTCCCGTTGGCTCTGCTGGCTCCAGGTCTCCTTGCGAGGAGCTGCAGAGTCAGCAGCTGCACATCTGCAGTGGAGGATGACATTAATCAGTGCTCGCCTCCCGGACTTCAGCAGCCGTCCCTATGCTTGCAGCTGTGCCTGTGCCCTGGGAAATAAATTCCTCCAGCTCCCCCTGTACCATTGCTCAATGGGGGGCTGCACCCCATTCCCAGGTGCTTTTGGGGTTGGGGGACAGACGTGTTCGTGTGTTGTGGTGATGGAACAAGAGGCAGTCAGTACCCAACTCATCCCTGTGATGCTTGGGATGGGGAATAGGATGTTAGGGGGTCTGGGATAAGGGATACACATGTTGGTTGTTGGAAGCTTCCCTGGGAATGAGGCGATCTCATGTGGTGTGTGCTGCTTGTGCTGTTGCATCCAGGAGCTGGATGGGGCTGTGCACATCATTACAATAATGTGCTGTACTAACACTGCCTCCCTACCGAGCAAGCACCGAGTTCTTCATGGGCATGGAAATGTGTTGGGAGGGGTGGAGGGGGTGCTTCTCCCACTAAAGACCTCCAGCCATGATCTTGGAGGAGAGACCTTTCCTGTGCCGCTGTTTCCCTAATGCGATTTGTGTGGAGGAGTTGTGCCTTGGTCTGGCTATGGGGTTATACCACGTTGTCCAAAGTCTGGGTACCTGTTGTCCAAATTGTTTTATTATTAAGGCAGGGTATCTGTTGTGTGCTTCTGCTTGCTTCAGTTTTCCCATTCCCTTGATTTCCAGCCTCCATTCACACACCTGCATCCCAGTGTCTATGGCTGGGGGAGCAGTGCTGCTGGAGAATATTGGGGCAGCAGGATGGAGGAGATGGGGATGTGTTACCCCATGGGCACAGGGACACTTTAGGGCTGGTGGTGTTGGATGGTTTTTTTTGCCCCATGCTCCTTTCCCTTTGGGCATCAGTTCTCAGTGGGGGGTTGGAAGCAGGAGGGTTGGAGGGAGGGGGGCTCAGTGCAGCATGCCAGCGCTTTGTGTAGTGGTGTAATCAGTACTCACTTATTCTCTTTGATTTTTTTTTTTCTCCTCCTTTTTGTTGTTGCTATTTTTCATGTTTCCACCGTGTTGGCAGTTTTCTTCCCCCACTCTCCCTCCTCTGGCCCCCCTTTCCCTTGTGATAAAACAGAAACCTGAGACCAGGAATCACTCAGGTTGCAAAGGACCATTACTGGGTCATCAGTCCCCAGGCTGTGCCATCCTCCAGCCGCTGTTTCCAGGCTGTTAACCCTTCCCAATCTGTGCATCCCCCTTTCGCCGAGTCGGCTCCATATGCAAAAATCCCTAGCAAACCTGAAATCCCTCAGAACGAACAAAAGAGAGCAGTTTGGGGATCTTTGTTCTGGACTAAATGGCTTTGTGGTCTTTGAGAGGTGGGTCTGAAAAGAGACTGTAGAATCACGGAATTATAGACCTTAATCATAGGTCGTAAGACCATAGAATGTTTCCATTGGAAGGGTCCTTAAAGATCCATAGAAACATGGAATCACGGCATGGCTTGAGCTGGAAAGGACCTTGAAGACCATCCAGTTCCCCCTGTTGCCCCCTGTTAGATCAGGCTGCCCAGGGATCCATCCAGCCTGGCCTTGATCCCTCCAGGGATGAGACATCCACACCTCTTCTGGGCAACTTGCTCCAGTGCCTCATCACCCCCTGAGTAAAGAATTTATTTCTAATATCTAAATCTCCTTTCTTATAATTTGAAGAGCTGGATGCTCTGTTGGGAAAAGCACAGCATGGTTGAAGTTGGAAGGGATCACTGAGTCCATCAGATCCAATTCCTCTCATCCAGTCTGTGGACAGCAGTATGGTAGGGGATGTTGGAGCAAGATATGGGGCAGCAGACTTTCAGGTACAAGGTCATGCTTGTGGTTAGCAGGATTAGACCTGTTGCCCATGGCTAAGAAGGGAGAGCAGGTGGGATTTAGGACATCATGGCAATCTGACCATAGAGGTTGTTATTGGATTTTACTGATGAAATGATAGGAAAAAATATCTTTAGCATTATTTTGCAGCTGGAAAATGGAAGTGAATGAAGATTCTCATTTTCTTGATGGTAAGGAAAGGATCAAAGATTAGAATCATAGAATCATATAATAATTAAGGTTGGAAAAGGTCTATAAGGTCATCAGGTCCAACCATCCACCCATCACCACTGTGTCCACTAAACCACGTCCCTCAGTGCCACATCTACCCTTTTCTTGAACACCTCCAGGGATGGTGACTCCACCACTCTCCTGGAGAGTGCATTGCTTTTACAGATTACCTCATAGGGAATATCTGGACATCTTCACCATATCCTTCAGTAATTTCTGTGGTGTGGGAGCCCATGTATTATGTTGAGAGCTAACCTAGGTGCACATAGATGGTTTTAAGTAAAGCTCTCATAGACTCACACCCTATGGCTCCTGGTTGTTGCTTTGACCTCATCTGGTCTGTCTGATTAATTAGTTAGATAATATGATGAGAAATCATGTCTAACACAGTGTGGGAGCATCAGGATCCCATATGATGTAAGTTGGGATGGGGATGGAGGATGGTGAGTTGGGGCCCTGTAGCAACATTAATGCCAGCTTAGCATGGGACAATCAGTTTCCCACAGCCATCTCCAATGAGCTGCTCATCCCACAGCCCCAACATCTCCAAACTGAGGACTTCATTTGCTATCTCTCTCTGGAGATGTAGCACTGCAAAGACATGCAGGTGCAAAGGCAGAAAAAAACACCAAAGACAGCTTGCCTGTTCCTCCAATATACATGGAACTACATGCTTCTCCTCCTGCCTGTTTGTCACCCCAGGCTATCAGAAGCATTAGTTCTCAACCTTTTTGATCTTTTCCCCCAAATTCATCAGAGGATGCAGAAAAGTGGATCAAATCCTAAGCGCTGTGGTGAGGAGTTAAACAGAGATTTTTTTTTTCCTTTTTAAAGGGAATCGGATGTTTGAGTTAAACAGTTGTTGACTAAAACCAGCACAGAGTTGCTAGCTGAGTGAATGAAAACTGCTGTCCCTTTCTCCATGCTCTCTAATGTCGTCTTCCCCTTTGCATGATCTTTGGTTCATCAGGAAATTAAAACAAAATGAATCCCCGGAAGTAGAAAAGAAGGTAGAATTATTGATGTGATAAGGATAAACCAATATGAAATGAACCCCAATGGCTCTGCAGCCAGCACTGCAAAGATATCTATTTTTTAGTCTTTACTCTTAGTTGTGACATAATTACAGCTGTTGGGTGGAATTCTCATAATCAAATATTTGGTGATGGTTTTAAACGAGGGACTCCTCCGGGCCTTCTAAAGAGTCCCTGGTTACCAGGATTGTCAGTGAGGCACCTCCTAATGATGCTGAATTCATTAAAAACAAAACAAAACAAAAAAAACCCACAAAACTAACCAACAACACACTCAAAGAAGTATTTAAACAACCAAAACAAAACCTGGCTGGGATCCATAAAGCAAAGAGCTGAGCAAATTGGGGCAATTGTCAAGGGAGGTCAAAGCTGTTGCCTGTCAAGGCTGGCAGTTTCCTCTAGAAAGGACTTGATGTAAATCATCTCCGCATAACGCGTGTGGTACCCAGGGGCAGCTCTGGTTTTCTAATGCGCATCGCTTCCATGGGGCGAGTTTTGCATACGCAGGCGAGACCTATTTTACATCACACTGAGCATTTAACACCGGGCTGGCGGCTGCTCCTCTCCTGCAGCCTTTCCCAGTTGGGTTTCCATTGGGTTTGATGGCATTGAGTGTGCAGCTGGGGGGTGGTGTTTCCCTGCGGACTGCCCCAGCAGCAAGGGATGATAGTGTGGGAAATAAGTTTTGTAGAATTATAGAATCATCGAATTGTTAAGGTTGGAAAACCACTAAGATCTAATCTGACCATCAAGCAGGGCATGGGAGAGAGATGAGTGCGCTGTGCTCTCTGCTGTGGCTTGAAGAGTGGCAAAGCCCAGTGGTACAGTGGGTAGTCCAATCCTGCATAGGCCAAAATACCTTCATCTGAGCACCCTAGCTGACCCTGAAGCAATATCCCCCAGCTCTTGGTCATCTAGTCTCTTTTTGGGATATGCTCCACACAGCTTTGTCCCCATTGCGTCCATCGCATCTTTTCCTCCTCTTTCCCCCATGAAATAATTAATGCTACTCTTCATGTTGTTTCTAAGCCCCTTCCTTTTCTGCCTCAGAGATATCCCAATTCTTGCCTAAATGAAGTGCTGTCAGGGCTCTCAACACCACTCTGAGCGAGACATTTAGAAATGAAAGCACCTGAGTCAGTGTGCTCTATTAAAATCCACTGGAAGCTGCTTATGGTACCAGGGACACATCTTAATACAGGTAAATTCAGAAAACCAATGCATGAGGAGGTGTCTCCTATGGAGTGTGAGTAAGACTTGAAAACAATCTGTCTGCATCAGCCTCTGCAGATGTATTCAGAGTTGCTGTCTCTCTGCTGGTGATATGCACATGCAGAGGCAAACAAGCCAAAGAAAAATCAAACTGCAGGGCCCATGAATCCCAAATTTCTTCCAAGCTGACCTTGCTTTCCTCTCTGGAGGACTAGCATGGAGCTGCTGGAGCTGGATTTGCTGATGGTTCAGTTGCAACGTGTGCAAATCCTGTCCTTCCTCCCTCATGTGTGCAATAGTGCTCAAAAGTCCCTGCGCTATCTCTTATTCATTTGAGGCCATCCTTGCCTATTGGATGTGTAAGACTTCCTATTCCTGTGCAGTCTGGATTGGAACAGGCTGCCCAGGAAAGTGATGGAGTCACAGTCCCTGTTGGTGTTGAACAACTGTGGAGATATGGCACTGAGGGACATGACTTAGTGGGCATAGTGGGGATGGACTGACACTGGACTTGATCTTGGAAGTTTATTCCAATGTTAATTATTGTATATGGGATCACTATCCTGGGAGATAAGCCAGTGACAGAGGTAAAATAAAATATGCAATCAGTGGAATAAGAAGCAAGAAGAAAATGTAATCAATGAAAAATAGAAAAAAGCAATCGAGCCTCAAACTAAATTTCCTCCTTTCTCTCCTTTTTGCAGAGCTAAAGTGGCCCCTGATTTGTGGGGTGGCTGCGTTACGTTCTGACGATGCTGCCTGGTTGGTGGTCAAATAGGTTTCACCTGATGAAACACAGAGCAGCTTCCCTTGGGCCAGACAGCCTGGGTCACTCCATCATCGCTGCAGTGAGTCATCAGGGTTCATTCAACCTAAAGTAAATGCCCAGATTTGTTTGGATGAATGCACCATAACAACTCTGGCTTTTCTCTCTGGACAGTGAATGGAGCCACAGGTATGGAGCTCAGATGGATGTGTACGATGGAGACATTTAAATTTAAGGAAGATTTTTTGCTAATTTGTAGTTGTTAGCGCAACTCAGTTTCGGTGGATGTTAAGTGCATTCATTTGGTGAATCCAGTCCATTTGGTGGATGTCACCTGTAGACATTTCAAGACCTCAGATAGTAGGAAGAAGCTCAATTTTTGAGGACAAGATAAAAATTCCCTGCTCGGCTCAGCTTGTTCATGACTCAAAACAAATTCTTTGGCTCTCATATCCTTTGGGCATTGGAATGTGATGCCAGTTGAATTAAACAATCTGCTATGCATGTCACTCTTTCTCTGAGTTAAGGTGCTCCAATTCTACAATAACAGGGTCCATGCATACTCACCACGGTAGGTGGAAGTGTGATGGGAGAACAGCAGCATCATCCCTTTGCTGATGAAATGATGGAATGAAGTCTTTGAAAGCCCTTTGCAGGCCATTTCCCCTGGGCCAATTTTGGGAAGAAAACATCAGGAGCATCATGCAGGGCTGAGGTGATCACACTGGCTGCCTCTCCATCCTAATTATTTCATAAGGCAAAGCAAACTACCAGGCATTTGAAATGCTCCAGTACAACAGTTAAGGAGCTGTGAAGCATTAACACTGATGAGAGCTTTGTCTTGATTAATTCTTTATTATTTTCTTTCAGGCCAGCAGTGAGTTTGTAGCAACGGCCAAGTGGGAGCTGAGGTCAATCTAGTGCCAAGGAGAGCAATGTTCTGGACAGTCCCTGGAGCCCTCGTGCTGTTCATAGGGATTAGACATCTCCAGTACTTAGAGTACTTAGTTTGCTTTCTCCTCTTCTCTTGGCCTCTCTGCTGATATTTGCAACCATATCTTGTGCTCATGACCTGTCCCAGCAACTTACGGGGGCTTCAAGCTCAAAGAGGGTGCATTTAGGTTAGATACAAGGAAAAAATCTTTTACAATGAGGATGGTGAGGCACTGGAACAAGTTGCCCAGTGATGCGGTCGATGCCCTGTCCATGCAGACTTTCAGGGTGAGGCTGGATAAGGTCCTGGGCAACTTGATCTAGCTGTGGTGTCCCTGTTCATTGCAGGGAGTTGGACTAAATGACCTCCAGAGGTCCCTTTCAACTCTAAGGATTCTATGATTCTTTGCCTTGACACTACACACCACTGAGAAGAGCCTGGCCTCATCCATTGGTCTCCCACCGCCCTTTAGATATTCAGAACATTTATTAGATCCTCTCTCAGTCTTCTTTTCCCCAGGCTGAACAGATCCAGGTTACTCAGCCTTTCCTCATATGGAAGGTGCTCCAGCCCCTTTATATCATATTTGTGGCCCTTCACTGGACACCTTCTAGGAGATCTCTGTCTTTTTTTTTTGAACTAAGGTGCACAGAACTGGACACAGTATTCTAAATGTGGCCTCACCAGGGCAGAGTAGAGGGGAAACATCACCTCCCTTGACTTGCTGTCCATGCTCTTTTTAGTGCATCCCAGGATACCACTGGCCTTGGTCATAAAGACACATTGCTGTTGTCCACCAGGACCCCTAGGTCCTTTGCAGAGCTCATCTCCATCAGGTCATCCCCCAACCTGTACTGATGCATGTGGTTATTATTCCCCAGGTGCAAGACTCTACACTTGCTCTTGTTAAACCTTATCAGGTTCCTCCCTGCCCAACTCTTCAGTCCATCCTTCTCCACACTGCCCTCTAATCCTCTTCCTCAACGCTTTTTATCACACTGTGATTTACTTGTTATGTCCATCTCTCTATGCAGCTCTGAATTTCCAACCTGTTGCCTCTGGAAAAGGCAAGAAAAACCTCTAAAATCATCCAGTTCAACCATCAACCCATCACTACCATGACTGCTAGCCATATCCCTCAGAGCCACATCTACCCTTCTCCTGACTCCAGGGTCAATGACTCCACCATCTCCTTGGGCAGCCTGCTCCAATGCTTTATCATTCTTCCAAGGAATAATTTTTTCCTAATATCCAATCATGGAGTACCAGTGAGGGTAATCACTAGGCAGAGGAAAAGGGACTTTTTGCTCCTTGATGATCCTTGTCTAAGATCTCCAGCTCTGCTCAGCAGAGGTTCATAGGAGTGAGCAATGTCCTTTCTATTTCTTTATGGCTGAAGAATCCCTCTGTCTTTTTTTTCCCCTGGATCATTTCAACCCATTCCTTGCTGAAGCTCACTCTAATGCTTGCAGAGAATGTAGCCAGACTGGGAAAATTAATTTCTTTCTATCAGAGATTGCAAGAAGGCAGCAGCTTTGGGTCAAAGAGTTGTCAGGTCCTACAGCACCCATGACCTTGTCCTGGATTTGTCTTTGTACTCTTTACCATGTACTTGAAGTGCTGGTGTTTCAGAGAACCTCTTTACTATCCTCAACTACCTCAGTTGATCTAAAAAAAAATCTCATCTCCTTTGAAACTTTGCAGGTCATGCATCTTGCATCATGCAATATTATGACTAGACAGAAGTGGCACAATGTAATGTAGGTAAGTGCATCAAAACTATGGGACAAAATCATAAGTGTGTAGATCCAGTGTAGCCAGAACTGATTTCTCAGCCCAGTGCAGCTGAAAGAGATCCAAAACTTGCTTGTCTCTATGAGTGTCTCCAAGTGTTTGAAGGCTGGGAAAATTTCTCTCTAGACTGCTTTGCATCTGGTTAGATACAGCCTTGTCCACACAAACTCGGTGATTGCTGGTAGCAGTAGGCAGCACAAAGGAGCGTGCAAGAAACTCCATGGGATATTGTGAAACAAGTTGAGCTTGGGGGAAATTTCTCAGTTCCCTTCTTCACTTGAAGGCCTGGTTTTGCCTTCCCCATCACTCAGTAGTAAGGGTCCTGACGGCTGCTGCCTTGGGATGGGACCTAGAGCTGAAGCCCAGACTCTGAATTCAAGCTGATCTTGGATAGGGATAATTGAAGAGCTAGAAAATGCTAAAGACTCATTATATCATCTGCTCCAACCCCAGGAGGGCCAGGATTTTTCCCTGAGGTGGTAGGGATGGAGATGCCTGCTGTTACAGGGTTTTCATGATCTCCTCTGGGAACAGCAGCAGAACCCATTATGTCTCAATCACAGCGTGTGGAACTGAATTTTCTTCTACCTTTTGCTTCTAGTTAGAGCATCCTTAACATCCCTCTTTTCCTGAGGGACTTCTGCCCTTCCAGGTACAGGAGACCATTCTGTAGTCTGTCTGTCTTTAGGACACTGATGGGCTTTTGGGTCCCACCAGCCCTGGGGTAAGAGGAAAGACAGAAACAACAGGGAGGAGATTCAGCAGATGCAAACAAAGAGAAATGGTGCCCAAAGAGGTTTGCCCTCATTGAAAAATTCCCCTGCTGAAACATACCAAGCAGTTTCATCTCTGCACACCTGTGAATTTGAATCCCCCCGAGGCTGGCACAACCTGTCCCAAGCTGTGCTTGAGTCAAAAGGAAACATCATTCCATGATCTGGAAATGGGGAGGAGGTTGGGATGAGGGCTGTGGCCTCCTTGGCCATTCAGGAGAAATGCAAGGGGAGAGGGAAAGAAACACCACGGTGGGTGCTGTTCCTGCTGGAGGGCTTGGAGAACTATGCAGAACAAGGTGAATAAGGACCCAGTTGTGTGACTGAGGATGGTATTGTGGGTGATACAGCATTGCACCTATTTTGAGCTGTATTGGAGATAATTCAGCAGCCAACCTATGTCTATCTTTGTCCAGTCTGGGTATACATTTATTCCTAGAGCTGGTGTAGATCCATTGACATAAAAGAGTTCTTCCCATCAGAGTTCCTTCCGCTGTGGGAACTAGGTGGTCGACAACTCTTCTCATAGAAGGAGGAGGGTGGAACTAGATGGTCTTTGAGGTCCATACTAACTGAAGCTCTTCTATGATTCTCTGATTCTCTGATTCTAACCAAGAGTATTCCATCACATTTGCCTAAACATTGCTTTCCTTACTCACGGAAACCATCTTCCCGGTCCAGCAGCCCCTGTGCTGCAGGTAAGCCAGCTGAAACTTTAATATTGGAGCACTGAGTCATTACAGTAAAAAGTACACTCCAAAAAAAGCTAGGCTGTAAACACGTGAAATCCAAATTAAATCCTAAAATGTACAGAAATCAGGCTGCTGGTGACAAGGATCTTTCCTTTTCTGACTATGTGTTGCACACGGCTTGGTGAGGACTTGGATTCCAGTGCCATCACATCAAGTGTGTGATAACTGACCAAATAACTTAAGAAGACCTTTGAACTGTTTTTCTTGTGTCCTCAAGAAAGCATGAATCCAACACAGGGTAACCAATGCATGACTAAGATCCACCAGGGTTTATTGCTTCCAGGTACATTGGCATGGACAGATTTGGCTTCTACCTTGTTCTTGCTGCTTCTTCAGCCTCTAAAACTCCAGGAAGCTGTGGACACAAAGTGCGACTGTCCCAAAGACCCAGAGCCATATTCATAGAATCATCATAGAATGATTGAGTTGGAAGGAACCTTATAGGTCTTCTAGTTCAACTCCCCTGTAATGAACAGGGACATCTACAGCAAGATCAGTTAGCTCAGAGCCCCATTCAGCCTGACCTTGAATGTCTTTATGGATAAGGCATCCACCACATCTCTAGACAACCAGTCCCAGTGCACAGTTTGTGTCCTGCTTCCATCATTTATTGTCATTGCAGTCACTCCTCCACATCATTCTTCAGACACTTTGCATTCAGCGGGAGCTAGGTGGTGCCAGGATCATGCATGTTTCAAAACCCCTTGGCCCCAAGATCATAAGGAGGTCTTTGTTTGTGTCTAGCCTCTTACCATTGCCATTGTGTTTCTGTTGGTGGAGCAGGTACAGCACATGATTTCAATCCCCTACAAAGGGAAAATGTGAGGGGAGATTTAGATTGAATATAAGGAAAAAGTTTCTTATGATAAAGCCAACGAGGCAGAGGAAAAGGTTGCCCAGAGATGTGGTGGATGCCCTGTTCCTTGTGATATTCATGGTCAGGATGGGTGGTGCTCTGAGCTGTACGTGTCCCTGTTCATTGCAAGGGAGTTGAACTAGACAACCTTTCAAGGTCCCTTCCAGCTCAAACAGTTCTATGATTCTATAATCCGACAAAGACTTCCTTATGTTGAACATCTCTAGGAGGATGGCATTTATCCTCTTTCTCCCTAGGGTGAGGTTCCCCCTACTACTCCCAACCCACCCTGCTGTCTGCAGTCTTGCAACCCTCCTAGCAACCTAGTAGCATCCTCTTCTCAGCTCCTTACCTTCCCCTCCTCTCCCTGTCTCAGTGCTCAGCAGCATCTTTCAGGTTAACTCTGAGCTTTTAATTGAAAGCAGCCTCCGCTGTGCATGCGAATCATGCCGAGACCTGGGAGCCACTCTGAAGCCTGACTCAGTCTGGGGAACCTGCTGACACATTGAGGGGCCGACAGATAATTAAAGTGACAATTGATCACGTGGGAGGAAGGGAGGGTGGTGGGGATGGGGCACAGTGCCTTTCCCAGAAGAGTCACCATGGCAAGCTGGACGCTGCAGATGGCACAGCCAAAAGCTCCTTTGGCCACCTCCATCCCTATCCATGTGCCTACCCTCATCTCTTTGCCACCTATCACAAAGTGTATTGAAGTCTCCCAGGCATCACTGGTGCTGCTACGAAAATGCAGGGCTTGATCTCTCTGTTTAAAAGCGTGAATCTTGTGTGTGCACGCATCAAGACAGATGGACTGAAATTTCCCGAATGCTCATGAAAGATTCAGGGGCGTCACTTGTTAAATTTAATTGGGAGAAACCCAACTCGGTGCCTGACTGCACGGTTTGCTGGCTTTTGCTTAAGAAGTCAACTGACAAGCTTGTTGTGTGTGTTTTTCCCTCCTCTCTGCCTTCTTCCCACCTCCTTTCCCCTGTTCCTGCCATGGGCTGTGTTGTGAATAATTCGGGGAATGTTATCTCCTGTTGTTACCCATGAGCGTGTCTCCCAGCTCCCTGTCATTTCTTTTCGTATGGGGTGTTGGATGGGGACTTCCAGTGACACCAGCACCTTAGGATTCAGCAGTTCAAATGTTGTTTCTGCTGCAGGTTCCTCATGCACCCTCAAGCCAGTGATTTTGATCCAAATCCAAGAGATGCTTCAACAAATGGACTTGTTAATTCTTATGGGTCCTTTCCAAGTGAGGATATTCTATGATGCAGTGATTCTAAATGTCATGTGCCTGTATAGAATTGGGAAGTAAACCCTCTGTTCCAAGGTTGGGTCTTCCCCACGTGAACACCCCATGTGAGAAAAGGGGCAAAGCCCCTCCCCTGAGCAGGTTTTCTTTGGAGATGAGCATTCCAGAGGATGAAGGAAACCTACAGAATCACAGAATCACAAGGTTGGAAATGACCGGCAAGATCATCTAGTCCAACCACCCTCCCATTCCTATCAGTGCCACAAGCTACTAAACCATCTCTCGTAGCTCCTCATCCAGGTGCCTCTTGAGCACTGCCAGGGACGGCGACTCCACCACCTCCCTGGGCAGCCATTCCAGTGCCTGACCACCCTTTGAGAGAAAAAGTTTCTCCTAATATCCAACCTAAACCTCCTCTGGTATAACTTCTTGCCGTTTCCTCGGGTCCTACTATTTGCCTGGGAGAAGAGGCCAGACCCTTTTGCACCACAACCTGCCTTCAGGAAGTTGTAGAGTGCAATGAGGTCTCCCCTGAGCCTCCTCTTCTTCAGACTGAACAATCCCAGCTCCCTCAGCCGCTCCTCATAAGACTCCTCATAAGACCTACACACAGATAAGAGTGAAAGTGAAGTTTGGTGGCTTCTTCTCATGGGGGGTTTGAAAATGATGGGTATTTTTAGTGAGAAAGTACTTGTACAACTTGCTTTATGTAAATAAAAAGATGCCAGGACGGACTCATCCCTCCAAATTGAGTTGATGGGTTGATGGCTGGACTGATGGGATGATGGCTGGACTAGATGATCCTAGCGGTCTTTTCCAACCTTAATGATTCTGTGATTAAATACAGCTATCTGCACTCACTATGGCCATTTCTGCTGCCAGGGAGAAAAACCGTCTCTGCTGGAGGAGCAATTCATCTCATCTGAACTTTGATGTTTTCAGAAAGCAGATAAATCACACTTGAATATGCCTGCTTCTCCTTGGTTACTCCTAGAGGAGCTAGCATGACTGCAGCAGTGTTCTGCCACTCCACAGACATTTTCTGAGAGGTGACATGGATCCTCCCTATTCAGATGTAGTGATGTGATTCTGAATGCTTGCTCCAGCTCCACGCATGGACTTGAAGTTGAGTGAGATCTCTGCATCCCTGAGCACCTCCAGACTGAGCTTGCATCTAGCCAAGGTGTAGTGGGAGCAGAGGGCTTTGGAAATCGTGTAGCCCTTTGCTCAAGATGGGATGTTGCTAGCTGGCAGCTGTCAAATCATGTTTAATACCTGAGTGCATCTTAGGCATAGCCTTAATTCGAGGGATAAGGAAATGGCAGTGCTCATGAGGGCTGGTTAATGTACGTGGAAACTGCTAGGCACAATATGGGAGCAGCTTGTAACCTGCCAGATTGCTTTGATCAGCACTTTCCATGTACAAAGAAGGTGGAATGCGAACCTTTGAACAGTCTATGGATTGTCTGATGGGATCTACAAGCTCAAGTGGAAATATTTTTGTCATTAAGATTTTGCAAAAAATAGAACACTCCCATCCATCCATCCATCTGCCTATTCATCCATCCATCCATCTGCCTATTCATCCATCCATCCATCCATCCATCCATCCATCCATCCATCCATCCATCCACCCTCTTCCAAGCTTGTCATTTAGGTGTCTAATTCTCTTTCTCCTCTGTGCCACAAGCTGGCTAGGAGATATGTTATCCTCACTAGTTAGGTACACATTCCCTTCATGTGCCTACTGAACCCTGCAGTGCTGCATGAAACCACACTACATCTGAAATTGTTGGTGCACTTTTGAACAAGGATTGGAGGCCTTTTGCACTGTAAGACTGTAACAAAAAAGATAATTACTATTTCCTAACCTCTCCTTTCTCTTCCTGGTGCACATCTGAGCGTCAGCAGAGTAGAAATCTAAACGCCTTGTAATAGTACAAGATATATCCAGACTGTCACAGTGCCCTGAAGACAATAGCATGGAAAAGCCTGGAGTGCCAGAAATGTTTGCAGCCTGTTACCCCAGATATCCTATTGGATGTGTCTGGTTAAACCTTAGTGTTTTTGCAACCTTCTTAGCCATGCAACATACCCAGAGTTATCTCTGCCTTGGGACCGCATAACTGCTGGCTGGATAGGAGCATGTCATGTAACAGCAGTACTTGCAAAAGCTGAAGAGAGAATAATGAAGTGCCTCCCCTTGCATTAGCACCTTGCTGTGCATCACCAATTTGCATTGGTCAAGTTTTGCCTTTGGTTTCAGGTCTTGTAGACTACGTCTGCTCTAAGATGCATTGAATCAAAAAACAGATTACAGCACATAGCCAGATTCCTGTAGTGCCCCAATGACTCATTTGCAGCTTCATGCTGACATGTGTTCTGGTTTTGAATTTCTTGGGTTAGATACATACATAAAGAATAAAGAAAGAAAAAAATAAGGGTGGAATTTGATGATCACCATTGCTACCCAAGGGACAGTTTATTGCTTTTAATTTAAAGGCTTTAGCCAAGCTGCTATTGCAGTAACTGAGATCCAAGGGACATGGATGGTGAATGATCTGAAGCGTAATGAGACAGACAGTTGGTGACAGAGCACTGGAGACCCATGCATGTTCTGCCACAGTTCTATCTATCTTGGGGGACCCCCAGAGAACTCCCCACTAACATCGTTGGAAGGATGAAAGCCCTGACAGAATGGAAAGCATCGATGAGTGAAAAGAATGGGCTAGTGCAGTCCAGAGCAGTTCATCTGCTTTTGGCAGCAGCCAGAGATGCTCCTGGGTTCTGGATCTGGGAAGCATTTCTGTGCAAAATCCTAAGATAATAGGGAGCTGTGTCTTTTTTGCTGTATTTTCTTTATTTGTCCCTTTGCTTCTTTTTATTTTTTCTTTTTGTCTGTAAAACAACAAATCACATCTCATCCTTTTTCATCAGTAGTGAAAGAAGAAGAAAAGGAGGAAAAATAATTATTTTAAAGGGGAAAAAACAGATCCCCATAAAGGAGATAAAGCTCCCTGTGTTTTATTTGGTTTCTGTGTTGGAAATGAAATCTGAAAAAAATCCTCTGCCTTACTTTGATGCAGAATAAAAGAAATTTGAATGACACATGCAGTTACGTACTGTTCTGTATTCTGGTTGTTTTGTTTTGTTCTGTGTTTTTTTTGTTGTTTCCCCCCCCCCCCCCCTTAAAAACGGTTTAGGAGGCAAGATGGTGTTTTGATCACTGAGTCTGGAGCAGATCCTTTCAATCTGACTTTTGGGTCAGAAATGTTCCCAGAGATGTCACAGGAGGATGTGTTGGAAATGTCCTCACAGCACAGGTCCCTCAGTCCTGGTGTCCCCTGTGGAGGAAGAGAGAGACTCAGCATGGAGCACACCTCTGTACAGGAGTCGTTGGTTCAGGAGATGCCTCCAACAGGGGTGATGCTATTTAGAGCAAAGATTTTCTGCTTGCTGTTGCCTGAGAAAATGGAGGAGCAATATTTTCTTGATAGCTTTTCTTTTCCTGCTTGCACCCATGTTATCCCAAGACTTCTATGGCTGTGTTTGTTCTGGATGTGCTCAAGGACAAAACAACCTCCTGGTGCTTGGGATGTTGCATGGGTGCACTGTGGTCCATTTGCTCATGCAGTTATTCTGCTTCCTACAAGATCTGTATGTGTTGGCAAAGGCAAGTCCAAAACAGGTTGTCCAGAGATGTAACAGCTACTCAACCCCCAAAGACAATCAAGGTCAGGCTGGACAGAGCTCTCAGCATGTGATCTAGCTGTAGGTAACTGTTCATTTCAGGAAGGTGGGACTAGAAGGCTTTTAAAAGTCCCTCCCAACACAAAAAATGCTATGATTCTATGACTCCAGTGGATATTTCCAGACACACTGGAGGCATTCATTGCAATTTACAGCCTATCCTGCTCTTCCATGGTAAGGAGGACCATTTCCCATGGGGAATTCTCGTCCTCAGGCTTCACTCCCATTTGGGGGTCATTATCTTAGGCTGCCAGTGAGACTGACATTTAGGCATTTCATCTCAGTGGTCTTCTCCAACCTTAATGATTCTATAATGGTTCTGTGACTTCCTCAAAAGGATCATGAAATATTTCATGAACACAATAAAACCCATTTCATTAAATGAAAGCCCAATAAATAGACAGTTGCATTCTCCAATTCGCTGTGTTGAGCTTTCTAGCTATTCCTGTTACCAAACCTGCAATCCACATGTATAACTACACAATAAGTTCAGGGGTAATATGATGGTGTGCTGGTGACATGGTGGTTATTTTCAATGGGAGATTCAAGGCTTGAGAGCTCACCTTGGGTACAAGTCCCCCTTCTAGGTGAAGCAACTCTGCTTGCCCAGGATTTCCTGGCCACCACCTAGAGGTGGGATGGCCAAAAATATGCAAAGCTCACAGCAGAGCAGCAAAAAGGAGGGTAGCTGACATGACTCCAGTGTAATAAGCATTAGCAAGGCTCAGACTCTTCTCCTGGGAGTCAGAGATTAGCACCTCATTGAGCACAATCTCTTGAAAGTTGGGAGAGGAAGCAGGCAGAGAACATTGCGTGGGCAAGCCAGGGGTCCAGCGTTTAATATTACTGCTGCTTAAGGGCAGAAATAGCTGTTATTAGGTTGCATTTAGCAATTCAGAGCCAGAAGCTTGAGGTCATGGCAATAGAGCATGACCTGGTGTTTTGCGTCCACTGTGATTCCAAGAGCTGGCCCAGGAATTGCATCCATCTCGTCCGGCTCCCAGTTAGTCTGGACACTACCTGCCTCTTTCAGGGGGGATTTTACTGTCTGATCTCTGAAATTGGGGTGGAGGTTTAATTTCACGTGGCATGAAGATTTACACCGGATATGGGAAGAAACAAAGGTCCAAGCCATGAAGCAGTCCTGGAAGCAGGACTGCTGTGGTAGGATCAGTTCAATAGGAGGTAGACAACTGGTGTGGGCTGAGCTGGCCTGCCCCAGATCCCAGAATGTGGAGATACAGGCTGCTTTAGGATGTGACATTCTAAACCGTTCCCAAAACTTTAGGGTGAAATGCTTCATGAAAAGTCTATGCGTCTCCCATGAGATGGATGACATACTGGTTGGGCAAGCTCTTAGCTCACTGCCTTCCTGCCTCACTTTCTCCATCTCTAAGTGAAAAGAGAACTGTCCAATCTCACAGCCTGGTACATCCTATTAAAATGCCAGAGATTTGAGAGTGATGATACTGATGGTGTCACCAGTGCTGTGTTGCCCTTTCGGATCACCCTGTCCTACAGCGAAAGAGATTTCCCATCTGTGGAGAAGGGCCAGGTAACCCTGTGAAGGGATAGGTTTAAAGGCCAGGGCTATGGGCTGGATCCAGAGCAATATCTTTTTTACTCAACCACCTGCTCTTGCTATAAGAACTTAAAAACCTCAGGAATTTATCTCTGCCTTCCTGGTTTTCAGCCAGCCTCAGACACGGATCAGAGCAGAAGAGGATGTAGGAACATAACTGTGGGAATAGACCCTGCCCCACAAGCCTCGTTGAACAGTAATTATCACAGTAGCATCCATGGGACATCCACATTGCAGTAGTTATGGGATAACTTATCCCGGGGTTAGTTTGTTTCTGGTTTCAAAGTTGACTCAAAACAAATTGGGAAAATAATTGCCATGTGAGCAAAAGGAGAGGAAATGGTGAAGAAGAGACCTCTTCTGAAGTTGGATTCAGTCATACCATTGGTCTGAGAAGATGAGGCTGAGATCCTCCACTCAGTATGGCAGAGCTGAGTTAACCATATTGCTGTGTACGCTCTGGGATGTGTGCAACACCTGGTCAGAACTTTCTTGCTCTAATAAACCAAGAGACAATCGGCTAGAACTGATAATTTACCCAAGAAGGGGAAGGCCTGGGTACTTACTGATGATTTTTTCAAGGAAAGCTTTGAAACTGTCAAAACATACCGAGTTCATACAAACTGGGCCTTCAGCCTTTCATCTTCATTTCAGTGGAAGTCAAGTAGCTCCTGTTGAAATATCTATAAGGGTATTGCCTTCAATAATATGCTGTAACATTTTTTTGCCCCTAAAGAAATCAGACAGTTGGGCTAGATTATACTTGAAGGTTGCTTCCAACTGAAATCTACTTCCCCTTCCCCTTCCCCTTTTCTCCTTCCCCTTCCCCTTTTCTCCTTCCCCTTCCCCTTCCCCTTCCCCTCCCCCTTTCCCTTTCCCTTCCCCTTCCCTTCCCATTTTGCCTTGCCTTGCCTTCCTGAGATTGTAAAGGTCTCCTGGGTCCAACTGATTCAACTTCTTGTCCAGCAGGGCCACTGGAGCCGGTGCCCAGGACCACGTCCAGGTGGGTTTGAGTGACTCTGTAGTCTCTTTGGGCAACCTTTGCCAGTACTCAAACACCTTCACAGTAAAGAATTGCTTCATATCTCCAGTGCTCTGGAGATAATTATAGACCCATTTGGATACTTTCCTTTGTGACCTACTGTAGAGAACCTGCTTTAGCAGTGAGGTATGATATGATGATTTCCAGAGCTCCCTTTCAACTTTTATGATTTTGTGCTTCTGTGGTTCTATGATTATTTTGCTCACCTTGCAAGGAGTAAGGAGTGGTAAAGGTGGTCTGGAAATGTTGTCCATGCAGATATGTGGCCTTAGTGGCAGGAAAACTGGGTTATTTCTCTGCTGGGCATCCTGCAGTGAATGTGTGACGTCCCTGGAAGGGTGGTTGCTCAATTCTTGACTCTCTAAACCACAGCCTCTGCAGGGATGGGGAAATCCTGTATCCCCATTGCCTCCTGCAGCTGGCCCCACTGGCTTGCATCCCAGTTCTGCCACAGGATCTGTCCCACTTCCCATAGTGGTGAGTTCCATGGCTGAACAGACCCAGTCACCCCAACCCCCCTGGACATTCTTGGTTCTGCTTTCTCTCCCGATACCCTCCAGGCCCAGCTCTTGTCTTGGGGCACAGCAGAGGCAAACGTTAGTGTTAAACCAACCGCTTGAATTTCCCCCCTTCCCTCAAAGTAATTTTTTCTCACTTCCGCACAGCGTGTGGAGTGAATTTTAGCACCCGTAAACACTTTGCACTGCTGGCTGCTGGCTAATTGACTCTGACAGTTAGTGTAGTCAGCAGCTGAATGGTGTCACTGGGAATTAGACTGCCGTGATAGACTGCCAGGAGCAAATTACTTTGTCACTTCTCAGCTGACTCTAAAATATAGAGCTTTTTTTTTAATTCTTCTTTTTAACTTTTGATTTTTTTTTCCTCCCCGGTTTTTGTTTTGTTTTTGAGATGCTCTTTGTATGTGTGTGTGTGTGTGTGTGAGTGTTTGAAACCCAGATAAACTGAGCCTCATTTGTTTAAGGCTCATTTTCTGTTGAAGACAACCTGGCAAGTCGGGAACAATCTCCTCTTCCCCCACCACCCCACCTCCCAAGCCCTCCCATAATGTTTATGAAGCAGTTTCTGGAAATGCTCTTTTAAAGGGGACCCAAGGGGATGGCAGGCAAGTGACTAGCACACTAGGAATGAGATTACACACAGCTCCAGTGCATGTATCCCTCTGCCTGTCTGCAGTGTCCTCCCACCCTGGTATCTACCATCCATTCAGCAGTGCCATACATCTATCACTCATCCATCCGCCTACACTGGGCATCTTCAATTTGCCTGTTCATCTCCCTGGATAGTTTTTCAGGATTGATGCATTCTCTTGCTATCCATCATGTGGCTATGAGGTCTCTCTTGTCCTTGTTTTGAGCCATCCCTTTGCTTGCCTCCCTTATCTAACATCCTTATCCTATTTCAAATGTCTCTTACAATGATGGACTTCCCCAAGACAACAGGCATTATTGGGTTGGTCGATGTCAAGCTGTCCATCCTCAAAGTCCTTTTGGTCCCAATGACTACTTGTGTGAAAAGTTGCTACCTGGGTGTTCAGTATATGCTGGTGACAAAACAAATTATCCCCTCAGAAAAACAAGATAGCATGGGATTTTAAGCAGGCAAAAGCAGGCAGCTAATGGGGTGACGGAGACAAGGCCTGGTTCAGTCTAGCATGGATAGCAGGTTAGATGGGGTTTTGACAGCCTGATCTGATGGGTGGAAAACCTGCGTGTGGCAGGATGTTGGACTACACAATCATTAAGGTCCCTTTCAATCCTAACCATTCTGTGGTTCTATGGTTCTGTGGATACAAACCCACTGAGGCTGTCTTTGTCTGGGAAAGACCTGGGACCTCCCAAATATCTGTTATAAACATGCTCATTAGGGTTAATGGTTAATTCTCTTACAACATCCCTCTGCCTCCATGCAACATCTTCAATTGTTACCCAGATGAGCATGATCAGTGGTTTGGGCCACAGAGTGAAGAAGAGCCAGTAACCACTTTCATCCATTTATCTGGGGATGATTCACCTCCTTTGATCTAGGAGCTTTATGGATCTCATAGGGGTGGTTCCAAAACCACATATGAAAGGGCCTTTGCAAAACTGGACTTACCCCGTGCTACCCTGACATAGGGCAGAGATGGGCCAGTAGGTAACCCCCATGAAAATACCAACTTTGGCTCTGCTTCCAACCGATAAACCAGAGTGTGTTTAATCCTCAAAGTGCCTGGGACTCTCTCTTGCCAGCCTTTGGCTCTGACACAAGACATGCATCAACCCTAAGTAGCTCTTTGTTGGCCATGCAAATAAAGAGGTGATGTAGGAAGGGGGAAGAAGATATGGTAGGGAATATAGGTATGGGTCTTGGAGTTCTTTAGGGGAGCCATCAGAGGTGAAGGGAGCTCCTTGGGTTCCCTCTGCCTGTCTTCAGTTGGGCCTCTTTTAATGGATAGCTCAAACTCTTGGCTGAGAACTATGATGATGCTCTGGAAGACACTATTTTTGAGAGGAGATGACAATGTCGAAGAGGAGACCATCCTATCTGCTTATCACCAATGGTCTGTGGACTCCTGACAGGCTGCACTGTTAGCTGAGGATCTCTGGTCTAGTCCATGAGCTGGATCTTTTTGTTGGAAAATGCAAAGCAACGGGCTTTGCACAGATGATGAAGAATGGCAATGTGATGAGCAGTGGTGACGCTGAAGCATTATCCTTGTTGCCTTCAGAGCTCCTGCCTGTCCTCAGGGGATGGGTTGACAGATGGGACATAGGATGATTTGACAAGAAGAGTTTTACTGCTCTGATGAGGAGAAGATACCCTCTACAAAGCAGCATCCAGAGGATTTTGTAGGCTTTCACCTGGTGCGTGATGGGGCATGAACAAAAACAGGGAAATGGTTAGCTTGGATGACATTGCTCTAATGCCACTGGCCAAGGGTGAAGGGATGCAAAAACAGCAGAGGGTATTTCATGGATCTTCTGAAGTCCTAGGCGTGCTGAGGTCCTAGCTGTCAAGGGGGACAACAAGGTGACCAAAAGCCAGCCGTGTGCCCTCATGGCCAAGAAGGCCAACAGTATCTGGGTATGCATTAAACAAGCGTGCCTGGCAGGGCAAGGAACATTATCCTCTCCCTCTACTCTGCCCTGGAAAAATATAATCATAGAATCATTAAGTTTAGAAAAAGCCTCTAAGGTCATTAAGTCCAACCCCAACCCATTACCACCATGTCACTAACTATGTCCCTCAGTGCCACATCTCCACATTTTCTGAACATACCCAGGGAAAGTGGCATTACCACTTTCCTGGGTAGTCTGTTCCAGTGCTTGACCACATTTGGAAAACTGTCCAGTTCTGGGCTCCCCAGCTGTAGAAAGACAGGGAACTGCTGGAAAGGGCCCAGTGGAGAGCTACAAAGATTATGAGGGTCCTGGAGCATCTCCCTTATGAGGAAAGGCTGAGACACCTGATTATGTGCAGCCTGGAGAAGAGAAGACTGAAGGGGAATCTTATCCATGCTTATCAGTATCTTCGGGGGGATGTGAAGTGGATGGGGTCACCTGGACACTTTCCTGTGCTATCTACTGATGTGGTGAATACTCCATCCTTGGAGACGTACAAGGGCCAAGCTGGACAGAGCTTTGAACAACCTTATCAAGCTGTAGATATTCCTGTTCATTGTGGGGGAGTTAGACTCGATGATCTTCCTACTCAAACAACTCTATTATTCTACTTTTGGGACCTTCCTTTTGCAGAGGTGTTGGACTAGATGATCTCCAGAAGTCCCTTCCAACCCCTATGATTCTGAGATTGTGTGATCCTTTGTGTGCCCTAGCTGCTTCTGGAGAGCAGCAGAATTCATATTTCAAAGACAGCATCTTATCCCATTTCCCTGCAGAAACTCAGGGCTGTGGGCACTTGTGTCTGCTGTGGACGCCGATGTGGGTTCTCAGAGCTCAACCCTCATTCTTCAGGGTGCCCAACAGCTGTGATGGTGACCTTCAGAAGGAAAGGAGAATGTCTCTGGGCTGTCAAGAAGAGGGCTGTGTCTACTGGGGAGGAGCCAAAGGAAAACAGATCAACAGTGCAGGGGAGAGAAAAATAGAAGCCCAGAATAGCTCAGTGTCTGGACTTGCACCTCACAGTGAAAATCTTGCACACCTACCCAATCCCAGTGTGACGGTCTTGCAGAAGCACAGGAGTCCTGTAGCATAGCCACAGCCTGCAGACATCCTCAGATGTGGTCCTTGGCAGAATGAGTGCATAGGAGAGCATTTCTACAAGGAGAGCCAAACTATGCCTATAAGATGGGTAAGTTTGGGTGAAATGCACTGTAGGAACAGCAGATGGTTGGTTCTAAATGTGCCTGTTGTTGTAGGCTCCTGCTTCTCAAAGCTGGGGTCTCTCTAAATGCAGCTTTCTTTTCCCCTACTTCTCCTAAACTGCTTGCAGGACAATGTAGGGATTACTGGTGTCTGTGGTAGGTTCAGAGGATATATACATATATATATATTTATATATATATATATATTTTCAAAAATAAGAGAGTTATAGTATCATAGAATGGCTTGGGTTGGAAGGGATATTAAAGATCATTTAGTTTCAACCCCTCTGCTATAGACAGGGTTGCTCCCCATTAGATCAGGCTACCCAGGGCCTCGTCTAACCTGGGCCTGAGCACCTCCAGGAATGGGGAATCCACATCTTCTTTGGGCAGCCTGTGCCAGTTCCTGGACATCTAACCTAAATTTCCCCTCTTTTAGTTTAACGCCATTGCCCCTTGTCCTGTCATAATTAGATTGTGTAAATCTGGTTCTTTCCATCAGAGAATGGAAACAATCTCACATGCACCAGAAAGCCAAATAAACAGGAGGTGGAGTGGGGATTCTGTTGAACGGAATCAGACCAGATACAGAATTCTGCCCAGAAAAGAGCATTTAGAGTAGAGAAGAAGGGCAAACTCATCCCACAGCAGGGATGCAAAGCACCCCACCAGCCTGGGCTGCTTGGCATTGCCCACTCTCAGGGCTCAACTGACTGTGCCCCCTGGGTGATGAGTTTCTCACCTCACAATTTTGGGAGCACATGTCTCTCTGGCCTGCGAGCTGTCATGGCTGAAGTGCATTAATCTTCCCCTGCCAACGTCCTGTGATGAGTGATTTTAATTTTGCTGGCTCTCGGATTACACTGAGCTGCAGCCGTGGTGAAAAACATTCCTTGGTTGGAGAATTTTGATTTTCCCTTCTCGGATCGAAGCACAGTACAGATCTCCAAGGGATCCTACTCCTTCATGACGTGCTCTGTTTGTGTGAAGCCATGCATGCAAAGCCATGTCTTCCACCAGGAAGGCATGAGATAGTGCTGGGTTTGAGTGTCCATCAGTATGGTTCTGCAGACACACTCATGGGCATTGTATTGCATCCCATGCAGGCACAGGTGTACACATATATATTATTCCTGTATTATGGCCATGTACCCAAGCAGGGAGCAATTTACCCTTCCCCACCTTTGGCTTGTACACCCGCTTATTTTGTTCAGAAAATCTCTCTCTCTGGGTTTCTTCAGCTTTGCAGCCTTTAGAGGTCACTCCTGGCCAGATTTCCATCATTATCCTGCAGTCTCACAAGGTGGAAATATCCTGTAAGAATTGCTTTTACTGTCAGAAGTAGCACTTGCAGGGTGTCCCAATAGCTAATATGATCAACTGTACCTGATGTTGGCTTTTTCTGTGTGTGTTCCTCCCTGGGGTCTTTCTCTCCCTTCCATTAATAGGAAGGCTCAAAGTGTGTGTGTACGTGGGGGTGTGCTACATATGGGCAGATGTGCTTCATGCAGCATGGATCTGGGTCTGTTTAACAGGATGTATATTTGAAAAACATGCAGCATGGCCCAGATCAGCATTACTGGGGCTACCATAAATTGTGCAGATGTGCTGCCATATACCTCCTAGAGAGGTATAGCAGTCCCCATTCACAGAACACCATCAAATCATAGGTTATCCTGATTTGGAAAGGGCTGATAGGGGATAATCATGTCCAACTTCTGAATAGTGCACATTCCCATTAACTTGGGCTGGAAAGCCCCCACATAACCCCCATAACGAGTCAGGGGACTAGTGATGAGTTGATGGTTTGACCAGATGATCTTAGTGGTCTTTTCCAACCTTAATAATTCTATGATTCTCTGAAAACAATGCTCTACTCTCCCAAGGAGTAAAGCTGGAAGCCCTGGGTGGGGCCATTTCTACATGGGCTTTCACCCTCCACTCAGCATCAACATCACTTATGCCTGCATGTTACCTTTCCACCCTGAATTATCAGCCTTGCAGAAGCAGCTCCATCATCCAAGGGTATCAGGAAGCATTCACCCCTACTGTCCCTGTTCATTGTAGGATGTTGTACTAGATGACATTTAATGGTCCATTACAACTAAAATCGTTCTATGGTTCTATGGTTCTATGATAACAGTGAGATCCAGAAAACCGGAATCCCTCTCCTCCAGATCACAACCCTTTAGCCCCAGAAATGCCAATGGCAAAGGGGGAAAGAAAGTTATCTTTGGTGAAAGGATGAGGACACAAAGCCAGCGCTTGTCTCGAGAAGTCTATTGATTTGGTTTCCTGGACAAGCCAAAAAGCCCAATAAAGGGAATTGTTCAATAATGAAAAATAGACAATTGGACTCTATTAAGGGACTGAGCCAGCAGCCAGTCTGAGTGCATCAAGGGACCCGGCTCAGGGCTTCTGCTCATAGAGAGGACATGGAGCAAAGGGTGGCAAGGAGAACTGGTGCTGGTATCAGTTTGCCAAGGACATTTTGGGGTGTATTCTCTGTATTGGGAAGGGAAGGGTCTTGTGAGATGCCCCAGGGCAGCCTTGATGCCCTATTGCTTTGAAATGTGTTGCTGCAACAGCACAGCTTGCTCTTAACCTATAGATGTGGTGGGTGGATGAATCATGCACTCAGGCCACTCTCCTGAGCCTGTGGCTGTGCTGTGTTGCTCCTCACTTGCAGCCCACCTGTCCCTTCAGGCTGAAACCCTAGCCTAGTGCTGGGACCTCCGGCTGTGCCAGTATGGAGTCTGATCTATTTTATCACCCCCTCCCAGCATGAGAAGCTACCTGCTAGAGCCTCACAAACCCTGCTGCCAGCTCTCCAGCCCAGCACTGTAAGTGGATCCCTGCAGCTCATGGCTTGTTATGTTTTCCAGCACAGTCTGTGCCGGTTAGCATGCACCTTCAGGAATTTGGAGATGCTCCCTGCAACAGGGAGGCCCCTGGGTAAGGGATGGCATCTTTTCTCCACGACGTGAAGCCTTCACTGAGCCAAATAGCTCAACATCCAAAACACTTACTGCATCCCTACTGTAAGCATCACCTGTACTCTTCCCCACTGGGGATCTTCAGAGGATGCACCAATTAAAGATGAGTGTGCAGGATGATGGGGATTATCCATGCACTTCATGTTTGGGGTGCTGCAACCATGCATTCCACACACTCTCCTGTTGCAAGAGCTGGGAGTAATCCTGGGGGAAGCCTATGGGTGGGGGCTGAGTTCTGTCTTCCCAGCAGGAGGTGGTGATGCATCGGGTGTCAGCTCTGGGTGCCAGCCAGGGTGTCTTCTAACAGTGACCGGTGACCTGGCATGGCTCTCAGCATGAGGAAACCAAGTGGACCCCGTGTCAGCTGCCCTGAAGGAGCTGGGGAGGGGGGGAACAGAATGGGGGATATTTGAGAGGCAGGCATGGCTTGCACCCAGCTCCCTGTTGCATGGGGCTGCCCTGGGGGGGAATGCTTGGCCGAGATGTACCTGCCAACCAGGCCGGAAAGGATGTACATCTCCCCACCCCATTCTTGGGAAACAGCCAAGAAGGATTTTGCTTAGAGTGAATGCATGGACAGACAGGTTCTGGAGCACAGCCTGGTGCAGTTTTCCCCCTCAGGTTGGCTATGTATCAGGGTCAGACCATGAGCCTTCCTGCAAACATTCCCTGTCCTTGTTGCTGTATCCCATGGACTCTCACAAGAGCTGTCTTGTCGTGGGACAAGTGCCAGCAGTGTGCCCTCATCACAATCATCAAATCATCTATAGAATCATAGAATGGCTTAGGTTGGAGGGGACCTTAAAGATCACCTCGTTCCAAACCCCCTGCAATGGGCAGGATGGCCAGCCACTAGGTCAGACTGCCTAGGATCCCCCCTAATGGGCTAATTTTGTTGTGGGTTGAGTTTGCCAGTTGAAGAAGGTGATTCTTATCCTCTGCTTAGCACTGGTGAGGCCACATCTGGAGAACTGGGTCCAGTGCTGGGCCGGTAGTGCAGGAGGGAGCTGGGAATACTGAGAAGAGTCCAATGGAGGGCCACCATGGTGACCAAGAGCCTGGAGTAGCTCTGCTGGGAGGAGAAACTGAAAGAGCTGGGGCTGCTCAGCCTGGGACTGAAGGTGATCTCACTAATATCTATTAATCCCTGCAGGGAGGTACAAGAGGATGGAGCTGGGTTCTTGTCAGCAGTGCCCTGTTTCAGGCCAAGAGACACTGGGAAAAATTGGAGCCCAGGATTTCCCCCATCTCATCATTTTTGTGCTGAGTGAATGCCAGAACTGACACAGGGACCAGAAGGGAGCTGGGGGCTGCTCTTGGGGATCTCCAACCCCACCTGGGTGTGGGGCTGTGCAAAGCTCTAGGGACTCTGAGCAGAAGTTATACCAGATGAGCTCCAGAAGTTCCTGCCAACTTCAGCCATTTTGTATTTCTGTCCTGCCCTGCTCTATGAGAAAATCCTGGCTTCCCAGAGCAATTTTCCTGTGCCCAGAGATGTATAATCCCAATTCAAACCATGTCCCAGTTTCAGATACAGACTTCAGTGAATTCTTTGTTTTAAAAAAGCAGCCATTTCCTCTGATTTCAGTGATGTTTAAGCCAACTGTACTGGAATTAGGACTGTAAGTTTCTTCTTTACAGTCTTTATTTCCCACTCCCAGTTTCTTTGCAGCATCCTTAGTTGTGTGTTTCCCTGAAAAGATGTTTCTTGTTACTAAGGTTTATCCTCATCCCAAACTTTGTTTTTTCCCCATTTGTATAATGAGAGACATGGTTCTGCACTTCTTTTGGGGATTAGCAACCCAAGAAGGTCCCCTTGGATCAACTGTGAGGAAGGCCTTGTTTGCACTCAGGTCTGCATGACAGTGACATTATAGCACTGTCCTTGATGAAACTGTCCTTCCTGCTGCCTGGTTAAAGAAATGTCACAGGGATGCATGGAATGCCCGTGACCTCACCTTCATGTTTTTTTTCATCAGAGTTAAACTCCCCTTCCCTTCCCTTCCCTTCCCTTCCCTTCCCTTCCCTTCCCTTCCCTTCCCTTCCCTTCCCTTCCCTTCCCTTCCCTTCCCT
>NW_024962263.1:90148065-90172571 GCF_019238085.1 Lagopus leucura | reverse complement strand
CCCTTCCCTTCCCTCCCCTCCCCTCCCCTCCCCTCCCCTCCCTTTCCTTTCCTATTACATCCCATCTCATCCAGTCCCTCCCATCCCATCTTATCCTGCCCCTCTGAGAAGATCCAGCCTTGGGAATGTGAATAGCTGGGTCTGTTCATTTAGGGCTGGTGAATTCACAGGAGGCATTTAATTACAGCTGTGAGCAGTGCAATCTTTTCCCTCTGGAGTAATGGTTTTTGTGCCCTTTGTGTTCCCAAGTAACCCTCCCCCATGCAGCAAGCACCAGTGTCCCTATCCAGCACACAGGGAAATCTGAAATCCAGGTCCCCTAAAGTAAGTCTAATCATAAGGGTCATTTTCAACTCTGCAGATGCTAAATCGTGCTCTGCTGACAGCTGGAAAAACCTCTCCCTCTCCCTCCCAATCCATGCAAAAGTTTTGCAACAGCAGCAAATCCCTTGATAACCCTCCTGTGCTGGAAGCAAAGCCCTCCCCAACTCAGCACACCAATAAGTGTGCTGGGGCACGGCCAGCTCTGCAGAACATCAGCTTCAGTGATATCCCTCTGTTTCCGTCACAGCCTGGGAGCTCGAGGCAAGTTTTGTACTTCTGAGCCAGACACTTTCTTTAGGTCCTAATTCAGGGCTGTTTGCAAAAGGATTAGTTTCTGTTTGAAGGTGTTGTGTTTTTTTTTTCCCTCATGCTCCAGGATAGCATTGGGGCAGAAGAAACAGTCTGAGGGAGAGAAGAGCATTGTAGGATGCCTTCCTATAACCTATAACCCTTCCCACAGTCAAAAGGGCGTCTTGTGTTGGTGTCACTGGGATTGGGCTTGTGTTGAATGGGATTTGGTGGGTTTGGTAACCCCAGAGTAACCAGTGGATGAAGCACAGCCCTCTGTCTTCACTTCTATCATTCTACTTCTAACAATCACACTTAGCTGTAAGTGTACCTGTTCATTGCAGGGGAATTGGGCTAGAAAACCTTTAAAGGTTCTTTCCAGCTCAAATGATTCTACGGTTCCAAGAACTATTTGCTGGCTCTGGGGGCAGGTGCATGGCACATCTCCTCTTAGTCCTGCTAAACTCTTTACCTTCCATCCTCAATCCCATTGGCCCCATTCTTGTGGCCTTTGGGGTAGCTCCATCTAAACTGCTTCTTGGCAACAGTCCCGCTCATGTTGTCCCTCCAGCTGGAAATTTTCTTGCATAATCCCAGCTCCTTGAGCATTTTCACCATTTTCCAAACTAAGATGCTCACTTTTTTTTCCAGCATTTCTTCCTGAATTGCAGAGAAATAGCCGTGTTCTCAGATAGGTTGCATGGGATCCAACTCTATCCTGGACATATCTGCTGATCTCCTTTTCCCAGGGAACTGTTGAAATCATTGTCCCTAGAGGTGCTGAAGAAATGTGGAGAAGTGGCTCTGAGTGACATGGTTTAGTGGACATAGCAGTGATGGGTTGATGGTTGGACTTGACGATCTTAGTGGTTTTTTCCAGCCTTAAGGATTCTATGATTCTATCTTCATAGACATGTTTAAACCCCTCAGTGATTCCATAATTTGATTTATGTATTCTTTGCCTAGTTTTCTTCCATAGGTGAGGTTGCTGCCTTGCATCAAGATCTCACACTTTTTTAGGATAACACTGCATTTTCAAGGACAGCTTCACAGATTGTGGCCACTAAGTTGGCCATGGGAATGTCCCTTTTCTAGCTGTCCATGTTATTCATGATTAGGGCTCTAATGTTTAGTGCAGGGTCTGTTCACGCCATGCAATGGAAAGTGATGCAAAGGAGGCTGAGTGGGACCAGGAACAGGGCAGAGCATCACCCTGGGGCTGAATCTGGAGAAGAAGGGGCTGAGGAGCAGAAAGAACCTGTGATACACTGTTTTGGGTACCAGTACATGGGCACACTTGTGTTCCAGAGAGCTGGGCAGATGGAGAAGGCTTTATGCTCCCTCTGTTCTGGAAGAAGATGGTTTAGGGTGGGTTTGTCCTATGGAAGACTTCCCAGGCTCTGCAGAGCTGCTCCCTGTGGCTGCAGAGGGATTTCAGGGCTGGTAGCTCTGATGGACAACCTTATGCTAAATCCAAGCATTTCCATCTGTGTGACATACCCTCATTGTTTCTGTATTTTCTTGTACCTTCTTAGATAGAGTGGTCAGGCACTGAAATAGGCTGTCCAGGGAAACGGTAGGGTCACTTAGGGACATGGTTAGTGGGCATGGTGGTAATGGGTTGACACCTGTACTAGATGATCTTAGAGGTCTTTTTGAACCTTAATGATTCTATGATTCCATGATTCTATGTTTTATTTCTATCTTCCCTCAGATCCTCTGCTTTTTTCCGCATTGTCCCAATGAACTCAAGCATTCCTGATCTCAAGGAGTCCTCTCCCATGAATGCTACAACATCTTTTGAAGGAAAGACCCCCAGACTTGTCCAGTTTCTGGCGTTACCATTTTCCACTTTCATGATGATTCCTCTTCCATCTCCCTCATGCTGCCCAGTTTTGAAGTGTTTTAGTGGAGGTAGGAAGCAATCATTACAACTCATCACCTTCACCTGGGCCACTGCAGTCTTGTCTCAATTCTACCTTAAGCACAGGAGCATCATAAGTTTGTATGCTCCCTAACTACTGAAGTTCAGGCTGAACTGCCCTCAGGGGGCTACTTTTGACCCAAACTGCCTACAGGCCATTAGCTTAGAACTTCGTGATCCTACAGCAACTGAGTGACCCCATCCTGAACACACAATCTCCTCCCTCCACAGCCTTTCTCATGCTGGGCAGTGTCCCCCTGCTCTTCAGCTCAGCCACTGAAACAAGTGCACTTGGGTCAAGTATAATCATTTTTATAGAGCTGAGGATCAATAGTTGCTTGAGATAAATGCTGTGTGTCAGAGTCCCCCTCGGATCCTGGAAAACCAAAGCAATATGACATGAAAGAGCACTTACTATATTACTGCTGAAGACATATGGAGGGGCCAGTGCCCTATGCCAGATGCTTGGCAAAGCTTTGGGATCTGTTTCAGGAACTGTATGTGGTCTCTCCAGGGGTAGGGAACAGCATTCCTACTGATGGAAAGCTTCTCTGCATTCCTAGTATCAGAAGCACTTGGGCAGAAATGTGTGAGCTATGGACTTTGGGTTCTGGGGGAGCTCACTGGCTGAGATCATGTTGTGTAGAGTACAGCAACTTGCCAAGACATCTGCTGGTCCGCCTGGGGACGAGGCACTTGGCTGGATGGGAAACCCAATATCCTTAGATTCTGGCATGATGCATCCTGTGGGATGGTACAGTTTGTCTGTGGCTTGTTAAAGCTGTATGGTATTTGCTTGGGTGGCCTCTCTCTCCCTTTCCCATCTCTGCTCATGGCTTAGAAACATGGAATCATTGAATTATTACGGTTGGAAAGACCACTAAGATCATCTAGTTCAATCATCAACCCATCACCAAAAGTTATGGCATCTCTGTAGCTATCAGGATGGATTTGTGCTCAGGAGCTCAGTGAAATGGGCTCATAAGTGCAACCCATCACCAAAAGTTATGGCTTCTCTGTAGTTATCATGATGGATTTGTGCTCAGGAGCTCAGTGAAGTGGGCTCATAAGTGCTCAGTTATCTGTTCTGCAAGGAGAGCAAGAGCCCTTATCACTGTCCCTACCACATTCCTGGGTATCCTATCCAGACCATACTAAGAAAGAATTTAGCCTTACCCTTTATAGTTTGGCCTAGCTTGGTTTGGGAACTAAAAATTGATGCTTGCTCAGGTAAGATGTTGCACCATAACCTTGTAATAGAATCATAGAATATCCTGAGTTGGAAGGAACATGTAAGGATCATTTAATCCCACTCCTGGCTCCACACAAGACCATGTGAAAATAAGACCATATGTCTGAGAACCTTGGTTTGGTAGTCAAGGGAATGGACAAGCAATGGATCTCGTGACTGCCACCCATTCTTGAGTATATTCTTCCATCCAGAACTTACCTCCTGTGGTGGTGGCTATGGATATGTCTCCACGGGAGAAGCAGAGAGTGAACAGTTTCTTCTCCGTGAACACTTAGCCTCTTTGTGCAGGATGCTGCAGGGTTACTTTTAGAACTAGGAGCTGCATTTTTCCATAGCACACTTTTGAACTTAGAATCTCTAGAATCGTTAATGTTGGGAAAGAACACTAAGATAATTTAGTCCAACACATCACCATCCAGTTGGACTCTATGATCCTTATGGATCCCTTCCAACTCAGGATATTCTGTGATTCTATGAAAAAGAAATTGTTTTCCATTGCAAGAGAGATCAGTCCTCAGTGGGGTTTTGCTTTATCTGCACCAATCCTATTGCTCCCCACTGGGAATTGGTGTCAGGATGGAGGTGTGGGAGTGGAAAGTTGAGCACGTACTACAAAGACATCACAATGGCTGAGTATGGTTCAGGGTGGCTTAAAGCTGCTGAGCAACTGCGTGAGGCCACCTTTCAAATCAGAGAAGCCTTAGCCAGGCTAAATATTTTAGATCTGTATAATTTAGAACTGAAACACACTGACGATAGTCAGGATGCATGGGGAACCCATCCATCTCACCTCCATCCATTTAGACTTTGTTTATCTGTTCGCTCATCCATACATCAAATCATTCCTAATCCATCCTCCCAGTGCTGCGGATGAAGGTTTGACAGGCAGAGGAGAAAAGTGCCAGGTCATCACATCTATTATTGTTCCAAATGAATATTATGCATTTATCTTTAGATATGTATATACGAACCACTGTCATCATGTACTACAGAAAGACATTCAAATCCATGGGAGATACCATCGTGGCCAAAATCTTAACAAGCACAAAAAGCAATACAGGGCAGAGCAGCACTTCCATCCCAGAGTCCTGTTCACTGCCTTCTCTTATCACTGCTATGTAGTTGCTTTTGAGACCATGCCACGTTGGGTCTGTTTCTCTGTATGTTTTCCTTAAATCCCTTTCTACTCTGTTGTTTTCTGAGTTTGTGACCTCTTCCAAAGCATAGCTGCTGTTTCCTCTCTTCATTGCTGAATTGTTCCTGGCTCCCCCCATCTTTTTCCTAAATCTGACTCTGCAATTGGGACCCAGGCACCCAAATCTTAAAAGAGCAGAATGGCTGCTCTTGCTTGTTTTGGCTGAATCTCATTCTTGTGCCTCAGTTTCCCCGCAGTGATGGAATCTTTCTGCCTCTGCAAGTATCACACTTTTCATGAAATTTCATGCCTCAGTAAGACTGAATACGCTTTTGTACCTTCCCTTCTGTTTTCTGGTGCACAACAAACCCATCTCCTGACACCAACACAAGAGGATGATGGTACACATAAGGCTGACATGACCAAGAAACATTGAATCTTGCCAAGGCAGAAGACAGCTAATGCTGTATGCTGGATAGAGTTCCAGCATCAAGCGTGAGCTGAATATCCCAACACCCTGGATGTCTTCATGGCTGGTATGCAAGATCCTGACCAGGTTGGTAAAGCAGAGTTGGATCAGAGCTTTGCCAACTCACAGACAACATACTCAGCTGGAAGCAGCAGGAAGCTGGGCAGGGCCTCTTCCCCTCCAGCAGTCCACAGTTAAATATTGACAAGGGAAGGCTGTTTTTAAAGGATGGCTAGTTTTACGAGCAATCATCAAGGAACGTGGGGATGCCACTATCTCATCCAATATCCTGTCTTTGAGAGCATCCCCTCCCATCTGCTTCAGAGGAAGGAGTCAGCCCTTGTAATGGACACTTATCCAATAATATGCCAATGGGGGCAGTTTCTTGCTAACCTCTAGTGGCTGGTGTTTGGCATGTGTCCTGAAACACAACACTGACATCTCTCATAAATATTTATCCCAGCTGCTGGGGCCACGTAGGAGATGTTTGACTATTTGCAGCCTTTGTGGGAGTTTTCAAAGTGCATGTTTCCAAGAGACCTGGTGCCCTGGTGCGCTCAGCTTCCGAGTCAGCTTCAATCTGCTGCAGTGAACACTCCTGGGGAGGGAACACCCAGGAAGGCATTGGGGAGCAATCACCATCATCTGGACTTGCACTCTAATGGGAATCAGGGCATAGAACTTCAGTCACCTTCCCAAAATGTCAACATGCTGTGGGGCCAGGATAATTTCCCAGTAGGCATTATGGATGAAGCCCAGGGATTTGCTTTCTGCTGGTTACCTTCAAATGTCATGCTCCAGGGCTCAGCCTGCTTGTCTCTAGGGCTCAGAAAAGGATCACCCATAACAGGGATTGGGAGGCCAGGGAAAATAAATTAGGTTGGGGTTCCAGAAACTTGATTTCTATCTGTGTTACATACTCTTTTGTCATGATGTGTGACCACAACCACAGTGATACTCTGAGTTGTTCCAAGGGTCCCTCAGCAGGTTGCCGTAGCCAAACTGTGCACTGTAATGTGCAGGGACATAAGACATTATAAACAGTCTCTCTTCCCCCTGTTTCAATCCAGAGTGTGCTCTGAGCCTCCCCCAAGGTACACACAGTGGAGATACACAGCAGAGCCCAACTTAGCTACAGGACCTATCCATACCCCAAAGCCAGACCCTCTCCTCTCCTACTTTTTCAGCCTCATTTGGTAGCATGGGAGTGCAAGGGTTAAACTACCCCGGTTGCCCTTGTCCTCTCTGAACAATGAATGTGTCTCATCACTCAGCCTAGGTTATCCCTCCCCCAGCTCCTGGGGGCAGCCAAGCCTGAAGCCCCTCTCTCTTCCCACCAGTGCAAACAATGTTATTCTCCACCGAGGCAATTACCTCCATCTAATTAAAATCAAGGCGCGTGCCATTCCTCAATGACACAGAGGGAGAAGAGAAAAGGGAAGAATGCTGCCTGCCTCAACCACCTTTTTTCCAGCCCTCTCCAGCTCTTTTCCTGTTCCCTCTAATTCCCTACAGGACTTTACTATGGAAAAGCTTTCCAGAAAGCTCAGAAAGGTGGGCAAGGAGGAGGGGGAATGGGATGAGGAGCAGAAATAGATTGATAATGATGGTTCTGCAAGAGATGAGAATGTATATATAAGCTCTGGGGGTTTTTGTCCCATCCTTTCCTCCCACTCCTCCACTACATCCTTTTAACAGCCACTCAGCTCCAGGAGCTCCTGATTGACTTTAAATGTAATTAAATTGTAAGCATGCCGAGCGGCATAATTCAGAGAGGTTTCATTGCCCATCAGAGAGCATGAGGGAGTGGAGACAGAGGGGTGTTAATAATGCACTTTTTATTGGTGTGCAATTCGAAGAGGTTCAGGGGATTTGTGGGGAGGGAGATGTTTGAGGAGGAGCCTTGGAGCAAGCAGGGTGTTGGGGCTGGAAAGAATGAGTTTGAGTTTATTAACCCCAACCACAAAGGTCTTGGAAAGAAGAAAGGGGGTCAGGAGTAAGTCACAGAATCACAGAATCACAGAATCACAGAATCACCCGGGTTGGAAGGGACCCCAAGGATCATGTAGTTCCAACCCCCCTGCCTAGCAGGGCCACCAAACATACACATTCAGATCAGGTTGCCCAGGACCCCGTCCAACCTGGCCTTAAACACGTCCAAGGACGGGGCATCCACAACCTCCCTGGGCAGCCCGTTCCAGGGCCTAACCACTCTCCTAGTAAAGAACTTCCCCCTAACATCCAACCTAAATATTCCCTCCTTCAACTTAAAACCATTTCCCCTAGTCCTGCTGTTATCAGCCCTTCTGAACAGTTTACTCCCCTCCTGGGTGTAGGTTCCCTTCAGGTATTGATAGGCTGCAATGAGGTCGCCCCGCAGCCTTCTCTTCTCCAGGCTGAACAAGCCCAACTCCCTCAGCCTGTCCTCATAGGGGAGGTGCTCCAGCCCCCTGATCATCTTAGTTGCCCTCCTCTGGACCCTTTCCAAAATCTCAATGTCTTTCTTGTACTGAGTGAGAGGGGTGTTCATCAGGCACTACCCCATGGGAGCTCTGCATCCTTGGCATTGCTCCCCCATGGAATCATAGAATCCTTAGAGTTGGAAGGGACCTTTGAAGACCATCTAGTCCAACTTCTCTGCAATGACCAGGGACATGCACAGCTAGTGCAGGTTGCTCAGGGCTTGATCCAGCCTCACCTTGAAAGTCTTCAGGGATGGAACATCAACCACATCTCTAGGAAACCTGTTCCAGTGCCTCACCACCCTCACTGTAAAAGACTTCTTCCTTATATCCAAACTAAATCTACCCTCCCCGAGCTTAAAGCCTCTTCCACTTGTTCTGTCACCACAGACCCTGCTAAAGAGTCTGTAGATCCCTTGTACATACTTGAAAGACTGCTATCAGGTCACCTCAGATCCTTCTCTTCATCAGGCTGAACAGCACCAGCTCTTTCAGCCTGTACTCATAGGAGAGGTGTTCCATCCCTTAGATTGTTTTTGTGGTGTTTCTCTGGGAATCAGAGATTTGGACAATCTTGTCATGCTCCATAGAAGCAGTCAACTCAGGTATTCCCTATGGCCTATCTACCTTTGGATGCTTTTCAGTTGCTGCAATGCACCAGGGCTAGTTTGGTGAAGAGGCTTTGACTTCTCATCCATGCTTTGCTCTGCCATGGTTGGTACATCTTCTCATTGCAGGGCTGAGGCCTAGGGGGAAGCAGGGGATGCTTGGTGCAATTTCAGTAGCAGTCTCCCATCGTGTACCAGGCTTTGGCGTCTGGACTTGGTGTTTCAGCCATGGCAATTCACAGAATCATAGGACATTCTGAGTTGGAAGGGACCCATAAGGATCATCAAATCTAACTCCTGGCTGCACATAGGATCACCCATAAAACCAGACCATACGTCTGAGAGCTTTATCCAAATGCTTCTCAAACACCATCATGATGATCTGAGCCCACTGGGAATGAAGGGCATTTATCTTCCAAACCAGACACAGCCTCGACTCAGATGAAGGCTCCTGTTTTTTTGCACAGCAGCTCATTATCTCCTCATTGTCTCCCCACACAGAAAGTGACCACTCTGCTTTAGGTCCTCAATACATCCTGCATGGACACTCTGCTTTCCTGAACACAAACTGTTGTCAAGCTGGTTGCTGTTTCCTGGGCTGGGTGCCAACTTCGAGCTGACCCTGATTTTCATCGCTTGTGTATTTATTTTTTTTTGTATTCCACCAGAGAGCACTTCTGCTGTTTCCTCTAGAGAAGGAAGGGAAGAAGTTTATCTCTGGGAGAGACACTTCTGTAGTTTGTTAAGAACTTCCCACCTAAACCCTCTTCTGTATAGCCTCTGAGTTGAAGGCATAACCCTCTGCCACATTGGGCTATGCATTCCTTTGCTTTTCCTTATTTTTTCCAATCAGGAGTATTTTGGTGCTTAGAGGTTTGGTGAGGTGATCTTTACAACTTAGACATTTGTTTAACCCAACATCTGAACCCTATGTCTGAGAGTGCTGTTCAGATTGCTCCTTGAGCTCCAGACAGATTGGGGCTGTGTCCGCTGCCCTGGAGAGCCTGTTGCATGCCCACTACCCTCTGGTGCAGAACCTTTTCCTACCACACAGTCTGTCACAGCTCCATACTGTTCCCTCTGGTCTTGTCACTGTCACCAGAGAGCAGAGATCATTGCCTTGGCTGTAGGCTGCCATGAGTTGGATGTAGGCCACCATGATGCCTTCCCTCAGTCTCCTCTTCTCTGAGCCAAACAAACCAAGGAGTCACAGCCATTTCTCGCACATCTTGTTCTCTAGACCTTTCCCCATCTTCATAACCAACACTCTAGTAGTTTTACATTGTCTTTATATAGCAGCAGCTGAAATACCCTGTCACTCAAAGAGCCCTTGCACTGTGCTTTGCTGATGGCGACTCCACCACCTCCCTGGTTAGCCTGTTTCAATGCCTGACCGCTTTTTCCGAGAAGAAATTTTTCACAATATCCAACCTCAGATACATTTATCCTTGATGCTCTTGCAGTTTTGCTCTTGTAGCCATCCTGAAGCCTGGATGACATAGGATGGTCCAAAGCCCAGTTGAGCCTATGATGCATGGGGGTGGAAGAAGCCACCTCTCTCAGCTCCCAAAGATCCCGTCAGTGGGGCTGGGGGAAGCAGTGACAGGCATGGAGTGGGTCCCCATGCCTGGTCAGGCCAGGCACAGCCTGCTGGAGTAGCTGATGGGGTGGGGGGCAGGGAGAGGATTAAAATTCTCGTTTCTTCACGCTGGGTGAGAATGATACAGTGGATTAGGCTGGGAGCTGCTCCTGGCTGCGGTGCTCTGCTGAATTAGCAACATGTTTGAATGAGATAAAAGGGGCAGCTTACCCCATCGCCCTCGTTCCACTAATCCCACTACAGCTGTGAAATGAATAGCAGCAGATCCGCTTTACTCTCTTCACTGACTATTTTTTATACTTGAGACTGATGCAGCTCCATGCCGCTTTACCAAACCTGGCCCTGCAGGCGTATTCCAGCTCTGGCCAAATGCTCACTCTTCTGTGAAGGCTACCTATCTCAGGCTCTCTTTTAATAGGGGACACTTGGCAGAGCATGGAGAACTGAAGAATGGGCCTAGCTGCCCTGGTCAGAGCCTGTGTATCTCTCAATGGCATTGCAAGTGCTTCTGTCACCCTGATGTTCAGTCATCAATGTGCTTGAGAAGGGTAAAGGTACCCTTGTTACAGCAGGTGACCTTAGCAACATGGAAATGCTTCACAATGGGGGTGTTCCTAGCAACCAAGCTGAGCATACTCCTTGGTTCTGCAGTTGTGTCTGTTTTTCCTTGGTTCCCTCTTATCTCCTAAATGGATATCTGAAGCATTTTGAGAAAATGCCACCTCATATGTTCAGTTCTGGGCCTCTCACTACAAGAAAGACACTGAGGCCCTGGAGCATGTTCAAAGAAGGGAACAAAGATGGGAAGAGTCTGGAGCAGAAGTTTTATGGGGAGTGGATAACTGGGCTTGTTCAGTCTGGAGAGAGGAGGCCCAGGGGAAACCTTATAGCTCTCCACAACTCCCTGGAAAGAGTTTGTAGCAAGGTGAAGGTTGTCTTTTTCCCCCATATAATAGCGACAAGATGAGAGGTAATGGCTTTCAGTTGTGCCAGGGGAGGTTTAGGTTGGATATTTGGAAAAAATTCTTCTCAGAAAGGATGGTGAAGTACTGGAACCAGCTGCCCAGGGAGGTGGTAGAGTCACTGTCCACAGAGTGTTCAAGAAATGTGGAGATATGGTGCTGAGGGGCATGCTTTAGTGGGCATGGTGGGGATGGATTTATGGCTGGACTAGATGATCTTAGTGGCCTTTCCAACCTTAATAATTCTATGATTCTATCTGTCTTCTTGTTTTTCTTAGTCATCAGGATACCTTAAGTACCTTATGCCATCCTGGATGTGGAATAGTCATTGATCAGAACAATTGCCCCCAGTCCTCTGACTCCAAAACACAGGTTCCCCATTTGTAAAGATGGAAGTTGAGTTTCCTAGAGGCATTCTGTGCTCAGAGCATAACAGTGCAGAAAACATCTGCTGATCCAAAGGTGATTAGTTGATGCTTCCTGCAGTTGTGGCCTAATTTCAGCATGATGAGTGCAGAAGTGTTTGCATGATGAGCGCCTCTGACCTCCTTTTCTCCAGGTGGGGCTGGTCCCAGGTGCAGTGACTGGGGAAAAACACTCTTAAATAGCAAAGTTAGGCCAATGATCTGGTTCTGCTTTGGGTTTACGTGGTGAATTGGATTCTACTCTGCTGAAGTTTACAAAAATGCAGAAAGGCAGTGTGGATCCCTGGGGAAAAGGGACTGTGGTGTGAGCAGGTCCTGCATAGGGATGACCTCTTGCCCAGGTGTCCCAGACCTGTTCTCTGTCAAATGAAGGTGCACAGCTGCATTCACATCTCTGTCTCTTTGGTTTACTTTCACCCAGAGTTCCCCTCCGTGTCCTGCTGGCCCACTTTCCCCAGCGATGTGGCATCCTTCACATTATCAATTTCAAAGACGTCTCTATTAACAGGACAATGGAAGAATAAGCACTTTCCTTTATTCATTTATCCGCTGTCTGATAATATCATATTGATGATAATTTTCCTTTAATGGACCATTTGCAGTAATTATGATGCAGCGGATGAGTAATTGTATCTGACGCCCAGTGCCTCCTACGTAACTCTGAAAACTTAATTCACTTGATTTTCTGAGAGGGAAGGGGGGCGAGAATGAGCGAAAGGGAGTAAGATGGAGAGAGGACTGTCTCTCAGGTCTTTCTCCCCTCCTGTATGGTCAATGGAACAAATTATTACCTCTTATGCATCTGAAGAATTGGCTTCAGTTCAATAAGATCACTTGTCTTTTTTCTCCTTCTTCCCTTCTCTTCCAGTTCCAAATCTGCCTCCTGTGTTGTATTGTTTCCTGTGAAGACACATTTCCTATTTGCCACCCTTTAGCATGAGAAAATGTTCTTCACCAGAGAATGGTGGGCATGGAATATGCTCCAAGCTACCAGATGCTGGACAATGCTGTCAGATATACGGTCTGATTTTTTGGATGGTCCTGTGCAGAGTCAAGAGTTAGTCTTGATGATCCACATGAGTCCCTTACAACTTGCTATATTGTATGATTCAATGATTCTACGATCTTATGGACTACAGAAGTATAGAGTGGCCTTCACCAATTATTGTTCTGCTGGATTCTCTCCAGACAGTCCTATATTTGCTTCTTCCATTAAGAAGTGCTAATTAACATTGCCGACGTGCGATAGAATCATAGAATATTTTGAGTAGGAAGGAACCTTTAAAGATCACCTTGTCCAACTTTCCTGCAATCAACAATCGGGTCTCTCCAGAGCCTTCTCTTCTCCAGCCCGAGCAGCCCCAGCTCTCTCAGCCTGTCCTTATAGGGAAGATGTTCCTTCTCTTGGATCATTTTTGTGGTGCTCCTCTGGATGCGCTCTGATAGGTATGGGCTCTCTGCACTTTTCTCTCCTCAATGTGCCTTGCTAGCATGGATGCACTCTGGTGAGCAAAAAGCTGTTGCTTTTAGGGGGGTAACATCTGAAGTGGGTAAAGAGTGACTTTCACAGATTGAGCAATAGTTAGAGAAATTGTCTGTAGTCTCTAGGTGGAAGGTTATCATTAAAAATAGTCAAACAAATGAGATTTGACCCCTTCCCATTCCCAGACTGCCCAAGTTGCTCCAATTCCCAGGCAGTCAATAGCACTTCTGTTGAACACTTTGGGCGGGGAAGGAAAACGGGTTCACAGGGTAGAGCTGCTTGCAACCCATTCAGTGTTGGATAGAGGTGGGTGGAGAGAAATTCCTGACTCTTGTCTTACCCTTATCCTCACCTTTTTCGTGCAAACCATCCAGCAGAAAGAGCCTGGGTGTGCTATATCACACACTTCACACTGTCTGTGGCCAAAATTAGTGCCAGAACCAAGAGCTGTGCTTGAGGGAAATATAAAGCCATAGCATGATCTCATTATCTGGGAGTAGAGTGCAGCCAGCAATATATCCTTGTTTGGGAGAAGGGAACTGAAAAGAAATCCATCCCAGATTTGAAGCTCTTGACCCAAATTTTTTTGGAAGTCATACTACAGCCAGCACCACGTGAGTGCAAGGGATTGCCAATGGGTTGAGGCTGATCAGCTGAAGTCTTGGATGGACTGAAGCTGTGGGGTGATGAACACAGATCTGCTCAGTTCTGTGGGTTTATCAGCTAGGAGAAGCAGCTGCAGGGACCCAGCAGGGAGATTGGGACAAGCAGATAAACCGAGTACATTCCTAACAAAGAGCAATTGCAAAAGCATCAGCTTCATCAGTATTCTTGAAATTAGATTGAAATGGAAATAAACATTTCTTTATATACTTTGGCAGATTGACTAATTGGAAAAATTGTCTTTGGCCAATAGAGATGTTTGTATAGGTTGTATAGGGCTGCAATATTTTGTTTCAATTAGGAATGCTCCAAGTTGGCTTCAAGTTTTGCCTTCATTTTTTTTTTTTTTTTTTTTTAAGATGAATTAGAATAGTTGTTCCCAGCTGCAAAATAAAAGAAATGTTTCTTCTAGTGCATTTCATTATATTTTTTATTGTTCATGCTTTTGGGAAAATGGAGTGTATTTGCTCTCAGACTTGTGTTTGGGCTTTCAGTCTACTTTTTGGGGTGGAAAGCTATAATACGAGAATTCTGGCTGTGACATTATATGGCAACCACCCTGCAGACAACGTAGTAGTAATTCAGACTTCTGCCAGTTATATTGTCTTTGCCCTTGATGATCTTGCTAGGTAGATCTGGACAAGTGTGCTGCTAGAACTCCATTCAGTATTGGGCTTGAATTACCATTGAATAGGCTTCCTTTAGGATTAATGGTTATTCCCCTCTTCTCTTTATAACTTTAACATTACTCTTTATAACTGAAATATTCTCCTTCAGTGAAGGCTGAAGGATACAGACATCTATTGGGAGGACCTCCCCCTCTCAGATATATCTGTTTCTTGTTGTTCCTGATGGATGGAAGCCAGCATTACCTTTAATCTGGAGGCGTTCTGTGAAAATTATGGGTGCCCTTTATTTTTCTGAATGGGACTGAGTGTTTTCCCCCATTCACAACATAAGGGATCACCACCTTCTCTCATGGGACTGTGGCATCAGTCCTAAAACACAGTTAAAGTTGGCAGTGCATATCTGTAATTATGGCAAAATAAATTACAGGGATGTTATAATTATCCTGGAGCCAAGGGCAATAAACCCAGACATGCAGAGTTAATGTTAAACTGAAAAGAAATTCATTGTCTTAAGGTATAGAGTTTCTCGGTGTCCAGAGTCTTAACTCTGCCCTTGGGCAGCCCCTCCAAACTTACCATCACATTTCAAGACATTGAGAGCTGGTGTAGAATCTGCATTTTGAAGACAGATATGAGTTTTTCCTCTATATTCTTTACACAAAGTAAAACCTTTTAAAAATGATCAGATTTATTTCCTTCTCTGATTCTTAGGTTCATGAAAAGGGAGAGAAGTATGGAAAGGACAAGAAAAAATTATGTCAAATAATGACAAAAAAAAAAATAGTCAAATTAGCTTAAAATAATAATACCTTCTCTTCAGTCTAGTCAAATATTATTGAATATTTTAGACTTTTGCACAGTTTAGGAAGAAAAACTAGTTCAGGGGTAAGGGAGGGGGCACTCTGCAGCAGATACAGTCTTTTGGGAGATTTATCTTAGATATGGCTGGTTTATTGTCCTGTGCGAAGCTTCCACCTTCCAGGCCAAGTGATTTGGATGATGAAAATCTGCTGGTGACCCTAGGAAGGAAATTGAGACAGAAGATGAAAGGTTTAGAATATCTGGGGGACAGCATGGGGCCATGGTGTGGTCTGAGGTGGACTGTATCTCTAGTGGTCTAAGGGTCTGAGGAGAAAACTGATTGGAATTCACTTTCATCAAAGATCAAAGCTTTGATTATTTTAAAGCTGCAAGAATATCAGTATGATTTCTGGAACTCATCCTTCCAGCTGATAAATAAAAAGAAGGGACAAGAGACCCTTTATCACTGAAAACTGCAGGAGATGCAGGAAGTCCATAAATGACAATATTAGAGTTCCTGCCATCCTTCTGGCCACCACTGTTAGGAGCTACTAGAAGAAGCAAGTTGTGTTGGAACAGTGAAGAACTGGATCAGATTCACTGAATTTTCTTGAATAAGGAAACTACTTCTGGGCTATTACTGCAGTAGATGCATCCTCTGAATACAAAGGGCCTCAATCCTTCAGTTTCTTAAGGAAGAAAAAGCTCACTCCTTGTCCCTGATACTGCATTCTATATGCTTCAGTTACAGGGAGCCACCTATGGTTCTCTCACCCCTTGTCTACATCTACAAGGATCTTCAATGCTCTACAGTTTAAAAAAAAATGGTTGTTTTGTCTCGATGCCAGTGAGAAAGCAGCTCAGGGACTCCCAGTAGGACTATCTTGATGGTGGTGAGTCATTCAGCCTATGGGGATGTTGGTATCTCCCACATTCTCACAAAGTTTTGGTGGTATTATAGTCTGATTTTTGGGTGGTCTTATGTGGAGCCTGGAGTAGGACAAGATGGTCCTTATAGGTCCCCTCCAAAATGGGATATTCTGTGATTCTGTGATCATTTTGTGTGATTGTCTTATCAGTGGATGTTAAACTGAGGAAGAGCAAATGCAGATGGCTGCCATGACCTGGAGGCTGCTATAAATCCTTCCAAGGGTCAACTTCAGTGTTGGGTGAGAAGGGAACAGCAGTGCTTGCAAGTCAGGATCTTCTTTTCAGGACCCTTAAATCCCTGCAGCTCAAATGACCACTATCATCTTCCTTGGTATTAAACCCACAACAAAGAGAGTTGATTCCTACTTCAAACAGAATTGGCTGTGGTCACTCTTGAAACAATAGACAGAAAAGGAAGAAGTTTTGCTTTTCAGCTGAGCTGGGGAAAAAAAGAAGATTCAACAGCATTGCAGAAAGGCTCTAAATCCTCCCAAGACACTGTGCTTTGTCCTGAATTCTTCATGCAGATGCAGTTGGGTAAGGTCAGCTCTACAGCTGCATATGCAACTCACTGTGATGCTGGCAGGTCAGAAAAAGCCATGAATACATTTCTGGGGAAGTGTTCCTTCCTAAGAGATATTGTCTATAGACAAGCCTTGCCTTGGTTCTCTCTGGGAGCAGCACTGTTTCTGGGCTTCTCCTTTATCTTTTGGCAAAGAACAGGAGGCTTCTTTCAAGAGGAAGAAGCCAAACCAACCCCACCTTCCTGCATCTTATTTGAGACCCCCTTGTAGCTTGGCTGCCTCTTGCTTCCCACTCTGCCAATATCTTTCCATTTATGCAGTGGCTCTTAATGAGAATGAAGCGACTAATTTGGCCATCCTCGATGTCTTTATAACCCAAGCTCACAGCTACGACAAGCCAATCGCACTGAGCTAGTTCTACTGATTATTTTAATCTCATCATATGTCTTTTCTGGTCAATAAACTCCCTCTCAAATCAAATTGTTACTGAACATAACCTGACGCTAATGTCCATTGGACTCTGGGCTATAGCGAATAATGTAGTTTGTCATAATTAAGTGTACTGCCTAATTAATTGAGTGGTCAGGATGCTAATTAGCCAGGTTTATTGAGACTGGAGGAGTATGAAGGGCAATACTGCAGCTCATCAAAAGCACTGGGACTAGAAATAAAGTACATCTTCCTTCCCTCTCCCCTGACAGGCAGACAAATCCATGGCTATGTAGATTTATGCACTCTGAACAATACCCAGAGCTAAAGATGAGCAGGGTTGTGCTGGGCTTGATGTGGCCTCTGTTCAGTGTGGCTGAGGTTTCATAGCCTTTGCTCCCATTTTCCACCCATTCATCCAGCTTGTCCATCATGTCAGCCTAACTCAGCTGTCATCTCATTCCTTTTCTCATGCTGCATGCTGTGTCCCCTGATCAGATAAGTGACAGCAAAGATACCATACTTCACTCCAGGACTGCCAGTAGGCATCTGGGACATGGAGTGTGTCAAGTGAGTGCAATAAGCTTCCTGGAAGTGTTCATTCAGTGACTCTTCCAGTGGTAGGGTGTCTAATTCCTAATACTGGAGTCCTCTTTCTTCAAAAACGTGGGATTCAAGTGTTGGGAAAAACCAAGCAGGCCCATACCCAGCATTTGGGTAGGGAGACACGAATCTTAGTTTCTTCTTTTCTTCTCTTTCAAGATCCTGGAGACCAGGATTCTGCCGATGGAACTGGTCTCCATTCAAAACAGAAGTGGGATGTTTGAAATGGAGGTGGTAACCTAGAAATAACCCGAGTACCATGCTTTTGAGAATAAAAGCATGATGGAGTTAGCCAAAGTCCAGATATTTCCCTAAATTCCTGCTCTAAAGAGCATGAGGGACATGGAGTAAAAAGGCCATCACTCCCTACAACTTGTACATCCACAAACACTGAGCATGGACATCCTAGAATATATTTTGTATCACATATGATAGAATCATATCATAGAATTTCTTGATTGAAGGGGACCTCAAAGATCATTTATTTCCAACCCCCCTGCCGTGGGCAAGGATGCCAACCACTGAACTGGGCACTAGATCAGGTTGCCCAGGGCCTCACCCAACCCGGCCTTGAGCATCTTCAGGGATGGGTCATCCACAACTTTTCCTTCTATTCAAGATGATGACACTCTCTCCTTTGGCTGGGGTCAAGCATATACCCAAGTGAGATGCACCCATTCCATTGGCTATGAACAACACCTGGATTTTTTTCTGTTGTAGCCAGTATTCATTTTAGTGCCCAAGTTTCATAAATGTTGTTGTAGATGCCTTTCTCCTGAACCCACTGCAGGCAGCCAAAGCTTTTGACCTTGTAACTGCCTATTGCTTTCAATGGTCTGTGGCCAAATAGCTTGTTTTCCTTCCGATTGCTTTTGGTTTCAAACAAACAGCACTGCTGTGGGTAAAGCTCAGCCCACATTCCAATATCTCACCACATAATTGCACTGCATTTTACCACAAGCTAATAAGTAAAACTGCTCCACAGTCAAGCGCTCAAATTCTGCTCTCTGTTACATCCGTAGAGCAGTCTGATTTGTTGCAATTTGTCACCTTGGCAATAGTGGTCCTCCTGTGCTGGGGCTTTTGCATGACTCTGCATGGGAAGAGAAGGCAGTGATAAAAACCCTGCAAACAAACTTGTTTTGTCATCTTGCCTGCCCCATTTTCAACTGCTTCCTTTTTGAAAATTCCTTGGCAGATATTCATGTGCAAGACAGCCTACCGAGATATGATTAGCCATGATTTGCAGCATCTTCCTTGAAAAAATAATAATCACATTCCTAACAGTCATTATTCTCACTTTCCAGCAGGAACTTGATTTGTTGTCTCCAGAAACAGATCTCAGAGCAGTGCTCAGCCCTGGTGATCTGTAACCCACTCGCTGCTGAAAGCTGGGATGACCTGTACAGAGCAGATTTACTCTGCACTTGCCTGGTTTTCATATTCCTTCCTCAACATCCAGCATTATCATTTTTGAGGAAGAGAATCGTAGGATTACAGAGTACCCTGAGTTCAAGGGGCCATAATTATCACCAAGTCCAACTCCTGCAACAAGCACCATCAGATCCAGTACAGTGATCTGAATGATAGGAATATAGTTTCTCCTCATCTCGCCTGGCTTTGGAAAATTTGGGCCACAATCTGGGTGTATGGGCACTCAGTTCCATAAAAATAAAGAAACTTAGAGAGGAAGAGAGGAAGAAAAAAACTCTTGATGGCTCAGTCTGTGAATGGTGCAGGAGCAGGGTGGGGAGATGGGGTCAGACCATCCATCAGCCCTGTTCTTCCCACCTTCTGCACCTATTTATTTCATTCTCATCCTCAGAATAGTGCTTACATTATGAATGTGAAAGTGTTATGGGATAAATTCTTGGTTTATCATAGCCTCTTCTGTTTCCTTTCTTGCTGCTCATGATACAGAGCATATATTTAATATGTATTCCAGGCACACTGGGAAAAGAGAAGACTTGTTTTCCACAAATGGATGAGCAAAACTGATGCACCTCATTCATAAAGGTAATGAGACTAACAAAATTAAGTGCAGAGTTCTAGGTACATAGATGTCATTTTCTGCAGGGTCATGCACCTATAAGCACAAAATTCCAAGTCTGAAGTCCAAAGTTCCAATGTTTGTAGTGCTCTATGTGTTATTGTACAAATAGGTCATATGATCAAATCCACATATATCTGCCCTTTCTGTCTAATAAGACACAGTAAAAAGCATGCTTTCAGCGATTTCCTTGCAACAGAAAACTCTCTTCACAAATTATTAAGTAAAGGTTTGCAGGAGATCAAATATATTCAGGTAAATCTTTATTGGGACAGCTGGCAGACTGAAAAGTCAGATAGAATGGATGGTGTAAACCAGCTGTTGGGAGGTTTTTCTGTTGAGCACCTTTCCTCCTAATGGGTTTGGTAAATGAAGACCATAGAATCATTGAGTGGCCTTGGTTGAAAAGAACCACAATGATCATTCAGTTTCAACTCCCCTGCTATATGCAGGGTCACCAACCAGCAGACCAGGCTGCCCAGAGCCACATTCAGCCTGGCTTTGAATGCCTCCAGGGTTCCACAACCTCCTAGGGCAACCTGTTCCAGTAAATCAAAGACTCAGACATGGGCATGGTTCTCATGACGATGAGTTTGGCCAACTGAGGCTGAGAAGGCTCTACCTGAATACAGTATAAAAGTGTGTAGTCTTTCTAGCTTTCCTCTTGGGAGCAGAAAAGAAGGACCTAAACAATCGAAAGAGTAACCAGCAGTTCATTGAACTGAACTTGTCAAATGTCTTTGGAGGGAAGATGTTGATTGGGAAAGGCCAACTCGAAAGAAGCTGGGAAGAAACAACTTTGGCAAAGACATACAGATTTTATTCCAGTACTGGCAAGGAATTACAGCAGCTTCTCCACTACATCAGAAAGGCTTATTTTGATTTTATGATTCCTAATACAATTCAATATAACAAAAAAATAAAAATGTGGGCATTCTGAGAAATATTTTTAGGGCTGTTTCTTTCACAAACATTCATCTGTTTTTGTATATATCTGTATCTATATATCCAGACATACATAAAAATATATTTCTATATATACACACACATATATATAAGATTATAAATATATATCAATCTACCCATGTGTTTTCCCTATATATATCTTGATTTAGGATGAAATAGGATAGGAAATTCAAAATGGTGACCCAGTCTAATACTGGCAGCATTACTCTGCTGATATCTTTTCAGTCATAGATTTAGTTAGTAAAACAGCTTATTCCCTGTCAATTTCCTGATGTGGTACATTTTTGGATTTCCTTTTCTTTGCTCTGTGCTGGGGACTGACATTCATCTGCTGGCAAATAGGTTATACCTGTAAGCAGAGGAGTGTTAGGCAATTTTGTCACTCTTTTAAACATGTTGTGTTCTGTCAGTCCTACAGCCTTCAATTTAATTGCCAGAAATAAAATTCCAGCTTACAGATATAGGATAGTATATATGGAAATGCAAAGGTTTTCTTCCCTACTCCCCAGATTTGCCTTTTTTTGGGATAAGAAATAAGACTGGATGTAATAGGATGGGATTAGGATTCACTCAATTCCTTTCATTTGCCAGCTGGTGGGATTAGGACATGGCACCAAGGCCCTGGTCCATTTTGGGGATAACTTCACCATCTGATGGATCCTTTTTCTCCTGAACAAACAGATGATCAACAACTGATGGCAATGCCTCTTCCTGCCCCAAACAACTCCTCTGAATTGCTTGGTTTAAAAGTAAACCCCAAAAGATCCTGGGAAGCCTGGATCCTGGACATCTCAAGAGATGTCTCAAAGAAATTCCACCACCACACTGCTCCTTTGAGAGATGGGATGAGTTATCCAGTTCGTTTTCAGAGGCATTTCATTTTGGGGCTGCATCCCTGCTAGCATCCCATGGGATTGGGATTGGGTGCACTGTTTGGGCTGGGATCCCCCCTTGATATGGGGCACCATTTCTCCAGCATCCTGCTTTCCCTCTGCTGATCGCTTCTAGCCAAAATGCATTAAATGGCTACACGGGACCTGCCATCTTTTCCGCATCCATCTTCCCTCGAATCACTGTATTACAACCAAACAGGATTTGTTCCACTGCAATTTGTCAAGATTGGACAAGGCCTCAAAGTTGGCGGAGACACATATTAAAGGTTTCTCAGGGATTGGAACGAGAGAGGCAATTACCTTCCTGAGCTCAGTGGGAGCATGGCTCCCATCCCTGTTGTATACCACAGGAGGGCTGTGGGGTTTTTCTTCCATCCTTCCCAATAAAAAAAATAGGATAAAGACTCTCTCCTTCCTCCTCAAACCACTAAACCTTGCAAGTATAAACCTAAAATGATGGTGAGCTGGATCTGCAGAGAGGATGGCATTATGCATGCTGATATGGTGACTGCCTGCATCAATCCATCATGGCTATCTCACACCACAGCAGCACCTGGACCAGACCTCAGGATCTTCCCCAGGCTGAAGGCTCTGTCCCTGGAAGAGGAGAATATTCTCCATCCTCCCTCTCTGGTTGTGTTAGGTCTCTGTGGGGCATCCAAGAGGGCTTGGGATCATTGTAGGATGGTGGGGAAAGATGAGAATGTGCTTGTGATGATGAGTGCCCAACAGGATGTCTACTGCAGTCCCCAAACCCCTCAAGATATTCAATTTCAGGGAAGATGGCAACAAATAGTCATGTTCGGGGCATCAGATGGGGCACTTCTGGGAAGGTGGGAGGAATGAGATCATGGCTCTGGAGGGATGCCCGGGATGGGGAGATGGCATTTTGTGCCAGCTCAACTGCTCTGCTCCAGTTGCTGCCAATGGTGTAACACCTTTGGGGGAAGTGTATTGTTCAGAGCTCAACTCGCTCCACATTTTTTACCCCACTCAAAATAACAATTTCCAGGGCAAATGCCAGGGTGGAGTAATGAGTGGAGGAGGATTAATCACGGATAGGGAATGCTTCAGAGGGTCTCTGAAAATCTCTCCTCTGCGCAGTCAGGTTTGTGTTCCCAAGGATGGCTCATGTTAACCTTCATTTTGGATAATCTGGAATAATTCCAGTGAAATCATTGGGGACTGCAGTGCAATAGACCCAGTCTGAGCTGAAACCGAAATTAACCCTTGGCACATACCCATGGGTTTATCTGAAGGCCCTTTGTAGGCAAAAGATTTTATTACACTGGCTTAAGTGGGCTTTGGATATTGCCTGTAGAAAATGCAGCAGAGGGTTGCTAGAAACCTATCTAGCTAATTAATCAAATAAATCACCCACGTTCACATTCAGCTGTCTGAAATAGAGGTGGCACAGCTTTAAGAACTACTCCAGGATCTCTGGCTTTTTATCTTCTGTAGTATTATTATTTAATTATATTGAAACTGCCTTTGGAAGCACCAGTTACCAGGTGAGAGTTCCCTGCTTTGTTATTATGAGTCGTGGAAAGGTTTGATATTTCTGTTTTGATGATGAATTTTCACAAATGATATTAAGCTTATTTCAAATTAGTTGGGAAAAAAAAGTGTTTTCTATTTTGAGCTGAAAAAGAAGTAAAGAAATAACTCCCTACTGAGAGTAATTCTTATCGTTTCAAGATATGATGACAGATGAAAAGGATCTTCAGAGCTGATATAAAATGAGATTCCTCGCTTTTCAGGGGAAAAAGGGCCAATATTTGGTGGGAATTTTTGTGGCAGATACATTCATTTATTTTTGTTGACAAAACACTGATTTGAAATGTTTTGATTACCTCGCTCACATCTGGCAATAATTGTATATCTCATGGTGTTAATTTCTTACAGATTGTCAAAGAGAATTGAAAGCCAAACACATCATAAGTACAATGGGGAGAATGACGGCTTTAACTTTCCTTTTCATTCTGTTTATTAACGCAGAATATTTCCTTACTTCTGTTTCTGGCTGGAGATTGCAGCTGTTTTCTTTCTAAAAGGCTCAGCCGTGCTGGCACAGCTCTCCTGCTGACTTCCCCAACAAATGTTTTCTAGCCTCATTTTTGCACCGTTGGGTGCTGAGGAAGGCAGATTACAGCACCAGCCACTGTGGAGATTTTGCTTTTTGGGGTGTTGAAGGCTGAACGGTTCCCCTTGTGATGTACCCCCTCTGGCCTTCATCCCTGAGTATCCTCTTCCTTGTGCCAACAGTTTAATGGGTGTACTTGGTCAAAAGTCTATGTCCAGTGCCGATGAAGATCCCCATTTAGAAGTTCTGAAATTACATTCAGGACATTCTTCCCTCTCCAGTAGGACAAGAGATCACATTGTTTGATTTTTCTCGCAATAGTTTACTTTCCAGAAGCTGCTGAGTGACCTGGGGGGCTTGTCCCATGCTTAAGACATTGGCATGGGGTTTAGCAGATTGGTTCTGACACCTGGAGCCCTAGCTAGGCAGCTGGAAAAGTCACTTAATCTCCGTGTGACAATGCAAAACAGAGTTGGTGCTGTTTACAGCAGTTCTGTCTGACCAGAGCTCTTTGGCAGTTTCCCTAGTGCCTAGAGATGTCTCTTACCTGAGCATTCCAGGGGAGTATGAATTTGTCCTTATTTACAGTGACTGCAGTTAACAGTACTGCTTCAGTGCCTGCAAGAATGGTCTGACTGTAGTCACAATACCTGCTTTATGAGACTCTGAATAAAGCAGGTTGGATATTAGGACAAATTGATATTCCAGAAGAGTGGACAGGCATTGGAATAGGCTTCTCAGGGAAGTGGTGGAGTCACTGTTCCTAGAGATACTCAAGAGGAAACAAGGGATGGCACTAAGGGACATGGCTTAGTGGGCATGGTTGAGATGGTTTGGTGTTGAGCTTGGTGGTCTTACTGGTCTTTTCCCATCTTAATGATTCTATGATTCTGTGACTGGCTCATAATTATGCTGTATTATGTCAACACTTGCTTCTTTGGGGTTGTTTCTTCTAGAGATGCACCATGGTATTTCAAAACCTTCTCCTTCCTCCCTCCCCCCC
>NW_024962263.1:90077766-90147965 GCF_019238085.1 Lagopus leucura | reverse complement strand
TCCTTCCTTCCTTCCTTCCTTCCTTCCTTCCTTCCTTCCTTCCTTCCTTCCTTCCTTCCTTCCTTCCTTCCTTCCTTTTGTTTGTTCTTTCCCTTTCTTGTTCTTAATTGCTTCTATTTTCATCCTCTATCCCTCCCTCAAGCTCCTTGCCATCCTCCTTTCTGCTTTTTCCTGTTGGTAACCAGTCCTGGCTGGATGAGGTCAGGGGGACAAGAAGGACAGGGAACTGTGCCAATTTGTCCTGGCCGTCTCTGCCTCCCTATCTGTTATCCCCAGTCCAGATCCGCTTGCCCTCCTTAAACAAGATCTCAACTGACCGTAAGGCTTCTGTCACTCTGGCTGCCAAAATCAAACCCCTTCCCTCATCAAATCCCTAATCAGCCGTAACGGCACCGTAAGCCGTGCTAAATTGACTCCTTTTCGTTCCTTCTGCTGACCGCTGCCCTTCAACATGCTGGCCCCGTCTCTGACTCCGAGGGCAACATCACGTCTAATTATATTTCCAAATCCTCTCAAGGCGCCCAGACAAGTACAGGTATTGAGGAGGGTGGGGGGATTAGCAGAGAACCCAGTTGCACATTGCAGTGAGAAGCATCTAAGGAAGGAGAAAATGTGGGAGCGTTTGTCTGCGCAAGGTACATACGTGTGGAGGGATGCTCATAGGGACAGCTTCTGCTGTGCACATTGTGAGGGTCCTGGGGGAGGTGGAGGCATGTGGAGAGCTTGTGGTTACAAGCAGCAAAGCATCTACATTCACCCTCTCCCAGGGGAAACTGGTTCACTGCTCACAGCCCAAGAGGGAGAAGAAAGGGAGGACATGGGAAGTCAGGAGAAATATCCCTGTGTCTACAACCAGTCACGCTGACAAAATACTTGAAAGTGGTGTTTCATTTTGTTTTTCTTTTTCTAACTGCCCTAGAAGTTCCATGTCCTTCATTATCCCCTAGACACCTGCCTTCTCTGCAGAACAAGCATGGTGAAGTTGGTCAGATTTTTCCTTGCTGGGCCAGATCAGCCAAGGAAAGCCAGAGCCTCTGGGATCATGGGAAGACATGGGAGGATGAGAGTCCTTGAGAGGGGTCACCATTCCACAGCTGGGATGATATTCATGTTTACACTGATGTCTTCAGCTGTGTTAGCAGCTCAGGGATTAAAGCACCTTTAGAGAAATTCTGTGTAGATGATAGCAGTATGAGGGAATAACACTCATTCTAGCTAAGCAAGTGGAGGGTCAGGGTGAAGGGAACAACATGATTTATTCCACTTTTCCTACTCCTCAGGAATTTCCCAAGGTGCCACATCCCCACCAGACACACTTTGGTGTCAGATTTTAAGGATGTGTTTTCATCCAGGAGATGGGAATAAATTAATGACCATGGGAATGGAATTAATTTGATTACGTGTAAATAAACTTGGGCTTTGGAAATGGAATTAGCACAGGATGTTTTAATCAAAGAGAATGACAAATAGGAAGCTGGATAATGGCCAGGCACTGGTCAGAATAACCAGAGTTTATGGCTTGTGTTGCCACATAGTCGATTTGGGCTGAATTTCACTTCATTGCTCAGGTTCTCTATGGCAGTTCCTTCTGATGGAGATTGGGTGATGGGAGACATTTTTTTGGTATTGAGAAGTTGCATGAGCGCCATTTGACAGGTCTGGGTGCATTGAGCATCTTGTGGGGAATGGCACAACAGGTTGTGAAGCTTCAACCTTGCGATATGGTCCTTATGTATATCAATATCTCCCTTCATAGGACTCAGGGACACCTGCATACACACAAACACTGGCACACAATGTTAAATTTGGTCCTGTATCTTCTCTGGGAGCTTTGTGTAAAACAGTAACTCGTGTGAAGACGTTCAAGGATGAAGACGCCTTCTTTTCTCTTCTTTTTCCTTCCGACCTCTCCTATTCTGATGCCCGGCTTCCTACCAAAGAAGAGTCAGGCTCATGCATTTACAAGCTACTCCATTAGTCACTGTAGATTTGCAAAAATAATAATATTAAAAAAAAAAAAGACCGCTTCCTTTCCTCTATGGAAAAAAAATAGTGAGTTCCAATCCATAAAATTTTATGAACAACGATAAAAAGAAAATGTTGTCCCCCTCTACTGAGTTGTTTAAAGAAGCTGCTATGGGATTTGCTCGCCTTGTCATCTGCGCCCTCCACAAAGGGGACATAAATTAAATGGAACAAGTGAACAACTCAGGCTCACATCCATGTATATATATAATCATGCAGGAGGAAAAGGAAGAAGTAGAATAATCCATGTTGTGTTAAACAGCTCTGGTTTGTGAGCACATTTATTTTACAGTGACTTAAAGGATCGTTGTTAAAGCCCAGCACCACACTTTTACTAGTTGGGTTGCTCCTTGTTCTTGTCCTGGTGGCCACTTGATTGTAATACTTATTCTGTGAAAGCAAGTCCTTGCTCACCCCAATTCAGCCCAATGCAGCTTACTGGTTGAAAACTGTACCCAGAGAGTGGTGCTCAATGTCTCAGTGTCTGAATGGAGATCAGTGATGAGTGGTGTCCCTCCATACTGCGAATAGTACTCTTAAGTATCTTCAGCAATGTCACTGAAGGCAGGATTGAGTGCCCCCTCAGCAAGTTTGTGGATAACACCAAGAAAAAAAGCCAAAACTCAGACCAGTCCTTATCTAATATCTTTCTTTTGGTGAAATTTCCAAGCCTGTTCTTAGCACAACAGAAATGCTTTGGAGACAGTTCAAAGACAAATGACATTTTCAATACATTGACTACAAAACCAAGCACTTTTCCACTTACTTCCCTAATACATGAAAAATTGTGAATTCTTTCACCAAGAAGCTGTAGAGTAATACTGGATTTTGGAAGCTGTTGTTCTGTGAAGTCAAAATGTGGCATAAGATCAGCCTTACAGGGGGAAGACTTAAAACCGTAAGCTTTCAGTCTGGAAAAATGAGGCTTTCACTGGATATGTATACAACTAACGGATTTTTTCCATTACAAAGTTTTGTATGTGCAGAGTACTTCTTTCATCTGGATTATTACCTCATTAAAACTGAGGTCTGTCAGGTTTGCTGCCACAAGCATGGCTAGACTTCCTAAAGTGCTCGTGTTGGGTAACTGTTCTTTCTGAGGGCTTTAGGAAGGGCTGTGCAGAGAACAAGCCCAATTTTTCACACATTCTTGAAGACTGTTTAGGAAGTATTTCTTCCCAGACTGTTCGAGGCAGAGTTACCCTGAGTGCTCCTTTGCGTGAGCACCCTCATATCAACGCCCTAGAAAAACTTGAGGAGAAAACCCAGTAATTTCATCTCCACCCCTGCTGCTCATGTTTCATATTGGGCACTTGATAGGTTAGATAAAGAAAGGAGAAAAATGTGGGCAGAAAAATTCTGATGGATTGGTGGTGGGAACATCCTACTCTCATACCTACATGGAGCACATTCGTTGGAACCCATTGCTAATCCCAAATACTTCAAGAATAAACAATAACACCCAGGAGTCCGGAGCCAATCACTCTTGCTTCTAGTGACCATTTTCTTTATTTTCTTCTTTTTTTTCTTCCCAGATTTTCAATCCCAAATTATTGGCTCCCTGGGGACCAGCTATTAAAGAGCACAGAAGGGACAAGATCCAGAGTTCTGCTTGCATCTCATCATAGAACGAATCATAGAATCATAGTGCGGCTTGGATTAGAAGGGATCTTAACGATCATCTTGTTCCAACCTCAGAGCTGTGGGCTGGTTTTCACCCACCAGGTCAGGCTGCCCGGGGCCCGGGGCCCCATACAACCTGGCCTTGAAAACCTCAAAGGATGGAGCATTGCTAACTCAGACAGCCCTCACGCTTGCAGTCTCTCCATTCCCTCTACGCTAAACTCTTTTCCAACTAATGTGAGCAGTTGGCAGATTTCGTGTGTCTAATGGGCTGCGGACGGCACGGGTAGTTAACCGTTCTCAAACTGCCTGGTGATACCAATTGTATTATTATAGCCAGCAGGAGATTAAGCCTCCAATTAAAAAGAGACAGGGCAGTGACCAACCGTGAGCAGCCTTGGTTCCCAAAGAGCCAATTTAGGGACTGATTGAAACAGTAATGGTGTGGGAGCAAGCCAGGAGCTGGGGGGCCTCTGGGAGGTTAAGGTGTTGCTGTATTCTGGGGGTCCCCTTAATGCTTAGGGCTGGACAAAGAGCAGGAAGAAAAATTGCTGTAAATGTGTGGCTATGCCATATCTCTGCAGAGCCATAGGGTATCCCCAATCTGCCCAGGTCACTCTTTCATTGGCAATCCAGATCTGGACTCAGCACTTCAGGTGTTCTGATGCTGGTTGTTTTTGTAAGTGCCCCTCGCCAAGGATAAAGTATTTTGCTACCCTATGTGGAAGACTGAGCGCTATGGGTATGGGCTCATCTTAGAAAAGATGCCTAGTTCAGATTTAGAACTCTTAAATCCTAACTTTTGATGCTTGATCTTGTAACCTTCAGCCCCTTTGCTCAGAAACATGGGGTACGTGTTGTTTTCAAAGTCTTTTGAAGAGGTTGTTGGTTCCCCTTTGTTCTCCTCAACCACAGCTGGGAGCAGCTGAGAGCTGAGTTAGTCTATTGTATTTACCATGGACCAGACTCAGACTTTGCCAGTGCTTCACAGACTGGAGGGAACTGGAAAAACTGGGATTTCTGGATTCTTTCTTGGCTTTGGACATAAGTATGTTTGGCAGATATGGACTTTTCTTGTCTCTACATCTCTCATAAATGCCAACTGTCATGCTCTGTCTCCCTTTACCATCACTCCTTGTCTGTAACCCTCACTTACATTCTTACCACCTGCCTGTCTTCTCCCCATCCTCCCAGTTGCCTTTTTCCCTCTAACCCTTCCTTCCAATTTTCCTCCCAGCACTGCTGAGCACTTCTACAGACTACTTTTCCAGTAGTGTTTGTGCTCTCTTTCGAGAGCAGAATATCATCCTGGGAAAATGACCCTGATCGATAACTATTGACTGATAAACCAACAATGCATTTCAGTGCTAGCCTGTCGATTGGCAGGATTGATTTATCTGCCCCTCTTTCTCCAAAGGGACGACTCCTCTGACAGGTCCCTGATTTACAGTCGGGGATGGTCAGGACAGCCAGGATGCTCTCCATCAGTCATAGATTCAGCTGCTGGCATGAAGCCAGGGGAGGTGATGGGCTCAGAGGTGCAGTTCCCTCACCCACTCCCTTGCCAAAGTCTTCAGTTAGGTTTCTGGCAGTCCCAGGTTAGTTTTCTTCCTCTTCCGGCTAGTAACAAGGGCTGGAGCTTTCATGTAAGTGAGCTATTCAACCATCTTCATTGTGGCCTCAGGTTTTAATCGTTTACTGGATGCGGCATCGTTAGAGGTTATGGGGTGGCTGCTGTTCTTGACAACAAGAGTTAATGTGTCCTTCTTCCAGCAACTTCTTTATTTCCAGTAGTGTGTGCTGAGAACAGATGTCCCAACACACTGTGTTTGACACGGTGGTAAACTCTGAAATCTCTTCCTAACCTAGTTTGGGACAAGACATCATGAGAATATCATGTCTTGGCTGTCTATTTGGTTGTCCACATGGTCAAACTCTCTGTTCCTCAGCATACTGTGGGAGAACTTCTGTTGTCTCCAGCTGTGTCTTCAAAGATACTTTGCATTCCTTTCTTGAAGGATCACCACGCCAGGGAATTTTTTATTGTAAATCTCTTTGATGAGATCTTGTAATACTCTCTGATGGGTGATGCCAAAGTGTCTTTGGGTTTCTGCTCAATTTAGGGGCTCTCCACACTGTTCCACTTTATAGATTTCCATGCCCTTCTCACTTCATTGCTTTGGAGAGGTGAGCCTTAAGCATTTGTGCTCAGTCCCAGAGGCTTGGTATTAAAAAGGAGAAATTTTATCTCCTCTGCTGTCTTGGAGAACAGGATATTCTGGATTCAGTGTGTAGCTATCTGTGTAGAGCATGTCTTTTTCCAGTTCTTAGTATGACAAACGTACAAACACCACCACTACCTGTATCACATGATTCACGTGCTTTGCCTTCCTCTCCAGTTAGATAACATCAGTACTGGTTTTGTGAAACCAGAGGCTCAGAAAAAAATAAACCCAGTCTCACTGTCTTGGTATAAAATAGGATTGTGAAGTACATTCTTCTCCTTCACTGTTTTGGGAAGGAGATATTCAGGCTCACATCCCCATCTGCACAGCTGGACTGAGAAGATGCAATCCACTCTTAGGAATTGCTCCAGGATTTCTGCCCAAGCAGGTAATATTTTGATGTTAAATACCTACAACACCTAAGTGAATTGGAAATCTTTCAAAGTTGCATAGGATTAGCTTTGGACTAAATCCTTGAAAAACCTCATGCTTGGTGACATTGCAGTTGATTGCTGTACTCTGGGCAGGGCATGCTTATGTCTCTGCTCCAAAGCTTCATGACTAGTTGGTCATGGTGATGGCTGAGCAACTGGGGAGATTCCTACTCAGCATCATCATTGTCAAGAATTATTTGTCTTCCAAGCATTACTACCTCTTTTTGTTCCCTCAGAAACATCTCATTAAATTGTTGCTGCCAAGAAGTACTTGTATTGCCTGTTTACTCTAAACAGGGGTTCATCTGGTCTTTTCTTCTTGTCTTCTACAACAGCAGAAGATAAAAGAACCCTTTATGTAGGTACGTATGGAGCAACTTGACCATGAAGTGGGATTGCAAACCTTTGAATGTACATTACAGATCCATGATTCAGGATTTAGCATGCTAAATTATCCCATGAAGCATTCCTTACATATTTAAGTGCTTAGCTTTTGGAGATTGTTTTAAATTTTTAGATTTCTCCCCTAACCTTACTCACAGTTTGAATATGACAAACACTGTTTCTTTTCTCCCTGGGGATTCTGCATAGGATCGAGCAATCTCGAGTCTAATGTGAATGATGAATTCCAAATGCACCTAACTGATGCTGACATCATTTTTTTTTTTTTCTGGTGAGCTATATTTGCCAGTTTCCTTTGGAATGAACCTTAAAAACTGTTCTGCTGTAACAAAAAAAGCTGAAGTGTTACTGGCCATGTTTCACGTTCCACCATTTACCATGGGAAGTTGAACCTTTTCCAGCCAATGTCTACTTTGGCCACTGTGTCCTCCATTCTATTTGCTGAGATTTTGAGTCACATGAGCCAATCTTAAAACAGAAGGCAAAGCCAGAAAAGGAAGAAGTTTTCCAGTGAACTCCCTCTTGTATCTTCTAGTATACAGTCTGTTTTTCCCAAATCAGGGAGGTTTTTGTAAAATCACCTCCAAGTTCCTGCTCAAACAAGATTTGGATATCACCAATATTCCCAGAGCTGAATGATGGGGAAGCAGAAAGCTTTAGTCCCTCAATATTGCAAGATTCTATCCCAGGCTGTTGTTGAAAAAATGAGAACTGGTGGTAGGAAATCCAACATTCATCTTCTGTGTTCAAGTTTGAAGCACGCTTAGCATGAACAGAGATAAGCATGTAATTTGGTGTTAGTGCCTAAAGATTTGGAGTTGGAGGGGTTCCAGAGGGACTGTAGGTTCTCATTCTTTAGTTAAGGCATTGTAAAATATTCAGTAGATAACTGGTTTGATGGTACTGGACAACACAGAATAAAAAAAAACATGCTGTCCTTTTAGTCATTCATTAGCTCCTGGATTTCTAATTTGCTCTCACACTACCTGCTGACTGAGATAACAGTGGTAACTCAACAGTGGATTTGGAACTAGATGATCTCTAAGGCCCTTTCTAACTGAAACCATTATCTAATTCTATGACTTGTGAAATACATTGAATATAGGACTGTTACTATCATAGCTGTACCATACTAAACACTGTAGAAGACCTAAGAAAAGACACTCTGACCTTTCTCAGATAGTTGAGAGTTGCTCCACCACCTTATCAGAATTAGCTGGTTTTGGTGTTGTAGTATGAATGGGTTTTCAGAAGGACTTCAAGAGAGGTTTGGGCAGGTTTTGGAGAAGATTGTATGCAGAATGTAGTAGCAGATGTACCAAGAGGTGTGGGATAAATGGGAAACAGGTCTGTAAATTCTGGGTTTAATGGCCAATGAAGTTCAAACATACATAAATTATAAAATTATCAAAGCATGAGCAGGATTTCATTTTATCTCAGGAAAATACAGGTAAAATGAGGGAAGCTGTAAATTGCACATTTAGGGAGAGTAGAGAGGGGAACAAAAGGTAGAAGAGATGGGACAATGGAAACTGATAGTTAGCATTGCAAAGACTGCAACTAAACACAGTTACATGTGGATTTTTTGGGTAGGATTTGTCTTTTGCCATTCCATGAGTTAAGTCTGCGTTGATAGACTTAACATAGTTAAAGCCAAGCTAGAGGATTTTCCTTCTCAAGACTCAAGCAAATAAGCAGCTCTTCTTGTATTTCCCTCAAAGCTCCATGCCTTATGAAGTGTGGAATACAACAAGAAGAGGAAGAGGAAAGATCGTCTTTCCAGCCTTTGATGGAGACTTTTCACGTGAGTCAAACATGCAACTGGTTCCACTGGCAGACATTACTGATCTTCCTTCCCATTCTCTGAGCTTCAACAGCCGTTTCAATGTGGAAATATCATAGAGTCTAGGCAAGAAAGCTAAAGAGACTAGAAAGATCTAGAAGTCAAGATAGGGATGAAGTTGAAGGCTTCTTCCAGATATATATATCTGGAAGATAGAATGCAAGCTATGTATTGGGATTCCTGAAACTGTAGCCTTTTTGCTGAATTATCAGCTGGATAAATGTCAGAGGAAATCTGGAGATGACCCAAACCTTGCAAGAAGCCTTCATTTGCAAAGAAAAGCTTCTTCTCTTCAGCGTGACTGCTATGAGAAATTAGTTAAGAACCAGAAAATATCTCTTCCTGAAGTGTTATATTGAAGAACACGCCATAGAGTGACCTTGTAGGTCCTTCCTGCTCATCACTTCACACTCCATGTTTTAATGAGGGAAGAGCGGCTCACTGATCACCAGTGAACTTATCCAGAATAGGTCTGCGCTGTGTGCAGTCCAGAAAGCAGGAAAATGAAAACTTATTACACAGCAATGGAGAAAACCTATTACCTTTTGTGTTTGTCATTTTATCTTGCTGGGAAGGGCGGCTCTGAGGCCTAAGTCTTTTCTCATTGCCATGCCTTTTGAAAGTTTCCTTGCTAGGCAAGAATGGACTCAGCCATTCAACATTTCATTTCAACAGGCACTCAGCGCCTGCTGACAACAGATGTTCTCTACGACTGGTGGTGTTTCTACGGCCAACATGGCAATTTTAATCCCAAAGAGATCTGACGGTATTGTAAGGTCAGAAAATGCTGCTCTTCCCCATTTATGTCCTGACTGGAAATGAAAAGGAACCCAGTTCTAAATGAATTTCCTTGTGGTTCAAGTCTGAATGAATGTAGTATTGTTTCCTTCCTCCCCTCCCCTCTCTCTCTACAAAAAGGAAGAAAAAAAAAGATGGGGGGAGGAGATGGGAGCCTGTCAAGTTGTTTGATCTAACATCCACACGCCATGTTCACGTTGGCAGATGGCAGAAGGGATGACTGCTTAGCGCTGCATGTTTGACATCTCACAGAAATAGCAAAGCTGATGTGGTAGGCCTGTAGCCATTGGCAGCTGCTATAGTACCTATGCTGGGAGAGGGAGGTGCAGGGTTTATTTCACACCTCCTGATGAAAAAAATTGCTTTCGGAGAGCAACTTGTAGTACATCTGCTTTCCTCCACCACCCCCTCTTCCTCTACCCCGTTGGCTCGTGGTTGTGGTTGGCGGGTTGTGTGCTGTTGCTTGCCTTGTTGCCAGCTTGTGTGACAAGTGAGGTGACACGGAGTCTGCAGAGTTGCAAAAGAGGTTGCTCCGGGGCTTTCCTGCACTGGGGAGGTGAGTTCACTCCAGCGGGGAGGTGTGGGGGAGCTAGATGGGAAAGCAGAAAAACATCTGTTCACTTCTCCACTTTGCAAAGAGAAGATCAAGAAGGTGAATGGGGAGGAGGCTGTGGAAGAGGGATGCAGCTCTGGACAGCAAACCAGGCCAGCTAGCCCTATCTGGGCTTCAATGTCAACAAAAGCAGAGGGTGAACACTCCATCTCCTTTAAATGCACGGACCAAAGAGTGATCCAAGGGCTTCCTTAGCTTAAGAAGTTTGGATATCCAAGCGCTGCTTGGATGTACAGCTGCAAGAGCTGAGCACTTAGAGGACCACCTGGACATATGTTCTGCACTTCCTTAGAGCCATGATTACTTGTGCAGACTCTCCTGCCTGAGTCTCTGTTAGTGAGGCTCCTCCTAGCTCCTTGGCTGCATTTAATTTGCTCTTATGGAGGGTGAATTGCCATGTGTGCTGGAAAGCACAGATGCAAGAAAGCTGAAAATCTGTAAGGAAAGTGAAAGTGGCTCAGTCAGTCATTAGTTCATGGACTACTCTCCCCACCGTGCAAAACTGGAGGGATCTCCTTCATGCCACGTGTTGCTGCAGGAAAAACTCAAGGAAAGAGTCAAATTTAGAGTCAGCGGTTATTAGCGTGCTATAATCACAGTTTACTCTGTAGGGTAATTTACACCAGAGAAGTTTAAAAATGTTGGGGTACAAAGAACGTAACAGATACCACCGTGGTCCCTCCTGATAACCACATCCAGGAGATTTCAGATTTTTGAAAGGCCACAGACACAATAGTCATGAAATGCCAACTGCTTTGGGTTGAGGAGCAGATAAAGAGCTTGATGCAATACCTCTCATGACTGCTCCTCAGTCCCAGCCCCAACCCAAACACAAACACAAACCTGCAAACCCTTGAGTGTCTCAACTGAAGAGGAAGTAGACAACAATCTGGAAAGTATTTCTCTAATTCATCATAGCTACTGCTTAAATCATTACATTTTCTCAACTAAAGCAGTGCTTAGAAGCACAAAAAGGAGGGACTGGAACTGTGTGTGAGAGAAAGAAAGACAAGATTATGACAGATTAAAGAGTGCTGATGCATTGGTTGTCCATGTTCTTCAACTAGATGGAGAATCAGAAAGGTTTTCTCTTGTCAGTTTTGACAAACTGCTCTAGGACTATGCATTTCTCAGGGGCTTCATCCAACTGGCTAAAGATGATTCCTACTGAGCTCTGAGATATCCTGTAATATGCAAGACATCTGCACAGAATTAGAAGGTATCAAGAAAAACCCACGCCCTCAGCTTTTTTGGACTGGCAATTGAACGTCAACCAGGATACCTTGAGGTATCAGCAAAGACACTGTATGGACAACAGGTTTGAGTTCCTGGACATGGGCATTCATCCCATTCAACAGAAACAATGAAATTATCTTCTCTTTTTGAACATAATGTGGCTACTGACTTGGCAGTTGGAGGACAGGATTTGTCAGAGCTTTAGCAGATATGAATTGATCTAATGTGGTTGAAATTTTTGCCGTGTGAGGACTGGACCTGCAAATCTGTAAAGCTCAGTGTGGTTTCTAAGTGGTCCCTGTTATGACACCCTTTAGCTATCTCCTGTGATGGCAAGCTCCATGAAATCAGTCCTTCCCTAGCAATCAGCCTGGGAGCTCATTTTGAGACAGCAACAAAGCACATGGCCAGGAGAGGATTGCATGGCTGATATTCTACAAACTCTCAATAACACAGCATGTGAGGATGAGAATAAGAAAGGGATTTGCAGAGTGTTTTCAGTTTACTCTTCGTCTTTGTGCTGCACGAGGCAAATTCCCTATAAGGTGACTGGTTCCCTCTACGATCCTCAACGCTGCATAACTCATATTCTTCAGAATGCTTTGCATTTCCGAGAGTTTGGTGAAAACCACTGTGGCATAAGGGCCTCCTGAAGTGATAACTCTTGGGAGAACATCATGGAGTGGGCAAGAAGGGGAAAGGACAGTGCTGGAGGGAGACGGTGCATTTTGCATCTTGTACTGTGAGTGCTCTGTCTCTCCAAATGCTCGTTTGGCTGCCACTAATGATTGCCCTGGTGTTCAGTGGCACTGCTGGCCTATTGCTGTTTGGAGGCCACCCTGCAAAGGGGCTGAGGTTACTCAGCAGCGTGTGACTCCCAGAGCAGCTGTCAGTGTGATTTTGTTTGGCAGCCTTTTCTTCTCACAGCCGGAAAAACTGAAACCTAACCCCTCAATGCACACTTTGTTTTGGAATAAGCTGCTAGAATTGGTGGTTCCTGGGTCCAGCGTGGGATATAAGCTGCTGTCCATCACAATGATGGCAATGGTTGACAGCTTGCCTCTCTCACTTGCACAGGTTGGCAAAGGCTGGAATGAACAAGATGAGAGGTAATGAATGGCCTGAGGTTGCACCAGAATGGATATTAGGAGAAATTTATTTCAGAAGGAGTTGTAATGCATTGGAAAAGGCTGCCTGGGGACATGGTGGAGTCACTGTCCCTAGAGACATTCATGAAAAAGGGAGTTGTGGCACTGATGGACATGGTTTAGTGGGAGTGGTGGGGTTGGGCTGGGGTTGGACTTGGTGATCTTACTGGTTCTTTCCAACGTTAATGATTCTGTAATTCTTTGATTCTATGATTCTGAGGTTCTATGATTCTGTGATGTTAGCAAAATATTTTGTTACCTGTGTGGAGAAGAGTGGTTCTGTGACTGAGATGCTGGGTATGATCTCAATAGATCCAGAGCTGATGCAGACTAATATAGAATATTTAATCTCCTTGTCTTCATAAAATTGTCCCACATTTTCCTTTCTAGAGTGTTTGGATCACAGACTTTTTTTGGGAAAGAAGAGATTTTGATTACAACAAGAACAGTGGAGTCTGGCCATCTGCAGTCTGTGGTCATTTAGCTTCTAAACACTGGTATTGTACCCTGATAGGTGGTCTTAATTTTGTATCATGTTGTAAATAATATTCTTCTGTAATTCTACAACATCTAATCCATGGCATGGGAACAGGTTGCCCAGGGATGTGGTTGATGTCCCACCTCTGGAAACATTCAAGGTCAGACTGGACCAGGCTCTGAGCAACCTGATCTAGCTGTAGGGTAGTATCCCTGTTTATTGAAGGGTAGTTAGACCATATTGTATTTAAGGCTCCCTTCCAACTCAAATGATTCTACGATTTTCTTTTGTCATTCCATGATTTTCTTTTGTCTTTGTGATTGCACTGCATCTTGCAACTCCATTTCCATCTGCATTTGTGTTGCAGTGTAGAAAAGCTTCACAAAGTCTGCAACAATCTGCTTCTCTTCCATGTTAAGAGCCTCCTACAGAGTGTTCCCTGTCTCAGATGCCTCTATGTCCAAAGAAGGCAGGTAACACGCTCCTTGAGTTTGCTGCATGCAAAATTAGCGTGAGTCAATAGCTTCAAATCTGCACTGGAAAGTGACTGGCAGTGAGTTAATTGGATATGTGCATAACAGATTAGTGCATAGGAGAGCTCTGAAATCAGCCATCTCAGTACTCTGCATGGATTAGCTTCTCTGTAGCCATCATGCATGAGAATCACTGTTAAATGCCAGTGGCACAGGAGGAACCCAACCTCCCAAGTGCCTCACAAGAACCTCCTCAAAGCCAGCACACCTAAAATCCCCATACAACAGCAGTGTGTCCTGCCTGTCTGTAGCTGGTGCTTCTGAGCTCCCCTGATATTAATGCAAATTCCTCCTACTCTTTAGCTGAAGCATCAATGTGTCAATGCCAATGACTATTTGAGCATTGGTCAATGTGAAAATGAAGTATTGACCAGCTAAAACCAGATCCCAAACATTCTGCAGGCTTTCTCCAAATGGAGACTTTTGTGGGGATGGGGATGTCAAACATTTAATTGTTTACCCTTCTGGTTTTTTTTTTTTTTTTTTTTTTTTTTTTTTTGTCCACTAATGCTTGGAGTAAGTCCTATGAAAGCATCCATAGAATCAAAAAAACTTCATAGGACATCCACTGCTTCACACTAATCTCACATATCTGACATCAGTTTTTCAGAGATTTCAGCTAAATGGCTTTAATTTACCCCCCAGTCCTGTAATTTGTTTTAACTATTGCCTTTCCTTTGGTGGCCAGAATTAGAGCTTTACAGTTGAGATGTGTTCTTTTTGGGCCTTGTCAAGCATTCACTCAGGTGGTATCACAACACTCCAAATGAATTTGTTGGACTAAAAGGAATATTGGTCCCAGGAGAGTTCTCACTTCTCTGCCTGAGGTAGTAAATTTTGCAGCTCAGTAAGCAATAAGTATTCCCTGCACATCTTCCTTGGATTCTGCATGGCAGGAGCTTGATTTTTCCTGCATCATTCTCCTTTTTCCTGTGCACTAATCATTTTTGATCTGCTGAGGTTTGGGGTGAAAGTTAGGGACATATGGATGACAGCAATATGTCAGCTTTCTCCGTGCTTCTCCCCATAGACTTTGTTTCTTGTTCATGCTTAGTTAAAGTCTCACACCATGTGTGTTTGGACAGCTGGTCTCCGCATGGCTCAGCCGTTCACCCCAATGGCCCAAGGAATTCCTGGGAAATTGCAGGAATTGCTATTTCTTTTTCTTTTTCTTCCTTTTTTTTTTTTTTCTTTTTTTTTTTTCCCTGAATGCCAGTTTCAAATAACTCCGGTTTCCAATGTAATATTCCCACTGAAGAGATCTATGCAGCCATCAGCACAATTGAGACCTGCTGTATATGAGAAGGGTTACTTCCACCATTTCCGGGTTTATTCCATTCACTTCTGAAGAGCTAATTAAATCTAGTTTGATCTTTAATCTAAAGATCAAACACTGAGGTGAATTCTGTATGACTGCTTTGTGCCTGGAGAGTGATGATTGGGATCTTACCTTTTCCACATTCTTTAAAGAGAATGCCACCTTCAACCTAAACTCAAACCTCTCTGAAGACAGCTCTGCAGCAGAGAGGGCATTGCAGGTTGACCATGTGTCTTGGGTGAGACATTGATAATCTGCTGCATATTTCAACTCCAATTTCTCTTCAAGGAATTTTTATTTTCCGTTAGTGAGTCAAATTAATATTCCTTCCCAGATGTCAGTCACTGGCCAAAGGAGTTAGATCCCTTCTCATTGTGCAGGCACATATCTGTCTTTCTTCATGTGGTTACATCCTTGCATTGGAATTTCATGGCCAGTCAGCTCTGTAGTATCTGGGTTTGCCCATTTGAGGACAAGAGCAAAGCTAGTCTAATTGCTGAGCAGGTGGGATGATCCAATAGAGCAGAATTCTTTCTACTTATGGTTTTTCACATTTAGGGTAGTGAAGCACAGGAACATCTTGCCCAGAGATGTGATCTCCCCATCCCTGAATACATTCAAGGTCAGGTTGGATGGAGCTCTAAGCAATGTTATCTAGCTGTAGGTGTCCCCATTCATTGCTGAAGAGTTGGACTAGATGGCCTTTAAATGTCCCTTCCAACTCAAATGATTCTATGATTCTATGATCCTATATTCGACTTGAATTTTCTATTGGACAGGTGAACTGGGAGGTCTATACCCCTCTACAGCTAGTAGAGGTTGTTTATCAGTGTAATGAGAAGAGTTCAGAGTACCTTTACATGTATCAAAGACAGGCATCTATATGAGGATGAGTTGTACTCCAGGTTGTTGACTGTTTTATCTAACCCTCTGCTGACTAAAGGTTAAGAGACTCAAAGGTGATTTTTCACTGGTATAGTCCTTAAAGCATGGATGGCCAGAGCTGAGCATGATGAATTTCATCCCAACATTCAACACATAGGTTCCTCAATCTGAGAGGTACCCACTGTCAGTGAAAAGAATGATTCTTGCAGACAGTGCTTGGTCCAACTTATTTCATAGAATCATAGAACCATTAAAGTTGGAAAAGACTACTAAGATCATCGAGTCCAACAATCAGCTCATCACCACCACACCCACTAAACCATGTTTCTCTTTGCCATAAGACATCTACTTACTGAGAAATAATGATTTCATAAAGATGCTTATGAATATGCACTGGCTACATGGAGAGTATAGGCAGACCTTCCCTGTGCCCCTTCATTTCAGCCAGTGTTCAACCAACATTAACTCAGCCAGAGACTGTTGCAAATCTCTTGAGACACTGACATTCTCTTGCTTGATGCTATCATAAAACCATGGATTTTTCTCCTTTACATGTCCCTTAGTATTGGACAGTGTCTTCCCTCATGAAGAACTGTTGTCATGCACGTTGGGTTTTGCTCCTTCTCTTTTCTCCTTAACTCCCCTTAGTCCCACTCTGATCACTTATGGATTTCACCAGTGAACGAGTCGCTTTGGCCTGCTCCTTCAGATCCCATATTCCCTGAGTGGGAGCATCTGGGTGATGCAGACATCACACTGATAGTAGATGCAGCTTGCCATCCCTTCAGCTCACTGCTTCCTTTCTATTTACAGCTGCCAAGGGATGCACTGCTGGCTCTGCCCTGAGCTACTGATGTGGTGCAGGGAGGAGGGTTGGCTGCTGAGGCTACTGTACCTTGCCAAAATAGCTGGGGATGAGAAACAAGCCAGCTCGATGGTGCCCCCAGTCTTCAAGCAGCCAGAACTACTTCTGAACATGGTGCAGCAGGAGTATTTTCTCCTAACACTGTTCATGCTCCAACCTACAAAGACCTTTGCTACACAAGCTCACAAAGACTTCCTGACATCTGGATATTCTATTACTAGCCCTCTAATTTTCTAAGGAGGCTTCTCTCCAAACCTGCTTTGAGATGTGCAATACTCTTTTCTACAAATGAATTGGGAACATAATGTTGCATAGTGCCTTAATTAATTGACTTCAGGATAGACTGAAGGGAGTACTGGCAAATGTAGCTCAACTCTTTACTCAAAGAAGGAACACCTTCAGAGTTCATTCTGATTTCACTCACTGTGCCCTTGTATTTCGTGAGTTCCTTTTCTCAATCCATCTTATAGAACCATGGATCATTTGAGTTGGAAGGGACCTTTAAATGATACCTAGACCAACTCTTCTGCAACAAACAGGGGCACCTACAGCTAGATCAGGTTGCTTATAGCCTGATCCAGCATGACCTTGAGTGTCTCCATATCTCTGGGCAATCTGTTCATTAACCTTGTAGTAATTTTTTTCCCCTTCTATCTTACTTCCTTATATCTTGATAGATTCCATGGATCTTGCTCTATTTTGTCGGCATGCCTTTCCTACCAGGATCCCAGAATTGAATAGTGTTTGAGGCGTCCTCAAGTGCCACATCCAAGGGGAATGATCACTTCTCTGGCACTGATGGCTGAGCACTTACAAATGCAGCCCAAGAAGCAGTTGGCTTTCTTTGCTGAAAGGTTTGCTGCTGATGGAGGCAGCTTATCTGAGACAAATCCTTATTGTGTCCTACAAAGGAAGTCCACAGCCTCGGGCGTGACCTGGGTGTGGGTCATTAACATCTTGATTGAGGAGCCATAGAAATGGAGAGGCAATGAAGTCTGATCCTCAGGGATGTTTGGAGTCACGGGAGCAGGGGATGTAAGAAAGTACTTGTCATACCCATCGGGTCATTTAAGGGCTGGTGAGAATCTGCTGTTGTTGTGCAGTTAACACTACTAAAAAGCTCAACTCCTGGGTGATGGTCATCCTTTCTACTGACATCATAGTCGAGAGGAGAAGTGGAGGGGATTTTTAAATCACGTTTTCGAATTCGAGGGAAGCCTAAGTTCAGGACTCATCAAATTTCAACACCTTTTGGGTTGTGATGGTCAAATGAAGGGAAAGCCTGGAGTTAACATACAAGTTAACACAACCTAATTTTCTATTTTGTTTTGCTTTGCTTACTTACTTATATATTTTGAGCAGGGGAATAAAAAAAACTTCCATGTCCTGGCAAATAAATAACCCCCTCACCTGGACCAAGAAGGCACAACGCTGGCCCTATAAATCAAAGTTAGAGAGAAAATGGATGATTGTTTTAGGCATTGTAAACTGTATATTTTCCTATGCAGTTGTTCTAACCCATTTGTGATTTTCTCTCACAGCATGTACACGGCACAGGCTATTGCCACAAATTATGATGTGCAGGTCCAAAGGTACAACTGCAAAAGAGCAGAGGACGAGGATGCAATTCCTGCTGCCTGCTCATGAGGGACGTGCACAAAACCATCTGCAATGTCAGAGTCTGCAGGAAAAGTACGGTCGCTTGCTGATGTCTGCAGAGAGCAGGACAGGTGGGGAGGCTTTGCAGGTGGCTGGGATGAGGACAGCTTTCCCTTTGAGGCTTTAAGGCAGGACATGGATTAATCCTGTCTGGGATCTTGGGCAACCTGAGACTGCACCTTGCTTGAAAAACCCTTTGTGTTGGACCCTTTTTCTCTCTTTTCCTTGCAGTGACTCTTCCACTGTTAGTGTTCACTCAAATGTCCTTTTCACTGAGGCATGACAGCTTTTAAATTGAGGGACAATTAGAACTTATACACAGGAAAATTCCACAGGCTGGGACCTCTCCACCTTCCAAAGCGTCTCCTTTCCCCTGGAGACAGAGGAAATGTCCCTGAGGGATCACTGATGGGAGCTGGGAGCCAGTTATGCAGGTGTGATAGAAAGGCTTTGCAGGCACCTGAGGGATGAAGTTTTGGGGAATGCTAGATAGGGAACAGGAACTCAAGGAGAGAGGTAGATGGTGGGGATGGACAGATAGATGTAACAAAGGTATTTGTGTCAAGGTGGGACAGAAGATGTGGCAGATGTAGTGTGTATGTGGAAATTGGAAGGAGATCAGAGGAACAGAACAGAACCTCAGGAGGCTATGTGGCCTAACCCTGATGCTCAGTATAGTATCAAACAGGACAGGTTGCTCTGCATCCCTTCAGATCTAGTGTATTTCTCATGATAGATACTCTGCAACCACTCTGAGCGTATTCCCATGAGATCCTCATAGCTGGCTTTGAAATAGGTGCCCTGGCATTGCTGCTGTTAACACATTGTCCCCAGAGAATCATAGAATGGGTTGGAAGGGACCCCAAGTATCATCTAGTTCCAAACCCTCAGCCATGGATAAGGTTACCAACCACTGTATCAGGCACTAGGTCATGCCTAAGGCCCCATTCAACCTGGCCTTGAACACCACCGTGAATGGGGCATCCACAACTTCTCTGGGTAGCCTGTAGGTTACTTGCTCTTTCTGAACTTGTGGCTACAAGCAAAGCTGGACTAGCTCCACAGTGTGGAGGAGAGTAACTCAAGTTCTCTACACATCTGCAGCATCTTGACCCCTCTCCTTTTTCCACCATCCTTGTGGTTGTCCCCATCTGTCTGTTCCAACCTGTTTGTCCCCGTTAGCCTGTCTCCATCTTTCTGCCCATTCACCCAAAGTGTCTGGATTCACTTTGGCTCATCCCTGTCCTCCCACCTCACCTCTCATCACAACAAGACTCTGAAGTCACACACAAGGGCTCCAGCTCCAGTGGCCTTTTCTTTTTAATCTTTCCTTCTTCTTTCCATCTTGGAGCTGTTGCCAATTAAGAGCAAGCCATTTGATCATGTCATAGTTCTGATGCCAGCAGGCAGACCTGATTGAGCACAAAAAGGGAGAGAGAGAGAGAAGAAGAGAGAGAAGGGAATAATAATAATAATAACAATAATAATAATATAGAGGAGGAGAGAAGAATAACAGACAGCCTCTTCTTCCATCTTTCCTCTCACAAGGTAAAGAATCAAAAAGTCATTTGATGCATAATTGATTGCTTTGGAGTGACTAGCAAATTGCTAAGGAGCCTTGATTCTCTGGGTAATAAGCATGTGGAAAACACAGGGACGTTTTGACCGCAGGGTTGTATAGAAGGGGGGTCTGGGGAGGAGAGAAAAATAAATACAAAAAAGCACGTAGCAGCAACTAACTGCACCCGTGTGCACTGAGAATATTTTAATGAGCATCAAGAACAAGGGATTTGCAGAAGTATGAGCTCAGGACAAAACAATAGATTAGCAATCAACAACAACAACAAAAAAATAGAAACAAAACAGGGGATTTTTATACTTTTTTTTTTTTTCCCTCTGACAAGAAAAGCACAGAAGTGCTGAGCTGGCAGTGCTGGGACTGCAGGACTCTCTCCCCTCTTCTGCATCTCCAGAGCATGTGAATGGGCAGGGGAGAGATGCTGCTTTAAGAAAAGGGCAGATATGGCACTGACGGACATGATTTAGTTGATATGGTGGTGTTGGGTTGATGGTAGGACTAGATGATCTTAGTGGTCTTTGCCAACCTTAATGATTCTATGATTCAAAGCTCTGCATGGTGCATCCCATCACCCTGCTTGCTCCATCCTGTGCAATCTCACCACCTATGGGCCATTGGCTTTCTAAATGAGTCAGTAAAAGGTCTGGTTCATTGTAAAAAACTCTGTGACTGTTTAGCAGAGAGCTTGGTAGAAGGTTTTAGGGCACTCATTAAGGCTGGAAAAGGCTTCTGAAATAATCTAGCCAATACATCCTCACCATGCCAAGTAAACCAAGTCCCTCAGTGCCACATCTATTCTTTTCTTGAATGCTTCCAGAGACAGTGACTCCACCATCACTGGGCCCCTCACTGCAAGAAAGATATTGAGGCCCTGGAACGTGTTCAAAGGAGGGCAACAAAGCTGGTGAGGGGTCTGGAACACAGGCCATATGAGGAGAGGCTGAAGGAGCTAGGAATGTTCAGCCTGGAGAAGAGGAGGCTCAGGGGAGACCTTATTGCTCTCTATAACTTCCTGAAGGGAGGTTGTAGTGAGCTGGGGGTCGGCCTCTTCTCTCGTGTCATTAGTGATAGGAGCAGAGGGAATGGCTTCAAGCTACGGCAGGGGAGATTCAGGCTGGACATTAGGAAGTATTACTGTTCAGAAAGGGTGGTCAGGCACTGGAATGGACTGCCCAGGGAGGTGGTGGAGTCACTGAGCCTGGGGGTGTTCAAGGAAAGGCTGGATGTTGTGTTGAGGGACATGGTTTAGTGGGAGCTATTGGGAATAGGTGAACGGTTGGACTGGGTGATCTTGAAGGTCTTTTCCAACCTTGGTGATTCTATGATTCTATGATTCTATGATTCTATGATTCTATGATCACCCTAGGCATTGCCTTATCACTCTTTCTGAGAAGAAATTTTCCCAGATATCCAAAAAAAATACATCAAGACCTTGAATCATCACTTGGTTTGCAAACTCCAACCCCACCCTGAGCTCAGCCCTGGGCAGCAGATGCTCAGAAGCTCTGTTTTTCCCCAGAAGTGATTCATGTAAAGCCTGCATACACCAAGGCGTTTGCAGCCCTTCAGGGAGAAAACTTCTGTCTTAGTGAGCATGGAGAGGACTGGTAACCCTAAAGGAACTGGTGAACTGAATCCATCTACAAGGAGTAAATGAGTGTCTTTTTCTGCTTCCTTGCAGTCTCAGTCGGCAGGCAACTGTCATTAACCCAGCTTGAGGCTGGCTTTCTGCCTCCATGCACAGAGCTTTAAATGTGCTGGTGAAGTGGGGAGTGGGATGTCCCATGGATCTATGGTGTGCCCCAAATGGTGTGTCCTCAGGGATATCCATGATTTGAAGCCACATACTATGCTCTTACAGTGATGGAAATTTCCTGGGGAGCTCAAGGGAGGATTTGGTGGTGACAATGGTGGTTGTACTGTTTCTTATAAAATCCATTTAATGAGGTGAAGCTGATCCTTTGAGTCAGACGGAATCTGAGTGCTCCCAATGGAGAATGCTTGTGGAAGAGACTGGAAGAGCTTAATGGGGTGATGGGATAGGAGAAATAGCTCCTGGAGGTCTGCTCTTATCGGAAGCAGCATTCCCTCTGCAGCATTTTTAGCTAATAGCTGTTAGATATTATCATTATTATCATTACCTATCATCCTATATTGATAGGAAAACTCATAAAGGCATCAGAAGTTTGTCTTTCTGACTTTCTTAGGCCCTTCTCACTTGCTCTTGGGATCCATGGGAGCTACTGTATTGCAAAGGATGACGCTCCCTGTGCACATCTAAGGATGCAACACACCATCCACAAAATAACACATTGTGTGCCCTGGAAACAAAACCAGTGTGACCAGATGATCATCATCTACCAGAGCAGCAATGCCTGATGAGTTCCCAGCAGAGGAATGCTTCCCAAAAGCTCTCTGTTCTGATCCTTGAAGCAGAACTGTTAAATACCTTAATCACAGAGCAATTCAGAACCAGAAATTATGGATTTATGATGAGCATCAATTGTTTTTATGCAGTATTACACTTTTTCCCCGTACCTCCTCTGGTATTAACACTGTAGTGGTCCAGGGGCTCTACCTGCATCTCTTTCCTCTCTCTCTCCCAAAGAACTGATATCTCCTCTGGTCTACATTGCAGCTACCTTTTCCCTTCAATTTGTCCAGCAGATCAACATAAATCCACTGCACTTAACAAAATTTTTTACCAATTTGACAATTTCTTTCAGATCTGCAGAAGCATTTGTGGGCTGAAAATCCATCTGCTATCTATGCTAAAGGTCTAATAAAGGTATTATCCATCTCAGCATACTTTGCTGGTCTCTATCTCTAGTTCTTAAACTTTGCTGCAGCGTACTCGTTTGTCACATGAACTGTGCTCCTTGGTGTTCTGGGGACTTCCTTGGTTCAAAAATACATTTATCACTGCTCTCTGTAATTAATATTATTATTTTTGGCTGTATCTCCATTCCCTCCCACCTGTGCTTCTGCATCTGTCTTTGCACTCTATGAAAAATCAGAGCACCTTGGTCACTGCATTTGATTCAGCTTCCAGCAGCTCACACCCTGGGATTCTGCTGGAAATGGATAAAAGACCCAGAGACCCTCAAATGGGACCCCAGCTCTCCTGGGGAGGGATCTGAGACATGGCTTGGATCACATAGCTGCCCAGATTCAATATGAAGAAATATCAGTTTATATATCTTGTTGTAGCTTTGCATGAGGTTTCTTTCTCCATTTCATCTCCATCTCAAACACTTTGTTTGTGGTGGACCCGACTTTTTCGTCACGTAACTTCTGAGCCTTCAACCTATGTCTTCCTGAGAGTGCCAGCTGAAGGCTGGATTTCTGTGTTTGTGTGGTTGCACAGACACACTTGTGCGCATGTCTAGCTGTGTTGTGTGGTCAGGGTCATAAATATCTCATTAGACATGGGCTGGTTTGGGTGTGCTTGCAGATGTACCTGCCATTTCGGTGCATGTATTTGCATATGTTGACATCTGTTGCATGCATGTGCTCTTCTTTGGCCCCATATATTTGCCAACATGGTTGTGTTGTGGATGGGCACCTATGTGCCCCTCCAATAAACAGTGGAGATCTTTCCGGGCCCACCTCTTGTTTGATCCCCTTTTTGAGGCTTTAATGGGCTTTGGGCGCAGTATTTGAAATCCTCCAATGCAGTGCTGGATGAAAGCTAGTTACCTGGCAGCATACAACCACTTTTCTGCTGAATGTCCACAGAAAAGTCCCTAACTCATTCCATGGATGAGAAAAGGTAATGAGAAAGCCTTGTGTCACCCAGGAGACAAAGTTCCAAGACCACTTTCAAAGGTGATGACAGAAATTCTTGTACCTTCTGTAACCATAAGACCACATCTGGAATGGTGGAACAGAACCCTGTGTCTGGGTGACGCCTCATGGAAGGTCATGGTGATTCCACACATAAATCACAGACCAGTCTAGTTTGGGAAAAACCTTCAAAGTCCAACTATCACCCTGACCTGTCAAGTTCCATCACTAAACAACTTCCTTTAGCACCATGTCTACACATCTTTTAATTACCTCCAGGGACAGACACTCCACCATTTTCCTGGGCAATCCATTCCAATGCTTGACCACTCTTTTCCTATAAAAATTCTCCCTCGTGTCCAATATAAATGTTCCTTGGCACAACTTGAAACCACTTCCTTGGTCATAGACTCATAGAATTGTAGAATTGTAGGATCATAGAATCATTGAGTCACAAAATCATAGAAGCGTGGAATCACATAATCACAGAATCATAGAATTGTAGGACTGTAGGATCATTGAATCATTGAATAGAATCACAGGATCATGTTGAAAAAGACCTGTAAGGTCATCATATCCAACCCTTATCCAGCCTTGCTGAGATAAGCTGGTCTAGCCAGCACCATGCCCAGCACAGTGGCGGATGCACATCACCATCTCCACTCCTGGAAACTCTTGCCCAGGGCATCACCTTGGTCTGATGAATGCACCCCTCCTCCCTGCATACCTTCCCCACTGCTGGATGCTGTGCTGCTGGCAAGAGCTCGTTAATATTCCGACAGCTCCGATCTCACTCTCTAAATGAAGGCCTCTCTTAAAGAAGGGTTTATAATTGGGCTCCTGCTCCGCCGCGTGTGGCCTCATCAAGTCATTGCACAGCAGCACCTCGGCGGTGTGCCTCTGAGAAGAAAATCAGGAAAAGAAAAGGAGGAAGGGGAGGAAGGGGAAAAGAAGGGAGGAAGGAAGGGACCCCGAGCCCCCCTTTGAAAGGGAAGCAAAGAGAAGAGACCTGTCAATAGGATCAAGCTTATGGTGGCCGTGAAAAGCCTGGCAGCTCCACACTCACTGATGCTGGGGAGGGGGAGCAGTGGGAAACCACGGGTCGATCCGCTGAGATGAAGGCGAAATGACAGCCCCTGAGGCTGGCAGGGTTTGAAAGGAGAACACACAGGAGCCAAAACCTGCAGAGAGACACTTGCAACTTTTCACTTATTCCCTTTGACAAGACAATGGAGTTTTCTTTCCTTTTTCCCCCATCCCTCCTCCCCTTGTTTTTTAAAGTGGGTCCCATAGGGAGAGGCAGAGAGTTCTCAAAGGATGAAACAACGGGCGTGACGAAGAGGGGAAGAGAGAAGAGGAGGGGAAAGGAGAGGAATGGAGCTCATTTCCACACAGGACTGCTTTCCCAGGAGGAGGAAGGAGTGAACCAAGAGGGGCATTTCCCTCTAATTGCAGTAGGTTGAATAGGGCTGCCCAGAAGTAGTGTTCCTATAGCTTGGGGCATGGGGAAGAATACAAACCAAGGGGGAAGTTATAGAGGGTTGCAGCCAGAGCATTCACTGTGGGGCAATGGAAAGTTTCCCATAGTTGACTGTAGTTGGAAGGGAGCAGGGTTGGTTCAGGGTGGAAGAAGGAGAGCAAAGTGGAGCGACTGCATCCTTTTGAGCCTGTCCTCTGTTCCTTGGTAACGCTGATGTAGACTTTATGTATGACCTGAGAAACTCCATGTCCCCCTAATCATCTTGCTCACACACCTGTGAGGTGAGATTCATCCTGGGAAATGCTTTAGTAGGAGTAAGTAAACGTCACATTGGACTAGACGACATTTAAGGGTCCGTTCCAACTCGTGATTCTATGATTTCTAATATTTTCCAATACAAAACACGGGAATGTTCTTTTCCACGTGTCTAGCTCTTAACTTTATGTTTGTTCAAGAAGAAAGCTGATATTTACAGGAGATGGTGCAGGGAAGGATGGGGCGGCCCCATGGCCAAATTAAATTAGAGAGGCACAGACCTAGATGATATGGAAAAAAATGAGTTTGGGAAGGTGCTGACTGCCCCACATGTAAGGAAAACTTTGGCTTTCCCAAAAGGAAAACAGAAGTCATCATTTGGCAACAAAAGCTGAGAAGGATGAGAATTAATTTCCCAACAGCTCATTTAGCCAGAGGATGACAGACATCCACCTTCATTCACAAGATCACTCCAGAACCAATTTTTCCTTGTAGACAACGGCATACTTTGGAATGTACACTCACAGTCTGCTCAGGACAAAAGAAGAACTATGGGACTGATTCTATTTTGTACTGGATGTTGATAGATGTGAAGCTACAGGCTTGGGCTGTAGGAAATAGCAATGGTCCAGGCAAGAAGGAAAAGTGAACTTCAGAAGACTTGAAATGTGAGAGATCTAGAAGAGGGTCAACATCATTTTCCACTGGTGGGCATGGAGGTCTATGAATGACCACCTTATGTGATTTTTACGGGTTTCATCCCTTGACTGCATGCAGGATGCTGTCATACAGCTGCAGAATGATGTCATACAGAATGATTTGGGTACAAGAGGAACTCTGCAGATCATCCAACCAACTGCTCACGCAAAGCAGGGACAAGTTAGGCCATAAAATTATGTTCAGACTGTCTCCAAGAAAAAATACTCCACAGCCTCTTTTAGTCTGTACTTCAGGTTTTGAAGACCTTTGTGCAGGAAAATTTCCTTTTATCAGTCAGGATTTCCCATTTTCCAGCTTGTTGCATCATGTTCTCCTACTGTGTACATCTGTGATGAGTCTGCCACCATTGTCACACTGAGCAACTATGGATGGCAATATGATCTCCCATTGCCTAATCTTCTGGTGAATTAACCCAGCTCTTAGCCCCTCATCTTACGTTCTTTGCTTTGGTCCTAGCCACCCTGGTGGCTTTTTCTGGACACATTTGCTCTCCTTCTCACAATTGTGCCATAGTGACCCTAACAGGAGGGTCATTACAGTGACCATGTCCCCATCATGCACCTCAGCATCATGGCGTATGAGCAGTAACAGTGTTCCCTTCCTGATTTCCAGCCTCCATGCCAGCTGATGACTGTAGAGATATTTGCATGATGGAGTTTGGAGTGGTGAATCCCTAAAGTCCTTGGGAGGAGACTTGCATGTCTTGGAGAGTAAGATTTTGTCTCTTTATGTGGCGATCCCAAGGGAGACATGGTGGGATGGGGAACATCTCTGTGAGTAGTACACGAATATCAGTTGACTAATGCTGTCCCATCACTCCGTTGCTGGTGCATCTTCCAGTTGAAACATGGCACCTCTTGCTTGCATGTCTTGGAGAGTAAGATTTTGTCTCTTTATGTGGCGATCCCAAGGGAGACATGGAGGGATGGGGAACATCTCTGTGAGTAGCACAAGAATATCAGTTGACTAATGCTGTCCCATCACTCCGTTGCTGGTGCATCTTCCAGTTGAAACATCGCACCTCTTGCTTGCCCTGTTCTGAGACATGGGTAAACCCTCTCAAGAGAGACCCAACTGCTAACTGAAGTCCATGACACACACCTGTTCCCTGGGTCCTTCATAGATCCCTTGCTTCTGGCATCTGAATGCCACCTGCCCAAATGCCTGAGTGTCCTGGCCTCTGTTATATAGAAGCTGTTGGAAAGCTGGATTGAAACATGGTTCTTTTCTGCATGCATGGTGGGTCAGTAGCGGTGAAGGAAAGTTTTTTGAATACTTTGGAGATTAGCTATAGCCCACATTTCATTTTCTGGACTACTAATGGCAGAAAGAGGAAGCCCAGAATGAATGACTTAGGTAACTCTGGAAAGAACAAGCCATGAAGTGTCCCTGAGTGCTGCCTTTGCAATGCTCTGTGACCTGGCTACATTCTGCTTTTTGTCATCCAGAGCAAAAAGGCTAATACATGATGTAGATGCTTCCCCTGCAGGTAGGAGGTGCAAACTGTTCTTTCTACATTTTTGCTATTCCTGTTGTGCTGCCTGGCTATTCATCAATATTTCCAGCTTACACCATGCCATCAAATTGGGTTCACCAGCACATAGCTCCCAGCACAAAATGCCACCACTTCTCCAGCTCTGAGTTAATCCTGAAAACCCAACTCCTGGTCCATAGAGGTACCCATCTTGCTTCTGAATCATAGAATCACAGAATATCTTGAGTTGGAAGGAACCCATGAGAGTCACTGAATCCAACTCCTAGCTCCATGTAGGAGCTCCAATCACCCCTTCTCTTGGCTACTCCTTTTTATCAGCCTCTGCCTGTGATTTTGCCATTGTAACCATGCATGTGTATTATGACCTTACATAATGATCTGTCCCAGCTTTTATCTCTGATGAGACAAGAAGAGGGATCTTATCAATGTGTAAAGATACCTAAAAGGGAGGGTGCAAAGAGGATGGAGCCAGACTCTTCTGGTGATGCCCCATGCCAGGACAAGAGACAGTGGACACAGAACACAGGATATTCCTTCTGACTGCAGGTTGATCAGGGAGGTAGTAGAGTCTCCTTCCTTTGAGATTTTCAAAAGTTAACTGGACATGGTCCCATGCAACCTGCTCTAGGTGACTCTGCTTGAGTAGAAGCTAAAACAGATGGCCTTTAGAGGTCCCTTTCGATCTCAGACATTCTGTGATTATGTGATTAAGTGCCAACAAGTATGGAGGGGAAATTAGTGGGAAGGATGTCCCCTTGGAGAGGTAACATGCCAGCCCTTGTCATGGCCTAATCCACAGCTTTTTGATTGCCCTTGAGCCTTGTCTTTATTTGTAGAGCATCTCAGCTGTCCCAGCATCAAGGGACATCAGCTGTGTCAGCTTGTGTGTTGTGCATGATGATGGCATGACATACCCTGCTGGTTGTGAAGCTGACACAAGAGAAGGCAAATGCACAGTCCCCCAGGGCAAGCCATCCACTCATTGGAGGAGACAGACAGCACAGTCAGGCTGTCTGGAGGGGCTGCTCCTTTAGGAGTGCATTGTAGCTACCCAGGGCACAAGGAAAAAGCAGTCTGGTAGCTCTCCGACTTTCAGAAATGCTTAGGTGCTCACCCTACTCCTTTTTGGGAGAATCAACCTTCAAGAGCCCAACATGACTGCATGGGAAAAATCCTCTACCATCATTCTCACCTGCATTTTGTATTTGTCCTCTTTTAGATTCTCTCCCTCCCTCTTTGTCTTGCTTTTCTCTCCATTCTCCCCTCCACCTTGGTTTTGTATTCCTCTTTCTCCCCTTTTTCTCCCCTTTTTCTTTCTTTTCTGCCCTATGTGAACACATCAACATACGCACATTGGCACACTTATGCCTCCCTGTGCTAGCTAGCTGGGTTCATAGGAGCAGATTTGGGCTTGACATTACCATAAGCAGCAGGTTAATGGGGGCCTACTTAAGAACTTTTTGTGTTATTTTCCCCTGATGTGTCTGTATGAATACCTGGCCTGCAGCATCACCACGGAAGATTGGAAATGCTCCTGCCATGGACCTTTACACGGCACATTTTAGGATCCCCGCTGTGTTTTCTTTCTAATAAGAAGAAAGACCTGTCAGCATTAAGCAAATCAGCCGTATGTCTCACCTCCCTGAGCTGTGTCACACATAAATATCTGAGGGCTTTTTTTCATCCCCCCCTTCTTTTTCCCTTCTTTCCTCTCCTTTCCCATTCCTGTCCTCTTGGTTTTAACGAAAGAAAAGTTTAACGGGCTCACAAAGGAGAGCGAGAAATATCCATAAAACTCCAATTTAAACCTCTTTAACCCATTCCTCTGCTTTCCCTTTCAACTTGGAAGCACACCCTTTTTTCTTCCTATTAGGAAGAAGGTTTGAATTTCTCAAGCAGCCGGAGGGGAAGAAAGAGGAGGAGGAGTATGGGGGGGAAGGAAGAGTTTCTGCATATGTACAGCTGCTGTAAGAAGGGTTTGTAAAGGTGTAAGGGAATGGAAAAGCAGGGATAAAATGGTCCTAGACACAGGAGCTGCTGCGAGAGGAGTCTGGTGAGGCTTGAAAGAGAGGAGAATCTCACGAATCAACATCAGAAAGTTTTCCCTTCCAGACTCTGGGATTGCCTTTTTGAGTAATTTATCTTCCTTGTCTTTTAATGCTAAATTGATACACAGCTCTGATTGACTACAACTGAGACACGTCACAGAGATGGGGTTGAGAAAAGAAGATATGGGGAAATTTGGCTTTTTTTTCTGGCCAATGCTGTTCCTACCTAAGTAAAGTTGCAGACATAGCTTCTGATTCCAGATGTGGAGCAGCTGGGTTGTTCTGGTGCTTGGAGATTCATCCACTTGGACCTTTGCTGGTGATTCACCGTGATCTCCAAACCATTCTTGCTCCACTCCTCTCAGGTCATTTCAGTCTCCATCAGCCATGCCTCCAGCTCCTCATTGCCTCTCTGGCTCCTGGGGTTTCTCCAGCCCCACTAAGGGTCATGGTTCTCATGTATGGTCCCACTGATACAGTGCTGAGGTGGTTTGCTCCCTGCATATCCTTTTTCTGTCAAGATGATTATAAAGGCAACTGGGAAGAAGAAGACTGTCAGCACTTGGCTTGCTCAAAAGCTAGGAAGGAAGAATTATAGAATGGCTTGTATTGGAAGGGGCCTTTAAGATCATCTAGTTCCATCCCCCCTTGTCTGAGCTGGTTGCCAACCACTAGATCAGGTTGAAGGCCCCACTCAACTTGCCTTTGAACACCTCCAGGGATGAGGCATCCATGACTTCTTTGCATAACATATTCCAATGCCTCACCACCATCTGAATAAAGAATTGCTTCCTTATATCTGAAGGAAGGACATCTACTCAGCAGTCAGAAGGTTTTCTCTTGGTTTCCTCTTGATTTTGATGGGACATTTGGATTTTAGATGCTTAGACATTCACATGTTTTACTAAGGGACGTGGTTTAGTGGGGAGATATTGGTGGTAGATGAATGCTTGAGCTGGATGATTGTGGAGATCTTTTCCAAGGTTGACAATTCTGTGGTTCTATGATTTTCACTATGGGAAAAAGTAATTTCATGACATTCATCATGTGAAATGATTGGCTTTTATTTTTGTTGTTGCTGTTGTGTGTTTTTTTGTCCTGCATCGATAGCTGGTGTTTCCCAAACATATATGGTTGAACTAGATGATCTTAGTGGTTTTTGGAGCCATTTGTGGTCAGGCTGGATGGGGGTCTGGGCACCCTGATCTAGCTGTAGCAGTCCCTGTCCACTGCAGAGGAGTTAGACTAGATGACTTTATAGGTCTCTTTCAACTCTTGACAATATTACGATTCTATGACTCTCAGATTGCTGGGAGTTTTACTTGCATAAGTGCTTTGGAGGCACTTGGTTTTTATTTTTCTATTGTAGATCAGAAAGGCTGACTTAGCATCCAGGACATATCTTTATTAATAAATTAAACACACTTTGGATCAATCTGTGACACAGAGGCCATATGGCACAGAATATTCATATTTACCTCATTAAAGTGTCGTATGCTTTTTGACACATTGGTCATATCTAACTTCCTCTTGGGAATGAACACTTGGCCCTTGATGACTGTGGAACTGCGCTTGTGCATCATGTGGGAGGCAGCTAATTGGGCTGGTCCTAATCTGAACTATTAGTTTAATGGCGATTGGATTCCAGGGCCTGAACATGTTCTCTAGCACTCCGTTACCTCAAAGACAGTCAAACTCCATTGACTCCGAGGACTTGGTGAAATTGCTTTCTACTGGGGGAGCCTAAACCGTACATAAAGGCCTTGCATCAGTTCAAGTGAATGAGTTACACAGTCAGACACAAACCCCTAAATGGCTGGAGTTGCATCGTGCAATCCCAGCTTCCCACTGTGCCCTTCCTGACTCCTGGTGACTTACAGCCTCTTGGTTCTGGTTCATCCATGTTCCAGCTCATGCTGGCTGCCTATAGCTCTCAGCACACCCATCTGCCTGCTGACTTCATCCTTACACTGTCTGGGACACACGCCAGGGCATGGGAATAACACATCTCACCTTCCCCAGAGTGCATTTCTCTGAGCGAATCCAAACTGCTGAACTGAGCAGAACCATACTGAGCTATCAACCTTTTACCTTCTAAACCCAGACTTGGTGAAGTGAGGGGAAACAATAAAAGAGCACTGATACTGCCACTAATACTTCTTTCAGAATGCAATCACGCTGAGAGAGGGGGTTCAAGAGCTGTACCAACCTATGACATCCGAAGCAAGCTTGTTGTACTGCTATTGAGATGGCTTAATGATCTGGGGACACAATTTTCCCTTCAAATGCAACAGGTCCCAAAGGATGCCCCGATGAGCCCTGTGGCAGAGCAAAATCCTCTAAACCAACAGACAAGCTTATTTATTATTCATTTTATTGTGCACTTCTTTCATCAGCTCTTCACCAATGCATAGCACAGCTCTGCAACCACTTGGGGTGTGAAATGACAGACCGGCTCCCTTGAGGATGAAATAGAGGGTCCAGGGGCTGAGACAGCTGGCAGAAATTCCTAGACTTTCACCCTAGGCATAGACACCATGATATTTTTCACATCCCATCCAAGTGGCTTCTGCCCTCTCATTCCCATGTATTGCTGGTGACAGGAGGGAAACTAAGCAATAAAACTGCCAAAACTCAATGAAGAGAGGGGTTTGAAAGAGCGTTGCCTGCTTGCCATCTGCCTACTATTTCTTTGTGGTTAGAAGTGGCAGGAAGACTAGGTGGGGGTTGGCTGCCCCAAAGACTATGTCCTATTGGAGTTCCCATTCTCAAGGCCAGTGGGCAATGGATGCACAAATTTGCATTATGAAATCCTCTTATCCTACAAGACAGGGCAACAGTGCTGGCTGGATGCCATTTAATAGTTTACCAGTACATGCAGAGCTATTGGGAACAGAATCATATGGAATCATAGAATGGCTTAGTTGGATGGGACCTTAATGATTGTCTAGTTCCAAATCCCTAGTTGACACCCACTAGATCAAACCTCCCAGGGACCCATCTAACCTGATTTTGAATTCATCCAGGAACAGGGCATCCTGAGTCTCAGCAGACCTCAGTCTCTCCTGGAGCATTCATGGCCAAGCCTGAGGTCCTCTAACAATACCATCCCAATGCGCCAAAGAGCTCTAAACACCTAAACTTCTCAGAACAAAACAGAGAGGGTTTAGTGGGGAAGGAGCCAACCCATCCATGGTGCTCCTGAGAGTATCACCTGAGACACTCATTCTTCAGCATGAGGAGGAATCAGGGAGAGATGGGAGGGAAGGTGAAAGGGGCAAAAGGTGGAACAAAAAAACCTCCTGCAAAGGACTTTAATGCATCTTAAAGTGGAAGTCTTCATGTCCGACTCTTGTCATGGCAGCGGGGCCAATCTGCTGGATTCCATTTTCAGGGGTGGGCAAGGCACTTTGCTCAGAGGGGCTGCTGGCTTTTATAAGCTTTTATTTCTGCGGCTCAAACAGCTCAGTAGAGGTGTGCTGTCATTAGAGTGACTCTAAAAGTATCCAGAGGTTAGTGGTGACAGACTGACTGACCTGTCTCTGTCAAGCTTGGAACATATGAGGGGGAGAAAAGAGGAGGTAGGATCAATCTCCTCCACAAAAAGTATGGTTTGGAGTAGACAATGAAAAACAGACAGCTCTGGTATCCAGCCTCTAAATGGACTTAGATCCTTTCCAGTTATTGCCTCAAATCGGTTCATGTAGATGGAAAGGAGATTCATAAGCCACTCTACCAGGGGAAACTGGCACAGGTATATTTGGTGGTTTCCCTGTTTTCAGCTGGGTGAAGAGTGTTTCCAGCTCTGAAGATGTTGTCAACCCATTATTTTGCAGGGTTCTGCAAGGAAAGAAATAGTCTGGCAATGACGTCAGTGCCTCTGAGTTCCATCAGTGTAGAAACCCGACCACAGACTATCAAGCTTTGATTTTAAGGGGATCCTACTGTTGTCCCTCTCAGGTGTGAGCCAAAAGTGACAGCATCTTTCATGATAGGCAGAATTATGCTAGAGAAGAGCAAGTAGTGTGGATAAAATCCTGTCTCTTTTCCCTGCTGTTTCCTAAAAATTTAGCCCCCAGAACTGAAATTGTTCCTGTCCCAGGTCCAGGTCATCATTTAATCCATGATGTGAGCAAATCTCGCATCCTGGATACACACAGAATGTGAACACATGGGGAAATTGCTTTTTAGTATTTCCTTATGATGATTAAATTCCTTCTGTTCTGACTCTTCTCTTTGGATCCTGATTTTGGCCTTGGCCAGGGCTGGTCTGGCCAGGATGCCAAACTTGTGGTTGCTAATACAGCTCCTAGAGTCCCCCCACCATCACCAAACCTTACATCTGCTCCCTGCAGTTACATCTCTGTGCTGCTCCTTCAAAATGAGCATTTCCCAGAGACAGCTCCATTATTCCACTGCTGAGATTACTTTTTTTCCTGTTTATTCTTCTTACAGAAAATATATCTAACTTATTTTTCCTCCCACCTCCCCTCCTCCTTCTTCTATCTCCTAAGCTCCCTTCCTGTCTGTTTGCAAAGAGAGGTTTCGAGACCAATTTCAAGGTGGATTCAGTACTGGAAGATTGGGAAATTTAACATCAAGAAGTTGTTTGAGGCTGCAGAGTGGTATGTGCTCCCTCCTGAGATGGAGGAGTCCAAAGAGGCCCTTGGAAATGCAGCCTGAGCTAATCAGGCCTGTGGAGAGCCAGAAGGACCCCTGAAGTGGATTTCTGCACAGGCTTCCTAAAGCTATACTTTCCAGGAAGTGCAAAATAGAAGAGGGATGAAGGGCAGGGAATTTTGGACATGCTGTTCCCCATTCCTCTGCTATAGGAGTTCCTTGTCAGGTCACCTCTTCCGTAGCTTTTGTTATCCCACCTGGTCTGTGATGATGGCAGCGCTGAGGCCGTCCGTAGGCACAGATGGAAACATGCTGACACAGAGGGATAATACAAGATAGGAGGAAATGACTTTTAGTTGCAACAGAGGAGGTTCAAGTGGGATATTAGAAAAAAAAATTCTCAGAAAGAGTGGTAATGCATTGGAAGAGGCTGCTCAGGGAGGTGGTGGAGTCACTGTCCCTGGAGCTGTTCAAGAAATGTGGAGATGTGGCACTGAGGGATATAGCTTAGTGGTCACAGACATGGGTTGGTGGTTGGACTGGATGATCCTGTTGGTTTTACCAACCTTAATGATTCTGTGATTGATTCTGTGAATATATCACGATTAAGGGATGATTGCCAAAGTCAGAAAAGGCAAAGCTGATGGATGTCAATGGAAAGTATCAAAATCCCTTCTCTTGAGCACCCAGTTGTGCCTCAGAAGATGGACAATTCATCCTTTATATACAACAGGTGTCTTTGCAGTTCCTCACCCATTGGTCTTCTCCCATTTTCCATCATCCCTTTTCTGGGAGAAATCTGGATGAAAAGCACTGTTCTTTCAACATCTGTCTTCTTCACCAAATCTTGCTGTTCTTTGAGAAGGAATTCTTTGAGAGGAATACCAACATCCCCACAAATGGCTCTGTGGATTAGATTTATCTAGTCCATGTTCTCTAAAGCACAAGGCAAGTTATGACACTATCTGTGCACAGCTTCTTGCTGTGGGCTGGGAATTGAGTCTCCACAACTTAGTTCCTCTTCAGTTTTTGTGAATAGTGTCTTTTCCCCAATAAATTCTTCTGTAAGCTCATAAATTCTCTTTGCAACCTGGTTGATTGAACCAAATGGACACATATCCTTCCTTGAATGCTAGCTGGGGGCCATCAGATACAAACCACTTGGGTCAGGAGTGATGCCTGTTTGTGGTCTCCAAAGGAGCAACAAAACCCAACACATCGCAAGATCCCTCTATGTGCTGTGTTCCTACTGCCCTTGGCTGTGCTTCAGGGCTTGTCTTTTGCCTTTTCACCACTCTCTACAGCTCCGTCCACACAGCTCATTCAGTGGTGGGAGCAGCCCTATAGAATGCTGAATTTGCTGCTGTACATTAGGCCAAATTTCCTGTGTCCGGTCAGGGTTTCATCTATACTTCCTATTTCATTAAATATAAAGCAGATCTCTCTGTGCCACAAGGTGGAAAGCGCCTCATTGTTTGCTTTCAAGGTAAGATAGACTTCATGTCCATGGGACATTACTCAATATTGGTATGTTGCAAGCTGAAATGTTGTGGCTGTATGTATGTTATGACAAGGTGAGTGAAGTGTGAAGCACTGGAACATGTTGCTGAGAGAGGTAGTGAATTTCCCATCCCAAGAGACATTCATGGTTAGGCTAGACAGGTCTCTGAGAATTGTGATCTAACTACAGATGTCCCTCTTTCTTGCAGAGGAGATGACTTTTAAAAGTCCCTTCCTACTCAAATGGTTGAATGATTCTATGATCACTGTGACTCCACTGATGTTGTCAGTGTCCTAGATTTTTCAGAGCCTCTCCAGACCAAAGCTCTGATGTTTGTTACACCAACCTCACTTCTTAAGTAGTTGTCACCCACAAGCTTGGGGAGGATGCATTTCCATGCAGGTTGCAGGAGAAGATGTTGAACTTCACTACCATCATGCTCGGAAATGAATAAGCAAATCTTTCAGGGCAGGAGACAAGAGAGTTCTATCTAGTTCAGTGTGCCCTGACAGCCAAAAATGCCCAGCAATGCCATTGACATAAATCTATTAGAGAGCACCCAAAGAAGGGCTACAAAGATAGGGAAGGGATCTGAAGGGCAAGGGGTGTGAGGGGTGGCTGAGATCCCTTTGTTTGTGTGGCCCAGAGAAGAAGAGGCTGAAAGGAGTCTTCACGGTGACCTAAAGTTCCCTCATGATGTCCTACAGCCAGCTCACAATCTCTGCTCTGTGATGACAGTGACAGGACCCAAGGGAATGGCATGGAGCCATTGTCAGGGGAGGAGGGAACCAATGTCAGGGGAGGGTCAGGCTAGGGGTTAGGAAGAGGTTCTCACCAGAGGGCAGTGGACGTAGAACAGGCTCACCTGGGGCAGTGGTCATAGCCCCAAGCTGCTGGAGTTCAAAGAATGTTGGGGCACCATTCTCAGACATAGGATTTGGGTTTTGAGCGGTCCTGTGTGGAGCCAGGAGTTGGACTCAGTGATCCTTGTGGGTTCCTTCCAACTCAGGATATGATTCTACTATTCTATGGCCCTGTGCAGACCGCAGAAGTCCAAGGGATGGTTCTGGATGGGCATAACCAATTATCTTTCTACATAAGTGGAGAGTATTTAAGCTGCACTAAGAGACCAAACAAACACAGAATTAAAGCTTACCAAAAGAATCACTTTTGGGTAATGACAGTCAGGTGCTTGTCTTAATGGCTCAGTTTTGGATGCAGTGAAAATATTCAGCATTTGTCTGACAAAGAGGATAGATGAAGGGAGAAAATATCTTTGGCCAAAGGAGAGAAAAGGATGAATGAATTCCAGGTCACTAAGTTTGTCTCACTTGCTGAAGATCTGGCATCAAATAGTAAAGGCAGTGCACCGCAATCAAAAAGTGACCTATTTATTTTAAGGGATTTGAAGACCAGTGTTTCCGTTCAAACCTCTTTATCTGTAAAGCAGCAGTGAAATATTTCACTGTCAGTGCACATCTGATTTTGTGTTGCTGGAATAGGGGCTTCCTCTTTCATAGAAAGAATGGTAAGTATGTTTTGGTGCATACGTCTAGCCACAGATGTCTCTGTTTATTGCAGAGGAGTCCAACTCAAATGATTCTATGATGTTATGATTAGCACAAGTGTGGTAGTGGATGATGACCACTTTAGGGATGAAAATCACTCTTATTCCTTATTATCTAATTCCTTAGAAAATATCTATCCAGAGGAAGCAGTGCAATATTGGACCTCAGCCCCGTGTATATTCCACTCTAGAGCATATGCTGGAGGCTGGGAGAGTGTCATGGAAAGTTTTGCACAGATCCTATACCTTTTCCTAGACTATTCTTCCCTGGACCATCAGAAAATGCTGAAACTTTGGAAATGGTGCTTAGGAAACACTGAACTTAGAACTCCTCAAATCTGGGAAAAATATAGAATCTGTGAATGTGTGAACAGCAGAATGCCTCCTGGAAACAAGCAGATTTACTACCTTGAAGCCAAACGTGCTTGTGTTAACATTTCACACTTTGATAATAACACAAACCAAACCCAGACTTTCCAGTTTACCTGCAAACAGATGAAGAGTTTTCCCTTGCAAATGCTGCTCTGCAATGCACTACCCAGAAGCAATCAGAGTTTGCCCAAGCAGCATTTTTGTGATGCTCCATGAAAAATATTTGTTCAGCTCTTCTGGAGAGCGTGAGCTTCAAGGAACTTGAAAGCAAAGGATTTGCCTTGCCTTGGGCTGCTGAAAAATGCTTTTCCTCCACAGCTCTCAGTGGAGATGAGGAGGAGATCATCATGTCTGATGTCAGCAATGGTCATGGAGGATGTATAAAGACAGTGGTAGCCAGGACACAAGTAAATGAGAAAAGGAGACTTCCCCTATGCTCTGACAACAACATATCTCAACCATATGTCTGCCTTGGCCACAAGGCTAAAGATCTTGTTCACATGACAAACTCTGCTGGTGGAAGATTCTTTTCTGCAAAAAAACACGTTATAATTTTCTCCTTGCTGTCAGGCCCCAGAGTCTACCAATAAGAGCTGGTGAATGGCCACTTGAAGGCACTTGGGATCCATAGAGAAGTGGAGCTCTCCCTCTGACAAGGATGAGGAAGGGTCAAGAAATGTGTTCTTGAACATGTCCCTCCCTAGATGTTCCGTGATCAGCCAATCTGCAGGATGCTCCTCAGCCTGAAGGCTCCTTGGGGCCATGATGGATGAAGTCACACCTCCATCCTCCTTCCTGGAACTGCATTGTAATTGGTAGCGGTGGCCAGAAGGGTTCCCAGGGGCTTGATGAGGAATGAGTCCACTAGTGGAGGAAAGGGGGATGAGTAGAGGGATGTCTTTGTGTGTGGGGATGCAGTGAATGTCAGTTAATGGAGCTGGGTGATTCAGCTGCTGCAGAGGAAGCATCAGGGGATGCTTTACGCCCTGGTACTGCTGGCAGGAACATTCCGGAGGCTCCGTAGCACATAAGTAACTACAATGGGTAATTGCTTAATAATTAAAGATATGTAGTGCTTGGATTGCCTCCCAGAGCCAGAGCCAGAACGGGGAGAGCACGGTACAGCAGGAGGAAGACTTCCTGTCTTACAGGAAACCAGCCCCTACCAAACTTCCCTGCAGCACCCTTGTCTGCTGAGGGACTTGGCTGGAATCAATTCTCCTCCACTTACACTCAGAGGAAGTCACTTATTAACTAAATGAACTTGATGTGTGCTGTTTCCCTTCCTGGCGTGCCTTGATTTCCCCTCTCAGAGTTGTGATGTTGTCTGAGGATATCAGGGTATTTCACAGGAGATGCTAGTCCCAGATGGGCATCCATACATTCATAATTCCGTCCATCCATCTTTTCACCCATCTATTCTTCCATCCATCCATTAAGGGAAAAACTGCTTCTCAGTCCTGTCCTGTGGGAAGATACTCACTGTCACATTCTGGGCTGTCAGCTGGATGGGATATAGAGCTAAATCCCATCATTTTCCCTATAATGCTCCCAGCCCTTGTAGGGCACATTGGGCTGGTGAGATCACAGGGAAGCACAAGGTGAATAAAGATGGAGGAAAAATGAAATCGATCCTCTGCTGGGTTTGCTGCCCATCATGAAGGCAAAGGGGTAGATTACAAAGTGTAGAGTTCATTTAGAACATTGATGGTACAATTTTTGTGTGTGATAAACTGTTTCCAAAGAATTTAAAAAAGAAGAAAAGATTCCAGGCACCACCTGGGGCTTGGTTCAGCATAGGAGAAAGCATCTTCCACTCTGGAAAAAGCAGCTGATGGTAGCTGCAGAATGGGCAGATGGGAATGGATATCCCAGCTGGACAACAACAACATGACATGTCCAAAAACAAGGATCCTGGTGGCGTGGGCTACTGCTCCCTGACAGATCTACTGTATTTACCAGCCTGATTACAGGCGACATAGGAGTAGATTTATTAACTCTGCTCACTCATGATTCAGAGCCTTCTAGATAAATGGCAAGCTGGGGGGCAGTGCTAAAACTCAGCTAACATTAAAGCAAAGGATCTGTCGATGCTTCTGCTGAAGGCAAAGGGGAATGGATGTATGGAGCACGTGGGTCAAGTGGTGTTATTTTTTCCCTCTCCACTGTGAATGGTGTACATGGAGAGGACAGGGTGGGGATGCTGACTCAGCACCCATTGCCCCACAGACTGATGAGATCATAGAATCATAGAAGATCCTGAGTAGGAAGGGACCCATAAGGATCACTAAGTCCAATTCTTGTGCTGAAGTATTCCTAGCACTGGGATAAGCATTCTGGCCATGTTGCCAAGTTCAAAATGAGAGAGCTGAAATAACACAGCACTGGGGCACTTGGTTTGCCAGCAGCTCTTCCAGTTCTAAACCAAAGCCTCTTCCTCTTTCTGAAGTTTATGCTTAATTGAGAGTTAAAACAAATTCTCATTTGATTTGACAAGAATAGTGTCATTCTATTTCTGCTTTGGGTCATGTGAAAGCAAAGCTCTACTTGGATGTTTAAAGAATTACAGGGATAAAAAGAACAGGAACTGGCTATGAGTGTATGCATGGAAATAAATGTATATGTGTCAGTTGTAAGTGTGACATGGAAATCAGCTATAGGTGCATCCAAAACCCCTGCTGAGAGTCTGAGCAGCACTTGAGTCACTGCTGGCCTTAAATACTCCTACTCCTTACCTTCAGGACTCTGACATTGTGTAACTGATGGAGGAGGATTATTTTGGGGCACATGGGGAGTTGGTATGGAAAGGAGAAGTGAAGATATCTGGATGAACCTGCCCTGTGACAGTGTGGCTGTGGGGACCTCAGCCAGTGATGGGATGGGCTCTCTGCAGGGAGCAGGAGAGAAGATGGCTCTATTTAATGACTGCAGTTATTTCTGACCTTGCTTTCTCTTTTAATGCCCTCCAAAACTGATCTGCACAAGGCCAGTGTACTGAATTGAAGGTTGGAAAGATGGTCTCCATCCTTTTTCTGCAATCCCATGAGCCAGTCTTGCAGCAGTGAGGCTCCCCACCCCCAGTGAAAATACCCTGGGTTTTCCTCCTTGGTGAAGTCAGATCTGCCCTAAATAATTCATGCACATGTGCACACCCCTGATCTGCAAGAAGCACAATCCCATTAGCGTGTCATCCTTCTTGTGGGCATTTCACTTTTCATGGGTGCAGCTACCATGAATGGTCAATCCTGCAGAGACCTCTGAGGCTGAGCCTGGAACGAAGGCTCAACAAGGATTGATTTGTGCCCAGTATGGTGCCCAGAAAGGCATACAGGTCCTGTAGGACCATGTGGTGGGTCAAAAGGGCTGCTGAGCAACATTGGCAATGTGGGAAATGCTTGAAGGGATTCTAGGCTCATGGCTTGGATCTTAGGAGCAGCACCCATACATGCAGCTCAGCACCTCAGGCCCACTCTATGGTGATTCCTCTCCATCCTATTCCATCACAAAAATGCATCAGTCCTGTCTCTCAATGCAATATTGCTGAATGGACTGAAGGGAAGGAAATTTAGGAGGTGGGAGATGTGTCATTTTACTGGAGCTGTGGAACTGAGCACCAAAGACACTGGGAAATCACTTCATCATCCTGTACTCCTGTTTCCACAGCAGCAAACAGACCTTGTTTCTGCCTTTCCATTGAGAGAGAGATGAGAGCTGCCTGGGTGTTTGCTTTTTTTTTTTTTTTTTTTCCCTCCAAACCCAGGTTTTCTGAATGCTCAGCACTTCCGCAAAGCCAGTCCTTGCCACTCGTACCCTGGATACCTGAGCTGAGTGGAAGCAGGTTCTGCAGACAGCTATCTCCATGGATGGGCTGATACTGCAGACTGGGGGGGAAGAGAGGATCGATAATGCAGACACAGAGAGAGTCAGTCCAGCATGAATAAGCCCAGCTTTGTAAATGAACTCTGAGCTCTCAGGGCTCCCCGGTTAAGGCTGTTATCTCCAGACACTCTGGCTGGCTGGGTCCTTTCACAATACAGAGATGTGTCGACCAGGATATGAGTCAGCTATCAGGGCTCTTTCCCTGATCGCTGACTGAGTGCCGGCCCCACTCTGCTTTGCAGTGTTGGCTGATGATGGATGCAGCCTGTAACCCATCTGTAACAGCATCACCATTGAGGCAGTGTGTGCTCATGTGGAGTTCAGGAGAAAAAATAATAAAATCATAGGATCATAGAATGTTTTGAGTTGGAAAGAAGCCTTAAAGGTCACTAGTCTACACTTCAGTGAGCACAGACATTTACTGCATGATCTTGGAAAAGCCACATGGATGCGTCATCATTTTTGGGATCTAAATGTGATTCAAGCAGCCATTCGCAGTCTATGGAACTCCTTGGCTAACCTATGCAACCCCCGTAGAAGAACAGGCAGGGAAGACCCCAAATTGTTTGTCTTTTCCACCAGTTCAGCCATATGTTTGAGTATTTGGAATCACTATCCCTAGAGCTTTTCAAGAAAAAGTTAGATATGGCACTGAGAGACATGATTTAGTGAGTGAACATGGTGGTGATGAGTTGATAGTTGGAGTAGAAGATCTAGTGGTGTTTTCTTAATGATTCTACAATTCTAAAGATGGTGAAGGTAGTATGTCCCCCAAGCATGTCCCCAGTCTGGTCTCCTAGCCTTGTCCCCTTGCCTCCCAGTGGGTCCAGTTCAGGAGCAAGCCCTGCAAGTCCAATGCAACACTTCTCTCCAGGGCCAGACAAGCCCAGGGTCTGTCTTACTCCATATCTCGCTTCTGCTATCTACCCACAGCTGGTGTTTGTGGATACCTCACCCCTGGAGATGCTCAAGACTTGGTTGACTGGGACCCTGGGCAGCCTAATATGGTTGTTTGGCAACCCTTCCCATGGCAGTGGGTTGGACCTTAATAATCTTTAAAGTCTCTTCCAAAGTAAGCCATTCTATGATTCTGTTATTCTGTGATTCAATGATCCTGTGATTCTGTAATTTCAGGGCTGCACAAACCTGGCAAAATCAGTTCATGTGTCTATGGAAAAGAGAGAGATGTGGACACTATCTGCAGGGATCCATACACAGTGTTCCCAAAATAAAACTCTTAACCTTAGTTCTGGCCCCATAATTTTACCCTAAGGGTAGGTTTTTGGGGCCCTCTGCAATGTATTTGTTAATAATCTGAAATCTGGGCCAGAGGTCTTCTTCAGCACAATAATAGAGCCATTCTGCTAAATCCATCCCCTCCCCAACCCTGTCTCCTCCTTTTTTCCCCCTTCTCATCTCATTTCCTCCTGAGCCAAAGAAATCTGTCTGCCTGATAGATGGCTCCTGACAAGCTGAGCAGCTAAAGATCACATGTCAATAGGGCTATAATTAGGAGAATTGAGCCCTGTCAGGGCTGGACGGATATTTATCTGAAATCAATGGCCAATAGGGTGGAAGGAATGAAGATGTGGGAGTGTTTGCTTTGGAGCTGCCATGGCTCTTTACACCCTGTCTGCACTGGGATCCTATCAGCCAGGGCTTTCCTGCTGCCTGAAAGAGAGGAGGATTATAGCATTAGACATGGGGATCTGCCCTGGCCTCCAAGCACCAGCACCCACTGACCCCTCTGTACATGTCCCCAGGTTGGGATGGCAGTGAAGAGACATGAGAAGTGGGTCTGATTCCAGGCAGATGTGTCAATTCAGCCCTTTACTCTTCCTCCCAGGGAGGAAGAGAATTTTAGTAAGGGCTCGGATGCATAGAAGGGATGTGGGATGAAAGAGACAACATTTGATGGGAGGGAACAAGGGTATTTTCACCCTCTGCTACTCTGTCATCTCCCATCCCAACTGAAGTGGGGCTGGGGTCACACCTAGGTGCTCACATATCTGCCAGGGGAGATTGTTGCAAAGTTAGTTTTTAGGCTGAGATTGTTCTGTCGTCATCCTCTCTGGAGACTGCTACAGATGGTTCCTGGATCATGGCAGGGATTTTTTTCACTGCCCTTCCCATGGATATGTCAACTTTCTGAGAGCACAAGGACCTCCTTGTTTCCCACATCTCCTGCGATGCACTCAGCACTGACGTAGAAGATGGATTTGCACCTAGGTAAACAGCAGGTCTTGCTCTCATTTGGAATGGGGAACAAACACTTTTGCAATTGTGAGTTTTTCATGCAAAGTGAAGCACTGGAACAAGTTGCCCAGAGAGATCGTGGAAGCCAACTGTAAACATTCAAGGTCAGCCTGGACCAAGCTCTGAGCAACCTGATTGAGCTGAAGGTGTTCCTGTTCATTGCAGGGGAGCTGAAATAGATGACCTTTCCTTTGCATCTCAAACAATTCTATGAAAGAAAAGCTTGGAAGGCCCTGGGAAACACTCTTCATCTTCTAATGCTTTGTTGCTGCAGGGGTCAATGACCCAGCCTCGAAGCTGTTCAGCTATGAAAACACAGGAGGCAGAAATGTTTTTGGACACCAGGCAGGATGGAGTCTGCTGTCACATTGCAGCATGGCAATTAAATGTCAGGATTGAAATGAGCTGAAGGAAATCCCTGTAATTCCAGCCTGTGTCATCTTCTAGCTTGAGGAACATAGAATCATTAAGGTTGAAAATGACCCCCAAGACCATCAAGACCAACCCCATCCTATCTCCACCATGCCCATTAAACCATGTCCCTTTTGTCACATCTCCACATTTCTTGAACACCTCCAAGAGCAATGACTCCACCAGCTCCCTGGCTGCCTCTTCCAAGGCCTGACCACTGTTCTGGATAAAAGATTTATTTTTAATTGCAGGGGTTCTCCCCTCTGCCTTGCTAGCCTCACACAGATTTTGTCCCTGGAGAGCAGCAGGATAATGCACTGCAGGAGGTGAGCAGAGCACACACAGCTTTCCTGCCCCTGTTCAACCACCGTGCAAAATCAAAGCTCTTAAAAATTGCGGGGGATTAGTGGTCTGAATTAGTGAAACCATTGGTTCCCATGTGGGCTTCTGATTAAGAATCACAAAGGCTCTCACAGCTTGCTCATCTCATGACAGCATGCCCATGTACTGTGCATCGTCAAAATCCCACTTGCTGTCTGTTCATCACACCCTGGTGTACCCACTGGCCTCCACTTCACTCCTGAAAGTCCTACAGATTTGTGGGAACTCAAAGAAGGAATCAGTGCCCTCTTCATGCCTCAGACAGGGGGCAGTGGATGCCACATAGCCTGGTACACTTCTAATTTATTGCTCCTGTAATTGGGGTTAATTAGTGGTGACCAAATTTATCTTCTCGCCTCTCATTAATCCCAAACACAAAAGAACCCTGTTTGCAATCAATTGCTGTTTAATTACAGCACAATAGCTGCCTCCTGAGATCGAAATCCCTGCTGGCTTGAGGCCTTGACAGTAAAGATGGGAGGGGAATGAGTCAGATGGAGGATGGAGTTGGGGAAGGGCATGAAGACGAGGATGGGGATGAGCTAGCTGCTTTGTGCACCCTAAGAATGAGTGAGGCTCACAAAGAGCAATGTGAGCTCTCCTTGCCATGGCTGAAGGATCAGATAGTAAGTTTCAATGTGAGATAAAGTTTTGTGTTTTGTTTTGTTTTGTTTTTAGCAGCTCCTCATGCAATGTCAGGACAACCCAACAGATGGTGGTGGAGATGCTGGGTAGCATACGGATTTCACCTGGAGATCTGGTGGCTGTTAAATGAGTTGGTTTGGATGTAGGTCTTTCCTCTAAGTCCTTGTTGCTCTGATAAGTCATGGGTAGTAAGACATCCTGCTTGAGATTTGTGTCCTTCATTATCATCTCCCATTGCTTCGTCCTAGACCTCAGAGGCTGCCATGGACCCCATCACCAGTACAGCAGAGGAAGTAAAGCTGCCTGTGAGCTATAAAGGGTTGTGCAAAGATCCAGAAAGAAAATGTAACAGTGAGACAGAAGAAGTGTTCCCCATGAGGTCTGGCTTTGGGTCAACAGCTGAGACAATATCAGCCTGAAAGCAATGGAAACAGAGACTTCTCCAGCTAGTGATGGGAAGGAGGGAAGGTCACACCACTATCCATGGCTTTGTTGTTCAAACTGAAGGTGTCTGAGACGGCCTAAGGACAGACTTTGTCAAAATAACTAAAGCAGGGCTGAGATGGAAGAGCTGTGCCCCTTTGGCTAAACCCACTTACAGTGAGGTCACTGTAGGAACACAACCAGAGGCTGTATGGTCACCCATAAAACCGATCTCACCTCCCCCATCACCCACCTGAGAGCCACAGGCTTCTTTTTGCCAGCAGCTACATTTTCTTGGCAGAACTATCTGTCCTGCCCCCTCATTTACTCAGATAAATGTATGCTTGGTTAATGCTGCGAGTATTAAATAAACTCCCCGCCTGATCTGCCCACCTCTCCCTCCCTGCTGGTTAGGTGCCATCAATCTGCAGGATTATTGAGCCTGGTTTTGGAGGCAGTGGTGTGTTGAAAGTGCTCCGGTCTTCCCTTTATCACTTTCAGATCAGCTCATCGGATGAGAATCCATCAGGGAAAGTAATGGGAGAGGCTGTGCTGATATATGGCTCTGTGTTGCCAGATCAATTGGGCTCTCTCCTTCCCTCCTATACAGGAGCTGTGCAGGCCCAGGGATAGGTCTACTCAACTCCCTCCTCTTAAAACATTAGATTAATCAATGCTCCCCATTTCTGCACCAAATTCTGTCCTAGCATGTGCTGGAGATGCCTTAAAAGTGATGAATAACAGACTGAGGGATAAACATCTCTTGGGACCTCAGTTGTCTCAACTCACCTGCTGAATTTTGTTTACTGCATTTAGTATTTGAGTGGATTTAACAATTAGATAGCAGTCAGAAGTAGAACATTTTGCGTAAAAATAATCATATATTGAAATGCAAATCTTTCTGAGATGGTGCATTCACCACTGGGGCTAAGATTCTACCCTAGGTGCTGGATTTGAGAACTTCTTCCACTGAGGCATCACCAGCCACCCTCTCCGCAGACCCTGCGCTGATTCAGAGGGAAGAGCACCACCTACTGAGTCTCCCTCACCTTTCCCCCTTCTTAATAAACAAATAAATAAATAATCTGTGTTCTCACACTCAGACTCCTCTTCCTTCTCTTTGTGAAGGCAGAAGCACGTTTTTGCTCCAAGCAATCCTCCTGATCTCTCCAGGAGTTTTCTGCTTGCATCGTGTTTCTTGCTAAGCTGCTTGTGATAATGAGACTTACCTTCCTTGGGCTCCTTCTGCTTCCTGCCTTTGTGAACTAAACTGCACGCTAACACCTTCCCCGATGCTGGTGGGATTTCTGTATGTTTTTATGGGCAGGTGTGGGAAACAATTTATCTAAGTTATGACTTAAAATATTAACCGAGCTACATACAATGGAGTTTGTTTCACAAAGCACAAACAGGCGCAGTAATATATTTGTACATGTGCGTGTGAATGTGCATATGTATGAATATGTCTGCATTTTAGCTCTGACCAAAGATTTCATGAATTAGCTAAAGACTTTCCCCTCTGTTTTCACTTTCTCTCCCTGACACAACCATTGCTTTCAATATTGACTAAGCACTTAAAATCCTAGAAAGCAGGCTGGGAGAAACCCAGAAAAAAATCTTCTCTAGTGTTTCTTAACTGTTTCTAATTGGGAGACTATTGAACATTTTAGGAACAAAGCCAGAGTCCAGCTTTTGCAGTATTCTCCCGGAGTCCTTCATTTGAAAGCAATGGAGTGTTAGGCTAGAAGTTAATTGTTCAGTTATTGTATCTCTCTGGTTTGCTTTTCTGTTTACACTATGCAAGTGAGTGTGTGCTTTTCCAAGGCTACTTTCCAGGGATTTATAGACCATCTTGGATGAGGAGTCCTTAATGACTGAATCAGCTGATCTGCCTCCACCCAAACCGTTTCTAGTCTTGACACTGTTAATGCTGTTAGCAAGAAGATCCAAGTGGGAGGAAGGTGAGCCAGCACCTTCTCAGATTGTGGTATTTCTTGTTTTCTTACTAGAACCATATATTACTTATGGTTGGAAAAGACCTCTGAGATCAAGTTCAACCGCTAACTCATCCCCTCCATGCCCACTGAACCATGTCCCTGAGTGCCATATCTCCATATTTCTTGAACATCTCCAGGTATGCTGACTCTTATCACCTCCTTACCACCTGTTCCAATTCATCGCCACTACTTTAAAGAAAAGATTTTTCCTAATATCCAGCCTGAACCTCCCCATTTCAATCTGTGCCATTTGAATTGGATGGGAAAAGAATCTTTGTGCTGGAAAAAAGAAAAAAAAACCACACAATAGCATCCCTGTGGGGTTGCATCTTGTGACACCAGCCCTTGGCAATGCTAAAATATGGATACTTCATTGCCCTTGGATTACCTCATCCCAGAGGGTTGTCAGGTGTACCTTGCATCCTTCAAGCATCCTCTTTGGAAGGAGAGGGAATGTCAGCCTGCCTCTGAACCTGGCTTCAGACAAAGAGGATTTGTTCCCACCAAGAAAAGACCATGGGATGGTGTGAAGAAGATAGAGGAGGACCATGCAAGAGGAGGGAAGAGCAGTTGGTGGGTTCTCCACACCACAGCTGAACATGCCCTCAGGCCTGGAGGCAGGAGAAAGATTTTCTGCCAATAGCCCACAAGCCTTCCATGCACCTGCACAGAAGTGTCTCGAAGGCTGACAATGAGCTAACCAGCCATGGAAATGCAAGGAGACCTTGGAATTGTCCAGGAAAGCTCCTCCAAAGCCACGGAAATATGACCTGTGAGAAAGGATTGGGAAGACATGAGATTGTTTAGTCCGGAGACTGAAGGGAGGTGGGATAATAGCCTGCAATTATGTAAAAGACTTCTGCAAGAAGAGGAGGGACACATGTTTCCCTGTGGATAGGACAAGTAATAAGGAGCTTAAAAGTCAGCAAAGGCGATTTAGAGCTGTGGGGATAGAGAAGGGTTGGGATTAATTATTGAGAGCGGGGGAAGGGTGGTATCACCAATGCTGGAGGTTTGGAGGACAAATGTGTCAAGGAGAGCTTAGAGAGATTCTCTCTGGATTCTACCACAGGGCACAGTATGGGGAAGATGCTCTTGCAATGTCCACCTGGCCATCTTTTTCTGTAGCTTTGGCTGATCCATGCAGCAGCACGTGCTGAGAAGTCCACAGACGCTGGTGGGTTTGGCAGTACTGGGGTTTTCCTTGTTGCTCGTGTTCATTCCCTGGTGAGAGCTCTGTCATCTCCCATGTCATGTGCTGCCTATCAAACCATTTCCTTTGCTATTACTTGGCCCAGATGACCCAAGACAATGTGGCAACGTGCCTCTGGGTGTTGCATCTCCACCCCTCTCCCCACCTTCACCTTAGGGGCTGGAGGCATCTTCTGGGTAGAAAGTTCCCAGTCAAGTAATGGCAATCCAATCACCACGAGGAAGAAAATCTGCTGACTGGACGCAAATAAAACAGAAAAACTTGAGAAAGCTCCTTCTTCCAGTAATTCCCAGAGAGGTGTCAGCCATGATTTCTGGAAGCCACACGCAGCAGAAAGCAGGGGCTTGCTGGCAGCACTAATGAAGTTACTGACATCCGGCGATTAGGTTAGGAGATCCTCTGGGACTGGCCTGCGAGGTGATGGACTGAAAGCAGAACGGGAACTAAATTGCATTTCATTTCAATTTGGCCATAAATTTGATGATTTCGTCAGATAAGGAGTAAAGGGGGAAGGGAGGCGGGGGGAGAAAGGGAGAGGGAGGGCTCTGTGCCTTCAGCACGGCCAGGGCAGGGAGGGAGCGTGACACGAGAAATTACATCGTTCTAGTTTGTACCATTGTAGATTATTAATCAGAAGTGTCAAAGGCTTTATGGATAGGATGTATATCACCTGCTTACTATAGACTATTCACTGAAGTAATAAGGGCTGGGAATATAGGTTATCGAACTGCCCTGGGATTTATGGGAGAGGATGCAGTGGGTGAAGAGAGGAGATGGGCCATTGTTTCCACTTTCATGGGATGCCCTGCATGGCTTCAGCATTAAGAATTCCCTGTTTCATCTGCAGAAATGGCTTCTGAGACTGTCAGACTGCAGAACATCTGCAAGCTGGAGGAGATGAGCGAGATTTTACCACCCAAACTTCACTTCAGGACGAGCTCAGCCTCAAAACAAAGTAGACCCCATTGTAGAGATGTTGATCATTAACTTCAAAACCACTGATAAGGGAACAGATTCAAATGTCTGCTCATCATTGTAGGTTAGTAGTGTGAACTTTAAAGAAATGATCATGGTTCAATCCATTTTGCGGATAATATTTGATCCCAGGCATGCCAAAGATCTTAAGCTGACAAATATTTCTTTGTTTTCCTGTTAAATATAGCATGAGAGGTAATGGCCTCAAGTTGCTCCAGGAGAGGTCCAGGTTTGATTTTAGGAAAAATTTATTCTCCAAAAGAGTGGTCAGGCATTGAAACAGACTGCTCAAGATGGAGTTGTTCAGTGAACATGAAATTGTGGCACTGAAGGACATGGCTATGTGGACATGGTGGGGATAGGCCGATCATTTCGGAGATGTTTTCCAATTTTATTATTATTATTCTGTTATTCCAAGATACCAAATTATCTCTGGGTGCCAGGAAACATTGTGATGGCAATGTTGATGTGGGATGTTGCATCAGATCAGCTCATAATCTTGATGTCAATCACATAATCTCATGATAATGTTGTGTAATATTTCAGAATGGGGTCATGGCTGGATAGCGTTGCTCTGTTTTAGCATAGGTCAATCTTTTCATTACATGGCAACGTAGTGGTGACGCCTCTGTAGTGAAATGATCCAGTCTCTGAAGTGCTGAAGATTCTTCTCCAACATTAGGACGTCATGAAGTTTTGGTAAGATGTTATTTTTAGGCTGAAGTCATGACGTCTAATCATCGCTGTTTCCTTCTGGCAGCACGACATCCTGAGCTGAGTGTTTTAAGGCTTTTGTCCCAAACTGATGATGTCTTTGCGTGACTCACCAAGGTTTCAGTCTCCTTACTTTGCTACAGGAACACTTTGCAAGAGGTGACATTTTCATCACAACCTGATGAAGGATTGGTGCCTAGGGATAAGACAAGGAGCAGTCTTGGTGGGATGTGTAGTACTTGGCTACAGCATAATTTATGGTAAAATCACAGCAGGGTGTGCAACTGTTATTTCCATTCTTATTGCCATTCCTTGAAAAACGATGTGTGAAGCTCAAACTAAAAAATGGGAACTAGATAGAGACTGACTCTGCTTGGGTCCTGCTCAGCATATCCCTAGTTCAGATATGGAAAACTGAGCCAAATTCTGCAAGAGCATTTTCTCCTGGCTCCTTCTCCTTTCTTTTATCTTTTCCTGGCAAATGGAAGTGTGCCTGAGACCCTCTTGATCCTGAATCAGAGCTGCTGAATGCAGCTATCTTTATTCAAAAAATGCAAGGCTTTGTTGTGAAGCTTTGGAGGACCCTACACATGAAACCTGCAGAACATCTTCCTCTGTGATGTGACAACACTGAAAAACCACTGACTTTCTCTGCTCGGAGATATTCTAAAGACATGGAGACAAATGTTGATGCCAAAATTATCTGGAGCAGTACCAAGCTCTGGTGTGTGTGAGTACAGCTCATGAGCTTTTCTCTGAATGAGGTATCTTTGTGGTACTGAGTGACATGGTTTAGTGGGCATGGTGGTGATGGGTTGATGGTTAGACTAGATGATCTTAGTGGTCTTTGCCAACCTTAATGATTGAATAATTCTATGATTGCCACCTTGATCTTGTATCTGTGCTGGTAGTCAATGATATCATGGAGCACAGCAACATGTTAGCATGCTTCCCCTGCACCCAGCTACTGTGGGGAAGGGACACTGATGTTCCCCATATCTAGTTCTGCTGTACATAAGAGCTATTTTGTGCTGGTACAGCAATACAAAATGTGACAGGAGCTTGGCCTGTCCTCAAGGCCAAAGCTTTTAAACTCACATGTGAGAGTGAGGGGAAAGATTGCCCATAAATCTTCACCTAGAAGCAAGAAGTGGAGCTCTGGCCGTGTCAGAGATCTGAAGGCATGTGGCTATCAGACTACTGCACAAGTCTGGCAGGCAGTTTTGTGATCATAATTAATACATGCAGTTGCCCGGAATTCATGTGCGGTCATGGAAATTTTTCACACAACTATAGAGGAGTCTGACTTTCTGCTTCTGTGTGTCTGATTCCTCCATCACCTGCATGTCTAGTACAATTCTTGATGGTGAACATGAACCTGTGTTGCTGTGTCTGCACTTTATTACACTGTCCCCTCTTTGTGTTCGTACTTAGAAAATAACTCTTGCAATCAAGGTGACAGGGATGATCTCCAGAAACACAAAACCCATACAAGTCCTCTGGAAGTTGGAATGTGATTTTGGTACTTTTCTTCAAAGAACAATTGTGAATCTGCTTTAAAGCAGAGAGGGAAAGGAATCTTGGTGCAACTTCAACATGTTCAAAATGAGAGACTACAAGTGTTGAGAAAATAATGACCAGGAAGTATAAGAAAAAAATATGCAGAAATCTATTTCACATGCACAATAATTTACTTTTAGATGTGCAGTAAAGTTTTTATATGCACAGTAATTTACTTTTACATGTGCAATGATGTTTTTACACGTGTAATAATTCATTTTTATTTTCAAAAGCTGACCAATTAAAAGCCTGGGGGCTAAACACACCTCTGACCAATCCAGAATGCCTTCTTTTTTTTGGCATACAACTTTGCTTGCACTTAACATCAACACTCTCCTGCAGTATGTTTGATTATTTCTCTTGCATTTGATTATAACTAATTCCATATAAAGTACCTAATTCATTTCCAGTTCACCCCTGCAAAAAGTCTGAGCAGCCCTGTGGGCTGTTGTGAAGGAATGCAAAGGCCAGACAACTTTGTTAATCACCTGCTTTTCTCCTTTATGCATTGTGCCAGCTACAGACATCTGTGGGAAGAATACCAGCCTCAGCAAGCAGCTTTAGAAGATATTTATCCTACTAGAAAACCAGAAAAAGTAGTTCCCATTGGCAATCTGAGATTAAATGTCTCTCAGCTGCAGCTTTGTTCCCTCTTTGTCCTTCCCATTGTAGTTGACAGGTCTCTTGATGGTGGTCTTGAATGAGACCCTCAAATGACAAACTCTCAGCTGCAAGAGGATCACTCATACTCTTTTCCAGTAAACTATGGAAAACTGGTGGGATTTTCAGTAAGAGGAGCCAAGCAATTGCAGAAGATACATAAAGACCCTGGAGAAGCTGTTCACCTCAAGGCAATAGACAGGCACAGAGAAACTCTGGGAGATGCTGTTGAAGGATCACAGCAGAACCTTGACTCCATTCAGAAACCTAAGCTCTGCTTCTAAGTTCTTTTTCAATAGTTATTTCACTTGGCTGCCACTTCCAAACAAGTGAAGTGGGGTGTGAGCTTCCCTTATCTGAGTACTCTGATACAATAGCACAAATTTAATAGAATCATGGACTCATTTTGGTTGGAAAAGACCAGTAAGATCACCAACCCCAACCCATCCCCACCATGCCCACACAATCATGTCCCCTCAGTGCTACATCTCCATGGTTCATGAATACATGCAAGGACAATGACTCCACCACTATTCTAGACAGCCAGTTCCAAGGCCTAACAAGTCTTCTGGAGAATGAATTTTTCCTCATACTCTACCTGAACCTCCTCTGGTGCAACTTAAAGCCATTACCTCTCATCCTATTGCCATTAGCTAGGAAAAGAGGCGGATCCCCACCTCTTTACAACCTCCTTTCAGGGAACTGTAGGGAGCAATAACGTCTCCCCTGAGCCTCCTTGGGCTCCTGAACCACCCCAAGTTCCTCCACCACTCCCCATAAGACTTGTGATCTTGTGATCCAGACCCTTCACTAGCTTAATTGCCCTTTTCCGGACACACACTGGGGCCTCAATATCTTTCTTGTAGTGAGTGGCCCAAAACTGAACACAATATTCAAGATGTAGCCTCAGTAGTGCCAAGTGCAGAGGGAGAATCACGTCCAGGGTCCTACTGACTACAATATTTCTGAAATAAGCCAGGATGCCATTGGCCTCCTTGGCCACCTGAGCACACTGCTGGCTCATGTTCAGCCAACTTTCAACTAGGTCCCCTATATGCTTCTCCTCTGCACAGCTTTCCAGCCACTCTGCCCTAAGCCTATTGTCATGCATGGAGTTATTGTGACCGAAGTGCAGGACCCGGCACTTGGCCTTGTTAAAACTCATATAATTGGTCTCAGTCCATTCATCCAACCTATCCAGATTCCTCTGTATGGCATTCCTGCCCATAGGCAGAGCAACGCTTCCTCCCAACTCGATGTCATTTGCAAACTTGCTGATGGTGTACTCAATCCCCTCATCCAGGTCATCAACGAAGATATTAAATAGGGCAGGCCCTAATACTGAGGAACACCATTAATGACTGGACACCAACTGAATTTAACTCTGTTCACCACTATCTTTGAGGCTTCATCCCAAGGGAAACCATCTGCTACACTGAGCTGGCAAATTCACCTGTCCTAATTCAGGACGACCTGAAGGACTAAAAGGACTGAAGAAGTAAAGAAATTCCTCCCAGTATGCTTTTGGCTGCATGTTAAATCTGCTGGCATTCCCCTTATTAAATGCACCAGCTCAGGCTAGAGGGTCACCTCCAAGAGCGACTGTCCTGGTCATGCAGAGTCTTTCCCATGTTAGTGGCGACTCAGTTACTTTTAGTGTGAATCTCAAATTACTGCAAGCCTGGCGGATTCAAGGGGAGATGCAGTAGAAGGGACTAGAAATATAAATAACTGTCACCAATGCAGGAAAAAAAAAATAAAAATCAGAGAATTGTTTTCTCCAGAATGGGAAAGGAAGAGGGTAGATGGTCAAATACAACAAAACAGGTAAACAGATATATTTTACCTCTAAGAAAACTCAAACATGAAAAAAAATCTTGTTTCGAGCTTGCAAATGGTTATTGGAAACCTAAATTTTCCAAAGGTAAGTGGAAAATTTTCTTTTCACCCTCAATTTCTGTTCTTGTGAGAAAAAAAATACTTCTACAGATAAAGTCCTTGAGAATAAAATTCTAGTAGCTGAAACTAAATGATCTTTGAAGTTTCTTCCAACCCCAAGCCACTTTATGATCCTATGGTACTGACTTTAACCACTGTTCTGCTTAGTTCTCTGCTTACAAAGTATTTTGAGCAAGCAAACTGTGAGGAAATTGGTGAAAGTGGCAAAACAGCACTATCTCGGGCAACCCAAAAGCAAATGATCTGGAATGGTTACTGGCCAACATTCCAACAGATGGAGCAGGAGATGATGTGTCAGCAATAAGCACTTTCTCCTATAGGGTGGGCTGACCAGCTCCTAAAGCACTTATCTGCAAGGCAAAGGTGAAAAAGAGAAGGCTGCTAAAGCATCTTATCTGGACTAATGTGCGCTGGAAGTGTTGGATGGTTGGCCTTGAAATAACCTTGGGATTTTCCAAAAACTACAAGTGATAATTGCAAACCTCAGATCTGAGTGCAGTCAGGCCGTGGAACTCCCCATTGGACCTTGTCCTGGCATGCAAAGGGATTCTGGCTGTCCAGATCATCCGTGGCTGGTTTTTGGGTGACAAAGCCCATCCTAGTTTGCATCTATCATGTGCTAACCAAATTAGTTCAGAACAGCTCATCCATTATGTTACAAGGGTCAAGTTCGTGGAAAACTAAAATGACCTAGAAGAGAAATCAGATGAGGAAAAAATAAAAAAATAAGAAAAGAACTGGAATGGAAAAATGTGAATAATGATAGGGGATGGTTTTAAAAACCAACCAAAAAACAAACTGTCCCCAAAGCAATAATCCCTCCATCAAGAGTGACACTGGTTTGAAAAACTGGCTGGCTTAGAGGCAATGTGAAAGTGGCAAGAGACACATCAAATGAAAAAAATGGACGTGGAGGACATTGAATTTGCACTAGAAATGCTGTGGAAAATCAGTGAGATGAGCAAAAAGACATGAGACATCTCTGGCTAGTAGAGCTGAGAACAGCAAAGAGTTTAAATACTTTGGGAACAGTAGGAACTATAATAACCGCGGTATTGATTCCTCCTTGGAAGGGAAATGTGCAAAGCATGCATTTTCAATAGATATTTGTTCTGTATTTGGGGGGAAAAGCAGATTTGTATCTGATAAAAGTGAAGGAATGGTTTGAAGGGCACCGTTAACTGTGGAACATACTAAATGGACCCTCTTAAATACACACAGCTTTTTGAAAGTTAGTCTTAACCACGTACAAGTGTTTTCTAGGATGTAACCAAGGAGCATTACTGTTGGTAAATAAAGGCCTGGGCAATCCAGGGGGCTGGAATAAAATGAATGTCACAGTAGTATGTTAAAATGGTGTAAACAGGATGACTTAGATAATTATTGCCTGCCATTGATTCCAGGCAAAATGAAGGATCATCTCATGACGACTTGATTAATAAAGAATTACAGGAACATGATGATGATCAGCAGGGGGTTATGGGAAATCGGTCCTGTCAAATTAAATAGCTTTTATAAACGCAGTTACAAGAGTGAGGGTAATTAACCACTGGAGGAACTTGCAGAGGGTTGTGGTAGAGTATCTCCTATACTTGTTTAAACTAAGAAGTTTTCTTTAAGAAAAAGTGATTTGTGAAGTGTCCAGAACAAGGAAGTCTTTGCCCATTCCTGGAGGGTCTAACATCAAAACTCTTTAACCACAGCCACCAGAGCTCCACAGAAAATTAATTCAGGACAATAATACAGACCAAGCTCACCAAGACATTAAGCTAGCACAAAAAACAGCAGTGCTTTTTGGCACTCAAATTCATACATTAGTGAAAAAATGTGTTTTAACATGGCTGCTCCTCTTATAAAGAGGGTTGAAAATGGGAGGAACTGGGAAGTATACTGCACTTTCAAAGGGAAGGGAGAAGATGACATTTTTTTATACAGAGTTACACCCAAACAAAGAGATAAGTTGGCTTGTATTTGCATCATAACTCATGTTGCAGGTGTCCTAGCGTCCCTCATCCACCTTTACTTTGCCATGTCTGAGAGCAATATCATTGACAGGAGAGCCCATGCTGTACATGCAGAAAGTGATAACCTGTTTTTTGACTGTTTTTTTTTGTTGTTGCTTTTTTTTTTTTTTTTTTTTTTAATAATTTAAACTAAAAATGGGGTTAGAAAACAGGTCTAGTGATCTTTTGGAGCCTGGATTCAAGAGATGTGGAGACATGCCCATAGGAGTTCCCTTCTTTAGACAGAGACTGCAGTGGTTTACTTCTTGTTGTTGGTCAGTGTCCTCTCGAGCCATCTGAAATTGAAAGAACTTATTTCCCTGGGCTGCAGGATATGTTTCATGCACTGCTTTCAAAATTTATACCCAGGACCTTTGCATTTTGACCGTGGTGCAGAAGTGGATGCTGAACATGCTGCCTCATTACTCTAGAGTTGACTGTGACCATTGGAGCACATCCTATGGGCTGAGGCTGAAGGAGCAATCAGGAGTGTCAAGTTTTGCCACTGATTTCTTATCGACCTGCTTGATGTGCTCTCACATTTCCATGCATCTTCCCCTCCTGTACTCCATAAAAAGCAACATGAAATGTCTCATCTCAATTGAGATGCTCTGTTTTATTTGGGCTGAGAAATCCACTTAAACCTTTTTAATTTGTCTTGTTTGGATATGGGTATAACTTTGGTTGTGTTTTATGGGCACCCGGTTCATTTTACTTCCTGTAAATCGTCGCTTTAGTTACTAGGGCTTCTGGGAAGTTGTAAATTCTCCCTCCTATCTTCTCCGTAGAGTTTACGTTGTTTTACAGTTTCATTAATAGGTTCTCTTCTAGCTAGGTTGATGAAAGTTATTGACCTAATCATAACCTATTAATTATGACAGTAAATCCCACTCTTGGAAATGTTTTACTGAGCAAATGTTACTTAGAAAATCTGCAGGTTAAACTGGAGATCCAAGAACTTTAAATCTGCTGTTCCCTTCCCCAGTCATAGGGCATGAGTCCTCCTTGGGAGAAGCTTGTGTGGTACTGAGGGTAACAAACAGAGAAAAGGGAAAGAAAGAAGGGATTTGTGGAAAAAATGCAGGGAGCACAGATCTTTTCTTAACTTTGTCCCTATGCTTTCGGGTGCACCGTGGCAACTAAGATGTATTCAAGCTTTTCCTTGTGGTTGTTAGGAGGAAAACCCAGGAAGCAGACAATGTATTGACTTGTTCCCCATAATTTTCAGCACATCAGAAGTTGGTGCACGTTCCCAGTTTCTTCTGTAGGCACCTTCAGCAGCCAGGTTCAGTTCTGTGCTGGATGAACATAGCTGGATGAACATGACATAGGTTTAAAGCCAGGCAAGGATCTCCTAATATCTGTTCCCCAGATATCTTTCACAGAGAAAAAAATTCTGCCCCATAGACCTTGTTGCAAGTACTCCTGTAGGTAACAGTCCCTGCAGCACAGCTGCTGAGTGAGCAGCTCAATTCTGTGCCCTCAAACCCCTGGGGAAAACCACTTTGCTTATGAGGCAGAGAAAGGGCTCCCAGGGGTCTAAGCCTTCCTGAGTAGCCATCTGTGGTAGGAACCGTAGGATCTCAGCTGGGTTTGGGGACAGTTTTAAATAAGCATTATGCATTCCCACATGTGCACATGCATATTATTTGGTGAGATAGACATGAGTATGTGTTTACGCAGATACCTCCAGGAATACCTACATACATATATCTGCACATATCCACATGCACACAAACAAAAATTCAGTGTAAATGCTCTAAGCCAACAAGGGAAAACAGTGAAAATGCTGATGGATTTTTTCTTTTTGGGGACACCAAATTCACTGTTGCAAGGGATGGTCTCAAAGCAAGGGAGTAGAAGTTAGGGGGACAGCAAGCCCAAATGTCATGGCAAGACCATGGCAGCTTTGGGATGTTCAAAACAAAATCTTACTGGTCTTCAACTGCTGCTGCTGTGGGAGATGCAGCCTTCTGCAATCAGCCCAGCTGCATTCCATGATAGAGCAAAAACTGGGAGATAAGAATAGAATGGAAATAAAAAGCTCTTTCTTCTCCAGGGTTGTTTAAAATGAAGCTGAGCATGTAGGCATGGAGAGGATATGAGTGCTATCTCCTTGGCAGAGTTGTGTCTTCCTGCCTTTAGTACTTCTAAGACTAATTCAATAGCAAAGAGGAAAGTGTCTCCTGCAGAGGAGCCAAGCTTTCACTGCAAAGGTACTCTCTCATTGCATCTCTTACATCTGCAAGAGACCACCTTCCGAAGTGGTTCTCAGAGATGGGAACTAAAGCATTAGCAAAGGGGGTTGGTCATGGCCACAGCACTTCAGCTCCTCTCACCACTTGCTATGAAGCAAGAATCAGACTCAGCTGGACATCTTCAACCACTCATCCAATTTCCCTTGCTAATTTGCTATGAATGCCCCAAGAACTTTACTCTTTGGCAGCTGCCTGCTGCAGACTCTTAACTGTTCACTCCTTGTTGGATTTGTGATTTGTTTTATGCACTGTAGCTCCATACCAGTCTCCAAACATGTTCCTGTGAATTTAAGATCTGTTTCCATTATTGTGATTTGAATAACTGAACTTCCACACTTCTCGACTTTGATATATCACAGTCACACTGCAATTTGCATACAAAGCACAAGGTGCTTGTATCAACCTGTAGACATCCACTTTACTTAAAGCCGTATTTTCAGCATGTTCATTGCAAAGGCTTTCCAGGAGTAAGACCTTGTCAAGCACGGTAAATGCCACTGAGCATTTTCAGTAAAAAATTGGGTACAATTCCTTTTGTTGAGTCAACGATTTAGCAAAAAAAGTCATCTGCATCTGAACTGTTTATCCAGGCTCCTGTTTTGCACGAGCACTTGGTACTGCCACAGGGGCTTAGGGTGCAGTTTATTAACCCAACGTAGGCATCTGTTTTCAAATGAGGAATTTGCTCCCTAGATTTCACTAGCACTACTGATCAGTTCTCCACTGGCATTTCATCCAGCCCTTCCAATATAGTCTTTCTCACAAGAGTGAGGGCCATTTCTCTGCCTGGGTTGGCAGAGTCAATGCAGACTGAGCCAAGAGCTGGAGTTCAGGATACAGCTCAGCTCACTCCTGCATTTGTTCAGCTGAATCAGCCCAGTGCTGGCTCCCTAAGGGGGAGAAAATGGTGTAAGGTTGCAGAGTTGAAGAGAGATGCAAGCTCTTTGAAGTGGTAAACTGGCCTATTGGCTTGCAACCATCCCCTCTATCTACAAATGAGTCCCAAATAAGAGTGTTGAAATGGAAAATAACAGCTTTAATATTTTGCTTTAACATTGCTAAGGCTTTCTGATTCTCTGCCATGCTGGCTGAGGTGAGGACTCACAAAAGATTGCAAGGCTAGAGAAGAAGATCAGTCACTGTCCTACAGGAACATCTCACCATGAAGGTCAGCCTTCCTCCTCCCAGACTCAGCTTCAAAGCAAGAGCTAGCCTTGCTACAAGGACTGTTCCCATTTACCATGAGCTACTGGTCTATGATAGGGTAGAAAAAAACATCAGTGGTTGGGTAGCACTGGGATGAGGAAAACTCTTGGTGGCTCCATAGATGAGCATATCCTTGGTGAATCTGGGTAATAAGATGCAAGTGAAGGCTCTGCACTTTCCTCCATTTAGGCTGAAAATTATGCATCTCATTGCATGTGGATCACCAAAAGATGGCTGGGTAGCACTAGGATGAGGAAAATTCTTGCATAGATGAGCACACCCTTAGTGCTATGATAGCACGAGGCCATTCCCAGGATTATTAGTTTCCAATAAAACCTATTCATGCCCAGAGAACCCATCCCATTGCCTGAGATGGACTGAGGATGCAGTTGGAGGTCACAGCTGATCTCGGTGCTGACATTGCTGAGACTCATACCCGCATGACCCCCTCACCAACCTTCCCCCTGGCCCCTACCACCAGCTGTCCCTGCAGGACATGTTCTCTTGTGAAAGTGGGGCCGATTGGCGCAGTCAAGCGCCAGAGTTGTTGAGAGATGAAATCAGAGCTGCTCTGGCTTGGGTTGCAGGGACGGCTTTCTTTTTCCATTAATAATTCAAGGTTCCTTTGAGGGCAGGAAGATGACATCATATCCCACTCTGTTCCCACTGCCACCTTTCCTTTTCCTTCTCTCTTCCTCATCATTTTGCTGCACTTCATGCAGCAGGAGATTTGGAGACGCTGTTACTAAATTGTGTATCTTCCTAAGACCATATCTACAAGGAACTACCAGGGGTTCACCTTCAATATTCACAGGACAAAGGGAAGAAAAAAAAAAAGAAAGAAAAAGAAAGAGAGAGACATAATTTTCTATCATTTTCTGTGTCTGAACTTTTCTCAGTGAGTTTGATCAGCCAGGGATGGTTTTGCTCAGTTGGCAAGAACACCTTGGTTCTGCATCTTTTTGGAATGGACTGCAGAAAAAAAGTGAGTGAAGATCCAGCAAGTTCCATGTTAGAAAGCAAGATTTGGGTTTTGCAGCTTGCAGACAGACAGTTGGTGAGGATCCTGCTGTGTGTAGAGCAGTGCTGAAAGGTTTTCCTGTGGTGTCCTACTGGGAACACTGGTTATAGATGAGGATATAGAGATGTGGGTTTTCATCATGGGGAACATAGACTTGTCCAAAGCCAAGACTGCAGTCATCAGTGATTGAACCATTTGGTGGCTGATGAGCTGGTGTGGACCTACCAATAAACAGACTACTTATCGGGGTCTGTTGTGATTGAACAAATGGAAATAGGTTCAAATTAAAAGATTTAGTTCTGATATAAGGAAAAAGATTTTATATGATAAAGGTAGTGAAGCACTGGAACAAGTTGCCCAGAGATTTGGTGGATGCCCCTTCCCTGAAGTCAGGGTTAGGATGGACAGGGCTCTGAGCATCCTAATCTAACTGTAGATGTCTCTGTTCATTGCAGGAGAGTTGGACCAGATGGCATTTAAAGGTCTTTTCCGACTAAAATGATTCTATGGTCCTATGATTCTGTGATTCTACGATATCTTTCTTCCCAAAGCCCTTATTTTGCAGCTTTATTCAGTACTAAAGAACTTTTTCAAGACCTCTGCAATGAAGAACATTTGCCCCATCTTTCAATGGAACCCACAGAAATGTTCCTGCAGCCTCCAAAATGGCAAAATAGCCCCAGTCATATCTTGACTGCCTTCTCATTTAGCCTATAGCTGTATGATACCAGAATCAGGTCCTTTATAGGTAATTTTTGTTGCCTTTTTAATTTCTCCATCTAGTTACTTTCTCCCAGGTCAGGATATTTCAAGTGTTAACACAAAGAAGTTCTGCCTGAGCCACCTGATTTATCCATCTCCTAACCTTGACTTTATTTCATGGTCACGATTCTAACTACTAATGCTACCTTACTAGTTTAGCTGCCTGATTTATCCACGCTCACCTCACACATTACTTCATGGTACGGGTTTTAAATGTTAATTTTAATAATAAAAGTTTTACGCCTCTGGTGCTTCCTGCGTGCGGTGCACTAACGCGGGGACATTATTTCATAGTGCGAGGGTTTTAAAAGCTAATGTCATAATGCTAGTTTAATTGTCGAATTTATTCCTGGGATGACTGCTTCTGCAGCCACGCACGGGTAGGATGAAATCAGTGGTTGGAATGGCATGTTGCTTGTTGTTTGGAGGGAAGAGCAGGTTCACAGAATCACTGGTTGAGGTTGGAAGGGACTTTTGGGTCCATCTGGCCCAACTCCTGCTCAAGAACCTACACCAGATTGCCCGGGACCATGTCCAGATAGCTTTCGATTATTTCCAAAAAGAGAGAATTTACAACATGGCAATCTGTTCCATTGCAAAAGGAACAATGCCTGGTATGAAATGAAGAACAGCTTGTTCTTGCACCTGGTGGGATATGGAGACGTGCTGGCTTTACTACAGAGAGAACTGAGGCTTTGCAAAGTAAAATGCTCTATCGCAGGGGAGATCAAACCTGCTTGCAAAATGATCTCTGCATCCGTGTCCGTCTTGGGAAATGGAGTGTCTTTCCCAGATCTGCCAGCACTGGGTTTAGTAGATAGAGATGACATCTGGTCTACACGGGCTTGATCATGGCAAAGGAGTGACCAACTGAGGCAAGCAGTACCTAGCAGGGTCTGGTGTCTCTGCAGTGTAGATAGGAATAGATATTTTGGATATTCTGCTTTGACCAAATGTCCGAAAGGAAATGCAAGCCCAAGAGGCCAAGAAGGAAGCTCACGTGCAATGGCTGTACATCACTATCAGTCTGTCTGGACTCATTCCTGCCTGGTGATGGATAAATGTGGGGAACAAGGTGCAGGTAGTGGCAGGGAGGTGCGTGCAGGTAGTGCCAAGGCACATTCATGGTGGCTTGACCAAAGTCTTCTCCTGAATTGAACTGTTTTGACATAAATTGGTACTGCTAAAGTAGAGAATAATTGTCTTATGCATCAAGGCCAACACGAACCCATGCTAGAATGTCAAAGATAGACTGACTCAGTGGCAAGGAGAACTTCTGCATCACTATTTACACCTAAGCTGTGGATGTAGCTGAAGATGACATTCTTCTGCCTCCAAATCAGCCAGGCCTGCTCTTTTTTACACCGAAGAGAATTCAGTCTGAATTTGCAGATTGGACTGTAAGTGTGGAGATGCCAGAAAAAGAGATTGCACCTCTTTTCCTGGTCACACAGCTGGACCTAATACTGAAGATGCCCACCTGGGTATTACCATATAGAATAAAACAGCAAGAATTAGCAGAGTCCTTTGCCTTACTGTGACCTCTGTGTATTTGCTGTCAGCATCAGAAACAAGCAGCTTTGCATTGGATCCTGTTTCTCTATTTTTCTTTGTTTTTCTTCAGTTTAAGAAAATTCTCCCATTACTGAAGCCACTTAAGGTACGGAGGAAAGTAAGTGGAAATTCAATTGAACAAACAGCATGGGCATTTCTCTCTTGCTATCTGTCATAAAGAGCAGCCTGCTGAGACAAAAAAAAGGAAGAGCCAAAGTAGTAGTGGAGGAAGTTCAATAGAATAAATATGAATGACACTCTTTTCCATCCTTCTTTTTGGCTCATCTGGCTTATGGTGCAGAGATAGTGAAAATTCAATTAAATTTTAATAACAATGGACCCTATTGCCAAAAATACAGCCAAAAGGCAAGAAAGAGACCCTGACTTAAAGTCAATGGCAGAAAAGATAGGCGACATCATCAAAATTATATTAGCCTTAATAGTCAATCAATTAATTAAATCTCCCAGTTATTAAAAAAAAAATAAAAGGCCTTGGAGTTTTTGGTTTTTTTTCCCCTCTTTTCTGATTAAGTTTTCCATCAGGATTTGAAAGCTGCTCATCCCACCCATACCCATGACTGCCCCCAGCTCCCACCCTCTCCGTCCACCATTAGGGGCCGTTTATCGAAGTGACAGTTGCCTTTACATTGAAACGATGGGGAATAACGGAGAGGAGGCAGCAGAGTGCTGAGGCCACTGGAAATGAAATGTTGCATAGATATGAATTTTGATAGCTAGTCAATACCCTCTGTCCGTTTCAATTAAAAAAGAGCAGAATACACCAAGGGCAGATGGGCAACATTTCAGAGCCCATAAAATCAAATGGGGGGGATAGAGGAGAGGTCCGACCAGACTTCAATCTCCTCTCCTTCTCTTTCTTCCAGCTATTACTGAATGTATTTCACCAGGATGGTTTCTCTTAACACTTTGCCTGCTGGCCTCCATCTGAGATGCTCTTCACTTGTTGCATGAAGGTTTTTGGGTAATGGAATGCAGTGGGAGCATGTTGCTCCCAGCCAACTCAGAGACCTCCAACCTGACACCAATGGTTCCATGCTGGGGCAGACTCTTCAGCAAAGTTTGTTGTGACAGGACAAGGGAAAGTTATTTCAAACTAAAAGAGGGGATATTTTCCATGATAAAGATAGTGAGGCACAGAAACAATTTAACCAGAGATGTGGTGGAATCCCCATCCCTGAAGACATTCAAGATCAGACTGGACAGGGGTCTGAACAAGTTGATCTAGCTGTTAATGTCCCTATTCACTGCTTGGGAGTTGAACTAGATTATCTTTGAATGTCCCTTCCAACTCAAATAGTTCTATGATTCTATGATAACAAAGGTGGTTAACATCATGGGTTTGCTCTACATGTATGAGTACTGAGCTAAGCTGCCACTTCGCCAGAAGAAGCTTTGCACTTGTGTATCTTCTCTCTGTGCACTAATCTGCTCTGTCTTATTGAACCCAACCCCCAACAGTAGGTTCGCTGATTTCCAGCAAATTTGGGAGTATATCTACATAAAAATCTGGGTTTCCCCATATTTCAAGTTGTTGGGGAACTGCCAACAGGTCAGCGAAAGGGAATAAATAGCCAGAGGTTATCTGACTGTGGTGGATGCCACCTTCTTCCTCCCAATACTCTGCATGCACCCTCCTCCCCCAAGAGAAACCTTATCTCTCCTCCTCGGTGTCACCTGAAAGCAGGATCTGCTTTCAGCCCCATCTCACCACCGCCGCTCTATTTCCGATGGCGGCATGTGCTAAGTGTCTCTGTCGCCCCGCTGAAATCCTCAGCAGGATTGCTGGCTCCAGGGAGATACACTGGGGACAATGGTGATGAGCACAAGAAGGTTAACTCTTTGAGATCCTTCCCACCAGGTTCCTGAAGAAGGGGAACAGGGGAGCTGGCAGGGCAATGTGGTAGACAAGCTGGGGTGATGATGAAAAGAGGTAGGGAATTGCCCTTTGGACAAGTATGTTCCAATCTGAGGCATGTTAAGAAAAGAGATATGACCCCAAAACCAAAGATGGAGGTGGGAAAAGGTGTCTCTAACATGCTATGCACATTGTCCCTGTTCCAAAGTCCATCAGCCTTTGTAATCCATTTTCCTTATCCCAAGGAACAAACCAAGAAGGCTTGTGTATGTGTCTGGTCTGCCTATGTTTGGGAGATGACATGATTAGCCCAAGGATTTTAATTCAAATGTGTGGCCCTCAATCTCCATATCTACCCAATAATGGGGAGAGTGTAAAGAGCTTGTCATTCACATCTTGTGAGTGAAAATCTGAACAGCTGTCAAGATCTATTGAGGACCCTTCTTGCTGTCATGTCAACTCTCCAGAGGATTTTCAATGGCTTCCAAACTTGGCATTCAGCATTTTGGCAAGATTTCTTTCAACATTCGCATTAATATACTCTGAATGTCCCTTGACATTCATTGCAATCATCAAGATACAGTACGTGTATATTGCAAATAATAGCTATTCCTTAGAGATGGTTTTGGTGGAAATTATCATTATGGTCTAAAGTTAAAACATCTAAATTTTGAGGGAGTGAATGAAGAAACAGGTTCTGAGAGGTCTGTGCTTCCTAGGAGCCAGTGAGGATGAACAGTTCCTAGCCCTTCATTTACTCATTTCAGAAATCATAGGATCATAGAATCATAAAGTCTGGAAGAGACTTCTAAGATAATCTAGTCCAACTGTCCACCTACAATCAATATTGCCCACTAACTACTGTATTTACTCTTTTCTTAAACACCACCAGAGATGGTGACTCCACTGTCCCTAGAAACTCTAGCTTCCCGCACTTACATTTGTAGTTGGACAATAGAGTGAAACCAAGGTACAGAGCAGAGAGAAGATAACATGCTGGAGTTCACCCTAAAAAGGGAATCATAGAATCACTGAGGTTGGAAAAGGCCACTAAGATCATCTGTTCCATGATGGAGCAAAGCACTGGATGTGTGACTAGGCTTGGGAGCTGGAAACATTTCATACAATCATAGAATCATAGAATCACAGAATCATTCAATCCTTAGAGTTGGAAGAACCTTGAAAGGTCATGTAGTCCAACTCTCTTTTAATGAATAAGGACGCAATAGCTAGATCAGGTTGCCCAGGGCCTGATTCAGTCTCTCCTTGAAAGTCTCCAGGGATGGGGCATCAACTATACCTCAAGGCAACATGTTCCAATGTCTTACCACCTTCACTGTAAAAAAAATTTCCTGGTCATACAGGTTACAATAACTAACTGAAGATCCCAGATGCTGCCTAAAAGGGGAAAAGAAAGCCCAGAGCAGCAAGAAACCATAGAAATTACTGTCACATTGAGGAAAGCATATGAATTTTGCATAGAGGACGAAGGAGCTGATGCTTCTGTTTTATTCAAGGGGTTGTGTTAAGAAGGAAGATTTTGTTGGATATTTCTACGCATGTATAAGTAGAGGGGTAAGAAAGCTCACCCTGAACCAGATGATTGCAGTGCTCACTCTGCAGCCTTTTACAAATCAAAAACTGCAAGGGTAAGAAGGAAATCAGTTCTGCAAAGATCTTCCTTGGCTTTTGGCCTGGAAATGAGGAGGAGCATTAACCTGGATCAGTTGCAGGTGATGGCATGGGAAATTTTGTTAAGTAGTTAATGGACGCAGAATTTGGTCAGCACGGCTGCACTGAATCTTGCTAGCTCTGGGATTTCAGAAACCCTGGTGGATGTAAGTTTGGATGGAAGTGCTCTGAAAGTAGGAAGCTCTGACTCTGCACTGGGATGGCTGTGGGAGAAATCTGGCTGCTGAATGAATATTGACTCAGAGACACCGTGGCTGTTAGTGTTCTTTGCTCCACCATCCTCTGTTCCCTCAGCATCCTTGGCTGGCATCCCTCTTTCATTAGTCCAGAAGAGGTAATGAGATCACAGCCCATGGTGAGGAGCTGAGAACGAGCAAGTAATTCCTCGCTTCTCAACTCAGCAGCATCACAGTGTGAATGACATGGTTTGAAGAATAACCCCCTTTGTGGCCAAGATCTGGAAGGATTCCCCAGTCCCTCCTTATTGCTCACGTTGTCTTGTTCTGCCCCAAGATTTCCGATGTGGAGCAGCTGGGGAATAAAATGTGAACCTTTTGATTCGGTCTTGCAGGCTCTGCTGGAGGCTAAGTGAGGTTAATAACTGAACACGCCGGGAGGTATTGAGGAAAGAGGCAGGGGAAAAAGCTCCCTCCCTGATCTGATAGTGATAAACGATTGGAGATAGGATATCTGATTTCTTCTCTCTGGTGGTCTCTGCAGTAACAGCTTCCAGGCAAGCTTGTCAGCCATTCATTAAAGGAAAACGGCAAAGATTATCTCTAATATCTTGAAGATTAGTTAGATAAATATGCACTGCAGAGGAATATGCAGAGGACCAGGTCTGTGGCTGCTGTGAAGCGCTCGGAGTTCATCGACTGAGCGAAAGCAATTTGCATCCGCTGCCGAGCGGCGTTCGTAGAGCCGACCCGCAGTGGTCGGATGTGTTTGTAAACACACAGCATGCAAGCACTTAATGCACATCCACTGCCACCCTGTGTGGTGAGAAGCACAGAAAATGTAACCGGGGGATCAGTCTGCAAACACAAGTCCTTGGCTGAATAATCCTTAGCAAACTGTAAGCGTGATTTCAGAGCGACACAGTCAACCATATGCACTGGGAAGTCCGTGAACAGTGCACTATTTGCTAAAGAAAACCCTTACTTGGCTGGCTTCTGGATGCTTGGAAACAGTTGAGATGCTTCCGAAGATGAAAGCAAAAAAGAATATCTTCTGCCCATAAGACACTACAAACAGAAATCCTCTTCGTAATTTTTTTTGCACTGAAAATTGATTATTTTTTTTTTAATTTACAAATAAAGTCTTAGCAAAGCTCACCTGGCCCTTGTTTCAGCAGGGTGATTGGAACTGAGATTTTCCCATCCCACCTAAGTCACTTCTGTGGCTGGGAACAGGAAAATTTGCAGCAGAGCAGATTCCTGAAGGAAAGAGATACTTAGTGCTCAGTGTCAAATGTTGTTTTGTTTCCTTTTTAAAAAGCAGCAAGCAAAACCATTCGTGGCACTAAGTCTAAATGAGGCAAAAACTGTTGTTTTATATTGATGCAAGTGTCAGCTCTTGTTTCTCTTCTTTTATACTTGAAAGCCAAAGTCACATTTCAAGTCAAAACTGAGGAGAAATGCAAGGGCTGCTGGAAAGAAACCAGTGTTTGGAACAGCTGTTTTGCTATGCAAGGAGAAATTGGGCAAAAAGCTCCAACACTTGCTCCATCCTGTGGCTTGGTTTGCTGTGGGCAAAGGATGAATATAACCAACTTCCGGTACATCCAAGATTCACTCAAGGATTCTAATGTTGGTGGGTTCACAGATTTTCATTTCCTCAAATAATATGTTTACATTTTTGTTAGCACTTTCAGAAGTCTCTTCTCCCTAATTTATTTTTGTTTCACCCAAGATATGCCTGACCCCCTCCTTGATGAAACATGAAGAGATGTGAGATGTGAGATGGCTGAAAGCGCCAGTAGGATGGGTGCAAAAAGAGGGGTCCAGGGGCATGGGATGTCCTTGCACCCATGTATATATAATTTTTTTTTTCTTTTTTTTTTTTTTCTTTTTTCCTCTTCTGGTTTATGATATGGGCTGACGAAGCACGTTGAGAAGCCAACTGAAACCATGGAGGTGCACATTTTATGTTTGGCTAACTCTCTCCTCCAGCCATTCTTAAATACTCTAGGATAACACTGCCTGATTGCTATACATTCTGCAGGGCAAAAAGTGCCATTTGTGTAAGATTTGCATGAGAATTATCGAGTGGCTTCTGGGGCAGAGGAATTAACTCTCTCTAGACACAGACATCTCTAATGGCTCTCATAGATTTCTCAAAGAAGTGACTGCTCTAGTGGCCACCTGGGCACCAAACCAGCTCCTGTGCTTGCACAAAACCAAGGGGCTCTCAGCATAGCTGTATAGAAGAAAAAAAAAATGCTTTTCCGCAGCAAAATTGAAGGTAATGGGAGAAGCAGGAGAGAAAAAAAAATAATAAAGGCTAGGTTAACACAAGTTGTGCCCATTTTTAACCTGTGCTCCCCAGTTTTCTCTCTCCCAGCAGCCTTCCCTTTCCCGTGCAATAAAGAGAGACAGGTTGAAAATGAAGAGCTGTTATTATTGTTATTTTTATAAAAAGTATATATATATATATATTTTTTTTTTTTGGCCACCTTTGCATTCATCTGGAGGTGGGGATGTTCTGCGTATGTGTGTGTCTGTGTGATGAAATTCAGGCCAAGCAGGCGGCACAAAGAATTCAGCCACCCTCAGCAGTAAATAGTAGCAGGAGCAGCAGGATTGCAAAAGCCAGTGGAGATGAGAAAAGAAAGGATGTGCGTAATTGCACACTCCAAATGCCACCTTCAATTGTGGCTGCAGAGAAGCCCGCCCGCTCCCTGCCGCAGCCCTGCAGAGCGCTGCCAGGACACCGCCACATCCTTGGCACCATCCTGCATCAAGGTGCGACAGCTTCACAAAACAGATAATAAAATCAACATGTATTTCCCGACCTTTGTTTTATTTTTGGAGATAACTCCCGAGCCGGAAATCCTGGGAATATGCTTTTCTTTCACTGCCCTAAATCTGTTTCTTTCTACATTCATAGCCAGCAGAAAAACCATTTGCAAAGTTTGGTGGTAATTATCAGGACTTTTCACCTAAAGCATTTTTTTCTTTTTCTTTTTTTTTTTTTTTTCTTTTTCTTTTTCTTTTTCTTTTTCTTTTTCTTTTTCTTTTTCTTTTT